>NC_057797.1:292964346-293300049 GCF_018294505.1 Triticum aestivum | reverse complement strand
GATGCGGTTATAGGGAGAGGAGGGAGTCGGGATGGTGCGAATTTTGGTGACGGACGAAGGCTCGGCTTCGGCCTTGGAGGTGGAAGGGGGGCACGGGAGGAAGAATGGCACGGTCTGGGGGGTCCAGGGGAGGGAGAGAGGTCAGTTGGAGACGAGAGAGGGCTCGGGGGTGGCCTTTGAATAGGCGGGCGATGGTCCACCGAGGACTCGTGCACCGGCGAGCTCGTTGCCGTTACCACGGGTCACGGGAGCTCATCACGGTGTGTCTGGGGCGTTCCTGGATTCGGTCCAGAGCTAGGGGAGAGAAGAGAGAGAGAGTAGAGGGGCCAGGGGCACCGCGCGTGTGAGCGTGCTCACTGGTGCGCTCGGGCGGCCGGCGCGCGTGCGAGCTGGGGCAAGAGGAGGGAGAAGGAGGAGGGGGCTGACCAACTGCCGTGTTGTGGACGCCGAGGCGAATCGTCGGGCATGCTGGGGAGGCCCAAGGTGGCCGGAGGTGGTTGTAAGGGGGCGGCTACAGTGCTAGACCACACTGTAGCGCACTCCAGAGCGTGCAAATGGCATGCCATGGCATTTTATATGCCTTGTGGGCGCGGCCACTAATGTCTGGTTGCTCTAGGAGGGAGTAAAGAAGAGGGGAGGAACATTGGATGCTCTCAAGAGCCTCTAGGATAGGAGAGAGGTTGAGAGAGAGGTGAACAGTGGCTGTCCAGAGGGGGGAAATGGGGTTTTACCCCATAAATCATGGAGCTTTGGAAGAGGGGGAGCTACTGGAGGTAGGAGGTGACCTAGGGCAGCTGTGGTAAAAACTTGGGCTCATGGAGATTAGTGGAAGAGGTCAAAATGATGATTTTGGAAAAATGGCAGAAGGTGTTTGTTGTTGGTTTGGGCAAGAAAATTAATTCCACTTGCCATGAGAATTAACAGGATGGAATGGAACATAGAAGTAGGATGTTCCACCAAGTTTGAGCTCATTTGGAAAAAGTAGCCAATGTAACTTTGGTAAACCCTAGAAATCAACAGAAATGGACTTTCCAAGATTTAGTCATGCAAATCTATTCTCCTTGATTCACCACTTAGTGTAGTGTCATCATTTGAGGTTCTGAACATGTCACAAAAGTTGAGATCAAAAGGAGAAAGTTGCCAATGTAAACTTGTTCAAATTTGGTTCTGGACAGAGAGGGTTTTGGGGCACTTTGATCTAGATAACATTCTCTCCAACTTGTTCCATTTGGTCTAGATTCATTATTACACCATTTGAGAATGTTCACCAAGTTTTAGAGCATTTGGACATGTTTGACAGTGCAAAGTTGTTCAAACTTGAAAAAGGACAGAAGTGGTTTTGAGAGGGTTTCATGGGGTTATACTGTTCTCCATGACATGACACTTGGCAAGTTCATCAAAAATGTCATATGTGACATGCTAGAATTTTCTTGGATTTATTTGAAAATATTTCTTGTAGAAATATTTCAAAGATTTGAAATGAGCTGAAATGGTTCTGGAGGGTTTTGTCCAATATTTTGATCCTGACCATATGTTGAAACTCATATATATGGAAAATATATGTCCATTGAGTTTCCCTAATTTTTCTCAATTATTTTTAAAGCTTTAAAATAATTTTAACCTATTAAAGACCATTTATGGCCTTAAGAAAAAGCCTTTAAATAAAATAGTAAAATAAATTTTAAAATTATATTTTTATGGTTTCTAGGTATCCTATATCTAATAGGAGTTAAACATATTTTTGGAAAGATTTTTACTGCCTTTAATTAAGTACTTGCAGTGCAAACCTCAGTTCAGGGGTTTTTGAAAAACTAATTTTTGAAAATACTATTTGGCCAAATTATTTTTGTAAGAAATTATTTTTATGTCCTATACACATGGCATGATCATTGGTTCAAGAGTTTGGAGCAAGGATATGAAGTATAACAGTTGGAGGATACATTTGATTTTTAAAGCACTTGCAAACAGCAGTCAAACATTCAATCAAAGCAAAGACAAAACACTCAAAAGTTTTTTGTAAAACCATATTTTATCATTATTGTTAGCTTAAGTGTAGTGGCATGAAAATCAGGGTGTGACAGACCTAGCCCCCTTACAAGAATCTCGTCCCCGAGATTCCCAGACTAGGCATGGAAAGGGATACAGAAACTTGGATTTGGGGTAGCCTTCACGTCCTCATACTGCTTCTGCTTCCGTTTGGTGCTCCAATGAACCTTGAAGTACTCGATGGCGTGGCTTCATGTTTGTCGTCCTGCTTGATCCAGATTGCAATTGGGGTCTCTCACGTAGGTCATATTGGGCTGGAGGTCGATGGCTCATGGTCGATGTCCTTGTAGAGACCGGGCTAGTTATGAAGTTGGAAACGTTTCTGGAGTGGTGTCGTGTGGAAAAACATTGTGCACAGTGGGTGACTCAGGTGGTAACTCTAGCTGGTAGCCGCCTATTCTTCATCTTGCAGTGATCTTGGGTAAGGCCGATAAATCTTGGTGTGAGTTTCTCTTGACATGAAAATGCTTGGTTCTCTTGAGAGAAGTGGCTTGCAGATACACCTAGTCTTCGACGAGAAAGTTCACTCCTTTGACGATGGTGGTTGGTATAGTTCTTCCTCCTTGGCATGGCGGTCTTCAAATGTTCCTTGACCAGCTGAACGGCTCTTCTTCCGTCTTCGGGTAGACAAGTAGGTCACCAAATGATGATGACAACTATCTTGTCTAAGTACACCATGAAGACTTTGTTCACGGGCTACATAAAGTAGGATGGGGGTATTGGTGGTGGTCATGGTTGAGTATGGTCCAAGGTGTTCTCGATCTAGAGTCAAGACCCATGGTCATGATCCAACCATGTTGTAGCTTGGTAGGGCTTAAGGGTTTGACGGATTCTATGGTGCTAGTGAACGTTTATCATCTTATCCTTGAGCACGGCTTCTGAGATGCCAATAGTCTATCTAGTCCTTCAAACAAATAACCGTATACCACCGAAAGCATTATTTCGTATAAGTCAACTCCAATCATCACTCATGTGATTCATATCCTCGTGACTCTCGAGAGGAGGTCTAATAAAACCATATATGTCTACAATCCCCAAACTCATGTGTATGTCTACCCCTAAAAATTCATGGGTAGAACATACAAGCTTCTAAGCTTGAATGTGACAATCCAAGTGCTCAGCCTATTCTTCCAAGGTCTAAGATAAAGCACCTCTTATCCTAAGGAAACACATCGTAAGCCACTCCAAGATCTTGTTTCCTTCCTTTATCTCAACTCCAACAACCCATTAGCTTCCATCAATCACTACATAATCCATTTAATTCTACAAATCCAATGTTTATGGTGTTCCACATTATCTTCTAATGTCCTATAATCCTCAAATACTTGAAAAGGGCTATCTTTACTATAGTCAGTCCACCAATTTCCATTGTCATGGTCAAGTAAACTCCAAGGTCAAGCTCATACAGATCCCTAAGTAAACCCCGACAATTAATCCAATCTCCTAGTTTATTGTCCACCGAGAAACATGGTATTATGATCGAGATCATCGGTCTAAATCTAGTTTACTCCAAACCATGTAGACTTACTCAGCATCTATATTCAACTAGAATCACCTGCTTAAATCCAAATCTCATGTCCAACGAGAATTCCTACATGCTTCCCCAAAGTCATTATCGTAATGTCAACTACCTCCTATCAATATCATCTGATCAAGTCAAATCCTTGCACTTCCAGGAGTTTCAGCTTGCGATTACAATTATCCTATAAATCCAATTTACTCAGGGGTAATGAAAACTATGCTAATCTATACTCATGATCCCACCAAGTTCATCTACCAACATCAAAGCCTCATAATCCACCAAATAGTCTCATATAATTCCTCAAGTCATTGATATTAACTCATCAAGTCATTTGTACTCTATTCCTATATCCTCAAACTGGTCCTCCCTATGGCATCGTCAGTTCTGGTGCTATATTAGGATGATAATGTGCTCGTTCACTATGTCCACTAGTTCCATAATGAACCCAATGCTGTGCAAGGTTTACAGAGGCTTAACTGGTTCTCTTGCAATTCTATGGGTTAAGCACATGGTTAAGGACTCGAGCTAGGGTATCTTGTGAAGTGTCGAAGGGTCTAGGAATGGGTTTCTAGTCTAGGGGGTTAAACATAACTCTACAGGGTTTTACTTGGTCGAGGAGGCTATAGAAAAGTTCTTCAGTGCTAGTTGGTTGTCGAGGTAGAATCCTTGGTGTACCTTGTCTTGCCGATCGTCAGTTAAGGAGAGAGAGATGAGAGGGAAAAGTAGCATAGAGGAGGGGAATGCCTAAAGGGGGTTCTATAGTGCAGGTGCAAACAAACGGGCGCCAAAAAGGGCCAAACAAAGGAAAACAAGGAAGGTGATATAGTCACGTACTTCTTGCCTAGGGCAAAAGTGCGACTTATATCAAAACACAAACAAATAAAAACAAGCAACACACAGTCATGGTTCTATTAGAACCATCATACGGACTCGACTGCTCATAGGGGGTACACGACTCATCCTACCCTAGGGGTTCTCGGATTCAGTAGTCGTGCTTTGCTCCGTGCCTCGTGCAGTCTTCTGGGTTTTCCTCAGGTGTCACTATGTCTCTTGTAGTTGTTTGATGAAACAATCCGGGTATAGCCTGAAGGTTCTTCAACAAATTCTCGCCTGTTGAAGTGATGGGGTGAAGGTGGCTTCTCATAGCAGGCATTGACTTGGTCTTCTATTGTCTTCTTAATCACGATGATCCCCTTTTTGTCTTCTAACCCGTCGATGGTACCAGTTAGGTAATCCTTTATGCAATGACATTATCAAGGCATAATAGAGGTCCATCATGTTGGTTACGTTGATGACAACATCAACACCAAAAGCGGGGGATGAGGAGAACCGTTTTCCTGCTCACTATGGTGAGGTGGACCAAATGGCGAGGTTCTCATCCACCGGTGGTTGCTGATACAACAACGGTAAGGACAGGATTGCTCTATTAGCGATGTATATCATGATCTTGCATATCCTATACCCTGGTCATCGTAGGCCAAGGTTGCATCATCCTGGGACAGTGTCGAGGGTGTCACCATCTTCTGGGTCCTGATGTCCTCGTTCCTCGAGATGGTATCTTCTATTGGTATTGTCCTGTCGTGGTGTCACCAAACTTGTGTTCAGAAGATGTGGGCGAATATCTGGCAAGGCATCGTCCTTCTAGGTTATTCACAAGGATTACAAGGAATCCAATGGTCAGGGCATAAGGGTTCTAGCGACCATAAGTTTTGAAGGGGAAGAGATCAATAAAGAAAGTACACCTTAGTTTTCGAAAAAAAACTGAGAAGGGAAGAGAAGTATAGATAGTTTTGAAAACTAGTAGTAGTTTTGGAAATAGTTTTACCCTAACTAACGACCATGCTAACTAAGGCTTCCTACAGTCAGGATGGCTCTGATACCAGCTCTGTGGGGACCCCGACTCATAAGTCGTGATCACCGAATGCACGTGTACAGTGATCCCAGAGATCAATGCTCACTAAACACACAGAAGCTGAATAACAAGAGTCTTACATCCATACATACCATCTTACATAAATTATGACCATTATGGTCAAGTCTTGAGTATAACTTCGCAGCGGAAATCTTCGTCCATAACTTGGACCCATGCCATCTGCCTTAACCCTACAGGCATTCTGACTGGGAAGCGTCCTAGCTCGCATGTTCGTCACTGAAGTATTGTTCCTCCTATCATAATCTTTCATGCCTGGCCAATAAAATAACTAGTGGCAAGCCAATGAGTACTTTGAATGTACTCGCAAGCAACCCATGTTTTGGCTCAAGATACAACAATGCATGACATAGGTAAATTTTTGCAGAAAGCTGGTTTTGAGTGCAATGACATGTTCAACAACTTGTAAGACATGCATCAGGAGAATTCAAGTAACCATGAGGACAGGTTACAGATATCAACATAAATAGAGTAGGCATCAACCCAACTCAATCATGTCAAGTCTTTTGACTTGACCCAAGTAATTCTTCCCACTTATCCAAACACATACACTGGTTTGTAAACATGTGGACGTAGCCCAAGAGCGGTTACCCAACTGTCCTTGACCATGGACATGGCTATTCGAATAGTTTTACACTCTGCAGAGGTTGCACACTTTACCCACAAGATCCGGGGAACTTTCGTGTCATCCACGACCCACGGTACCTCAAGTACCCGGGGTAAGCACCCGATCACTATCTTTCCCTAGACGACACTAACATGGAGTCCACTCGATTGGTAGTAACCCCCGTGCCCAACATTTCACAACTTTAAAATTGTGGAGCCTCGCTCCCGTATTCATCACATACCAGTGGCACGGGGTACCAACAGTGTGTCCGGTGCCCCATAAAAATATTCTTGGCCGCCCTACCTGGCACGACCCCGTCCCGAGAGAGAGCACCAACTCTCACCCGTCACTAGTAATTCGGGCTCCGAGCTAGTATCGTCCTAGGTAATCAATAATGCCCTTTCCCATATAAGGGTAGAGTGGTTGCGCATGTAAGGTTGGAATAACGGTCGCAACTTAAACCAATCCGTTTTTGAAAGCAACACACACACACTTGCCTCGGTACACCACTTCGTCATCAAGCAGTTACCCATCTCATTATCTCCCTCGAGCATAAGTGGCACCCGACGGGGTTTTCTAAAAGTCCTTTGAAAATACTTTGTCTCCATCACCATGCATATTCCCGTCCCTTTTTGCGTAGCAACTACTTTAGCATCCTATCTACTCCCACCGGCATAACCCTCATAAGGAGGTAGGGTCATGCACAATGCAAGTATCAACGAGGAAGTAACGGAGGCAAACCATCAAAGTGGTTCCACCTCATATTGATTCCGTTGCAACAACAATATGATGCTATATGTCATGCATAAAAAGGGATTCATAGACATGGTCAAAGGGCTGCTTGCCTGTTTTAACAAAGTCTTCAAGGTCTTCCAATATCTCTGGTCCAACTCCGAGCATTTTGTATACTTCGTCAACTATCGTCGAAAGCAACCATAATAAGCAACACAACAAGGCAGAAATAAAAGTGCTCTAAAAGTATTAATTTGACTTTTCTATGACATCTCTGGTTATATGAAAAATAACCAGACTGGTTTCATTGGAATTGGGTAGTGGATATTTCTAAACATTTTGATGTGATGGAATCAAGGGGTTTATGGATTTGCAAGAAGTGTACAGAAATATAATTTTGAAAAATGGGCAAAGGCACCATTCAACAAACCATGATTTTAGAAGCATCTAGGAGTTGGTTTCACTGGATTTGGAGTTCAAATGAATTCCCTATGAATTGGCAAAGTTGACAAATATGAAGAAATGGCTCATTATATTGTGTGGCATATAAAGTATTAGGAAAAATGTTAAAAAAGTAAGTTATGAGCTTAGAAGTATCAAGGATTTTGAATCATGGCATATGAAGAAATTTTATGATGTAGCATGGATATAGTTTGAGAAGAGAACAAGCATAGATAGCTAGAGGGAGTACTTAGGCATTCTTGTCCATCCATTTGGCAAAAGAAAAACCAAACAATCAAAACTACAAATGGATGTCCTCCAATGGATAAAATTATGCAACCAACATGCTCACACAATAAGATAGCAAATAAAACACATGGCAAAGCATGCACATACACTCTAGCATCTATCAAGCAATTGGCGATGACTAGGTCATCTATATATGATTATATTGCCTTAGGAGTCAAATGAGAACATTTGATCATAGGTCATACTCATCGTCTAAGCACAAGTGGGGTTACCACTTTAACATTAAGCATTGTTGTGTTCACACCATTAGAGTTGCGTTAGCTCAATTTTTAGAGCAAAGCTCCCCCTAGATGTGATACCCCCCTAAGGGGGATGAACTAACCTTGGGTTTTGTCGATGATGACTTCATGTAGATGTTGAAGATGTGGATGCTCAATGTTGATGTAGATCATTTGGAGCAATACATTGGAGTGTTGCACTTTCAATTCCTACATGGGTTAGTCCCACAAGGAACATACAAGGACATCCATAGACATAGAGTTCAACACACATATGATGATGTCCATTAAAGCATTAGGTTACCTTGTCCCTTGTCTTACCAACAAGAGGGTTTGTGACTCCTTGAACTAATGCAAGATATGAAAGTTGATTGCATAAGTTCTCGCAAAAATGAATATGAGTGAAGAATGTTGGCGGAGTCACCCTCAAGAACACTCTAGTTCTACTTCTTTGGGATTCACATCAACTTGATGGGAATCCTTGGAGTTGTAGTCGTACTTGATGAAGTATAACTTGATGTAGTCTTGGGATATTGATCTTCTTCCCACTCAACTCCATTGGCATTGAACTTTCGTTCCAAACCAACACCTTGATTCTTCCGGTGCCTTCCTTGCCAGCGTATAATTTCCTCAAATTGCTTACTTCTAGAAAGGCTCTTGCAAACACCTTTCTCTATAATTCCCTTCAATAAGCTATATTCATGCTCAAGTGTAACTTGGCTAAGATAATCATTAATGGAATCAAGAGAACTACTAGAAGCAACCATATTGGATTTAACATGGTTATTGTTAGAACTAGAGGAAGAATATTTCTTGTTCTTATTGCTAGATTTTACTTGTGGCATATAAGTAGACAAGAGGTGACGTTTGGAAAGATAAGAAGAACTCTTCTTTCGAAGATCATCATTGATAGCTTTTAGGAAATCATGCTCTTCCTCTAAATCTAGATTCTCGAAGCATAGCTTCTAACGAGTCTTTAGGAGCTCTGTATGATCCTCTAGAGTTGTTTCATGAGCTAACTTAAGAGTGTTTAGTTATTTAGTTAGACGCTCAATCTCCTTCTTATCATTGTCACTCATTTCATCTTGATTAGCATGAATACTAGAAATTTTATCATAGTTTTCATAACTAGTGTTGTCAACAAGTAAATCATCATCACCTAGCAAATCATATTCATCTCTATTGAAATCAACATACTCGGGGTGTGATACCTTAGGGCCTTTAGCCATGAAGCATCTTCCAATTCCTTCATTTGGTGAGTCAAATATGTCATAGGAATTTGATGACACAAGTGCAAGAGCGGCAACATCATCATCTTGATTATACTCAGAGTCGAAGTGATAGCTTCTCTCGAAATAGTTGTTGGAGTTAGAACCGGATACCTGTTCACCAACATGAGCTTGATGTCTTCGTTTTGTGTAGCTCTTTGATGACTTGTCCTTCCTTTTCGGATCCTTGCTCCTACGAGAGGGTCTCATTCATAACGATCATCTCTACTCCTTCTCTCTCTTGGTGGTGATTCATCTCTTCTACTTCTCCTTTTTGGCGAGTCTTCTCTTTTTGCCGTACACTCATTGGAGTAGTGTTCGAGTCTTTGATCTTTTGTCATTGTAGGATCTTGACTTGGAGCTTCTCTCTTTGCTTCTATTCTTGTGAAACTTGTTGAGGTTTGTAGGATTTTGGGTTTCGGCAAAACCCTTGAGGTTCGAACACTGGGGTGCGCATGAAGATCACTCCTCCCTCTAGCTCACGCCCTCGCTGCAATCTCAAGAATTAGCGCATCGAACTCGCAGAACAAAGGGACACAAGATATATACTAGTTCAGGCCACCTATGTGGTGTAATACCCTACTCCAGTGTGGTGTGCTGGATTGCCTCTTGGGCTAAGGATGGTCTATTACAAGGGAAGAACAACCTCCTGAGGAGAGGTGCTGTTGTGCTTGGTGAGCTTGTGCGTATGAGGGTGGAATGGATCTAGTCCAGGATGAGATACCTCGCTACAGTGGTGGCTCGTACTATATATAGAGGCTCGGGTTCTCTTCCCAAATATTAGGTGGGGAGGGATACCACAACAACAAATTTGAAGGGGGACAGCTAGTACAAGCTATCCTGACAAAAGGTGGTCTTCGCCTGCCAAAGGCTCTGGTAGTGACGCCGTCCTGGGATCCACGGTGACCTCCGTCCTGCTGTTCCGCTCGTCTTGGTCTCGTTGCACCGATATGGAAACCTTTGCCTAATGCCTCGGGACTCCTCGCCCGCGCTTGCCTCTTTATCACCAAAGAGGAAATGCGGACACTATGCTTGCTGGCACCCGCCTGGTGCCCACATGGCCTTGGTCGTCATGGCTTGTGTCACGGGAACCTCGCGAGGTGCCCCTTGCCTTGATCTCTCCGCCCCTCGCGAGCCAGCCTGGTGAGGCCGCCCCCGAGGAGGTCTTGCGTCGTCCGCCTCGTGAGGCTCGGCCCCTCGCGAGGGTCTTTAGTGTTTGCTGGTGAAGATGGGTCGTACGGGGCCGCTGACGGAGCCACGCCATGGGCTGCAGGCAGGCAAGTCTAGGGACCCCCGTTCCCAGGACGCCGACAATAGCCCCCGGGCCCAAGGCAAGCTCGGACTTGGCTTCAAGGCGAAGCTGTTGGGGAACGTAGTAATTTCCAAAAATTTCCTACGCACACGCAAGATCATGGTGATGCATAACAACGAGAGGGGAGAGTGTCGTCCACATACCCTCATAGACCGCTAAGCGGAAACGTTATGACAACACAGTTTATGTAGTCGTACGTCTTCACGATCGACCGATCCTCAGAACTGAATGAACGGCACCTCCGCGTTCAGCACACATTCAACTCGGTGACGTCCCACAAACTCACGATCCAGTAGAGCTCGGGGAAGAGTTTCGTCAGCACGACGACGTGGTGACAATGTTGATGAAGCTACCATTGTAGGGCTTCGTCTAAGCACCGCTAGAGTATGACCGAGGTGGATTATGGTGGAGGGGGGCACCGCACACGGCTAGGAGAGATCAATGATCAACTTGTGTGTTATGGTGGAGGGGGGCACCGCACACGGCCTAGAGGCAGCGCCAGGAGGAGGAATCCTCCTCCTAGTAGGAGTAGGATTCCCCTCTTTCCTACTACTAGGAGGGGGAAAGGAAGGGGGAGAAGGAGAAGGAAAGGGGGGGCCCCCTCTCCTAGTCCAATTCGGACCAGAGGGGGAGGGGCGCGCGGCCTGCCCTGGCCGGCCCCTCTCTATCTCCACTAGGACCCAACAAGGCCCATTAACCCCTGGGGGTTCCGGTAACCCCTCCGGCACTCCGGTAAAATCCCGATTTCACCCGGAACTCTTGCGATGTCCAAATGTAGGCTTCCAATATATATATCTTTATGTCTCGGCCATTTCGAAACTCCTCGTCATGTCCGTGATCATATCCGAGACTCCGAACTACCTTTGGTACATTAAAACATATAAACTCATAATATCAATCGTCACAGAACTTTAAGCGTGCGGACCCTACGGGTTTGAGAACTATGTAGACATGACCGAGACATGTCTCCGGTCAATAACCAATAGCGGAACCTGGATGCTCATATTTGTTCCTACATATTCTAGGAAGATCTTTATCGGTCAAACTACATAACAATATACGTTGTTCCCTTTGTCATCGGTATGTTACTTGCCCGAGATTCGATCGTCGGTATCCCAATACCTAGCTCAATCTCGTTACCGGCAAGTCTCTTTACTCGTCTATAATGCAACATCCCGCAGCTAACTCATTAGTGACATTCCTTGCAAGGCTTATAGTGATGTGCATTACCGAGAGGGCCCAGAGATACCTCTCCGACAATCTTAGTGACAAATCCTATTCTTGATCTATGCCAACTCCATGAACACCATAGGAGACACCTGTAGAGCAGCTTTATAATCACCCAGTTATGTTGTGAGGTTTGGTAGCACACAAAGTGTTCCTTCGGTATTTGGGAGTTGCATAATCTCATAGTCATAGGAACATATATAACTCATGAAGAAAGCAGTAGCAGTAAACTTAAATGATCAAGTGCTAAGCTAATGAAATGGGTCAAGTCAATCACATCATTCTCCTAATGATGTGATCTCGTTGATCAAAAAATGGTGTATGTCTATGGCTAGGAAACTTAACCATCTTTGATCAATGAGCTAGTCAAGTAGAGGCATACTAGTGACATTATGTTTGTCTATGTATTCATGCATTTATTATGTTTCCGGTTAATACAATTCTAGCATGAATAATAAACATTTATCATGAAATAAGGAAATAAATAATAACTTTATTATTGCCTCTAGGGCATATTTCCTTCAGTCTCCCACTTGCACTAGAGTCAATAATCTATATTACACGGTAATGATTCTAACACCCATGGAGTCTTGGTGCTGATCATGTTTTCCTCGTGGAAGAGGCTTAGTCAGCGGGTCTGCAGCGTTTAGATCGGTATGTATCTTGCATATCTCTATGTCTCCCACATGGACTTGATCCCGGATGGAATTGAAGCGTCTCTTGATGTGCTAGGTTCCCTTGTGAAATCAGGATTCCTTTGCCAAGGCAATTGCACCAGTATTGTCAGAAAAGATTTTCATGGGACCTGTTGGGGATATGACTATTTGTGTAAGCCATCTAGGATGGGCCGGGTTACGAAAATAGAGGTTCATTAGAAGCCCAAGACCAAGGCATGAAGATGGAGGTTCACTAAAAGGCTTAAAGGCCCACAGGCGACTCTGAGGCCCGTAAAGATAAACCGCCATGATCATATAACTTGTACTGTAAGGTAGAAGTAACTAGTCGCCGAGCCGGACACTGTTTATAAGCCGGCCGGGACTCTGTAGGCCGCAGGGCGTCAACCCGTGTATATAAGGGGACGACCCGCCAGCGGCTTAGGGAGAAAAAGAACTAATCGAGGGCCAGGCTTAGCATATCTCTCTCCCTGGTCATCGAAACCTCTAGCAATTCCAACCCAACTAGACGCAGGCCTTCCTTCACCGTAAGGGGCTGAACTAGTATAAACCTCACGTGTGCTTGTCCTGATTAACCCCTTTAAGCTTCCTAGTTGCGATGGCTCCATGATTAAGTCCTTGCAAAAGGACATCTGCCGTGACAATTCCATGACAGTTGGCACCCACCGTGGGGCCAGCGCATGGTGGATTTGAGTTCTTGAAGGGCAGCTTCGAAGGGCTCAAGGGATACGCAGTTGGGCGGATGACCAAGAGTCGTGGCGGCAAGATCTACATCGACGACGAAGGCTGGGGCCCCGACGCCGGCTCAATTGAGTACGGGTACTGGGTCCCCTTTGGCGGAATTCACATCTTCATCGGCCGGATTGGTGAGCCGGCCCTGAGCCGGACAGCTGCACCGACCTCGTTGAGACGGCTCAGCGTGCGAAACCCGCCCGAGCTCAATCTGTCGTGAAGCGTGCCTTTGTGGGTTGCATCCACTTAGGTGAACTTTCTGAAGGATCTAAAGGTGATGGTGAGCCGGCCGTCCTCTCTGACGGTGATTCATCCGCTGGCTCAACAGATTCGCTGTATCAAGTTCAAGATGGTGTGCTTGGGGGCTGTTCCGATGGCAGCACTATTCCGGACCCCTAAGAGTAGCCAAACTGGGCAGGATTCTTCATGGCTGGTACTCAACCCGGCCAAAAATCTACGGCCTCAGCAGCGATAACGTCCGGGTTAGCAGCAGCCAGGGCAGGAGGCCCTGTGCGCTCACCGGCTCAGGTGCTGATGGATCTCATGGATAAACTTACGGCCTTGTTAACTGCTACAGTCGTCCCTGCGAACCAATCTGAGCATGAGGCAGAGGTGGCACAGATTCGCAATGAGATCGCCCGGGCCAAGGAAATCTTAGCAGCTGAAGATACTAGATTAGCCACAAAGCGGGCGGCTTTGGACGTACGGGCGCAACAACTTCAGGCAGAGGCTTTTCAGCTCACGTTGAGCTTGAACGCATCTAATGAGGTAATGAGGAGGAGACATCAGAAAACTCAGTCTCGTTTACCTCAGATTTATGATCCTCGGAATCTCTTTGCTACACCCGGGGCCGGCCCAAGTAACCCGCCAGGTGCAAATCAGTTTATGACATCCGGAGCGGGAAGCCCAGTCCAGCCTCCGATGACGGCGCCTCTTCACGGCAATATGGTACCGCCTCATTACGTACTAATACCACAGGGTCACTTCTCCAACCCCACGGAGAACTTAATCGCAACATCAGCACATTTGGCGGCTCTCCCAGTAGATGGTGATGATCCGACAGCGGTGGAAACCCGGAAGATCAGGGATCTTGTCCAAACAGCCCTAGCTCAGCAAGAGACCTAATCCTACAGCCAGGACATGATTCACTCAACTCCTCCGCCCTGGTTAGCTCTGCCTCGTCAAAACTAGAGACCAAGTTACAGTAGACACATGGAGTCAGAGGCCTTGTCAAGTAGCGCTCAGCGTCGGAACCAGCCCGACGGGTATAACCCGGTTCAGGATCGGATACGTCAGGAGGACGAGCGGGCGGCTCAGCTAGCGGCTCAGCTAGCAGCCCAACAGGACTCACCGGCTTATCCGATGACTTCCGTTGAGGCGGGTGTTGCTACTAGAACCGGAGGAGTTCCTTGTCTGGTACCGGCTCTACGTAATGTACGTCTGCCCAAGGATTTCAAGGGACCTCGAAAGGTGCTGAATTATACGGCCGATTTATAGCCTGGGGCATGGATTGAAAGTTACGAGATGGCCATGGAGCTGCTGGAGGTTAGTGATGAAGCGATGGCTAAATACTTCACCATGATGTTGGATGGAACGGCCCGTTCTTGGTTAAAGGGTTTGCCACCCAATTCCATTAGTTCATGGGCGGAGATAAAGGCCCGTTTCATCCAGAACTTCAAGGACACTTGCAAGAAGTCTATGTCAATTGTGGACCTGACAAATTGTAAGCAGGAGGAAGGTGAATCTACGACTCATTGGGTGCGCCGGGTCAAAGATATAATACATTCGTCTGACAAGATGGATGCCGGCTCAGCAGTTCTCATGCTGGAGAAGAATTGCCGCTTTGAGCCTCTGAGATAGAAACTGGGGCGCGTTAAGCGTGATTGCAACGATATGGGGATGCTGATGGCGGCTTTAGTCAAGTACGCTGATTCTGATAGTACCAAGGATCCCGCGTCTGATGAGGAAAAGACAGGGAAGGGAAAGAAGAACAGTAATGGAAAGGGTCAGCAGCATAACCCGGCGAGTCAAGGAGGCAATAAGCGTAAGGCGGACGGTGAAGGAAATATGCCCTAGAGGCAATAATAAAGTTATTATTTATTTCCTTATATCATGATAAATGTTTATTATTCATGCTAGAATTGTATTAACCGGAAACATAATACATGTGTGAATACATAGACAAACAGAGTGTCACTAGTATGCCTCTACTTGACTAGCTCGTTAATCAAAGATGGTTATGTTTCCTAACCATGGACAAAGAGTTGTTATTTGATTAACGGGATCACATCATTAGGTGAATGTTCTGATTGACATGACCCATTCCATTAGCTTAGCACCCGATCGTTTAGTATGTTGCTATTGCTTTCTTCATGACTTATACATGTTCCTATGACTATGAGATTATGGAACTCCCGTTTGCCGGAGGAACACTTTGTGTGCTACCAAATGTCACAACATAAATGCTTGATTATAAAGGTGCTCTACAGGTGTCTCCAAAAGTACATGTTGGGTTGGCGTATTTCGAGATTAGGATTTGTCACTCCGAATGTCGAAGAGGTATCTTTGGGCCCTCTCGGTAATGCACATCACATAAGCCTTGCAAGCATTACAACTAATGAGTTAGTTGCAAGATGATGTATTATGAAACGAGTAAAGAGACTTGCCGGTAACGAGATTGAACTAGGTATTGAGATACCGACGATCGTATGTCGGGCAAGTAACATACCGATAACAAAGGGAACAACGTATGTTGTTATGCGGTCTGACCGATAAAGATCTTCGTAGAATATGTAGGAGCCAATATGAGCATCCAGGTTCCACTATTGGTTATTGACCGGAGACGTGTCTCGGTCATGTCTACATTGTTCTCGAACCCGTAGGGTCCGCATGCTTAAGGTTTTGATGACAGTTATATTATGAGTTTATGAGTTTTGATGTACCGAAGTTAGTTCGGAGTCCTGGATGTGATCACGGACATGACGAGGAGTCTCGAAATGGTCAAGACATAAAGATTGATATATTGGACGGATATATTCGGACACCGAAAGTGTTCCGGGGAAGTTTCAGATAAAACCGGAGCACTGGGGGGTTACCGGAACCCCCCAGGGGGTTAATGGGCCTCATGGGCCTAAAGTGGAGAAGAGGAGGGGCTGCCAGGGCAGGCCGCGCGCCCCCTCTCCCCCTAGTCTAAATTGGACAAGGAGGGAGGGGTGACGCCCCCCCCCTTTTCCTTCTCACCTTCCCCCTCTCCTACTTGGACAAGGAAAGGGAGGGAAGTCCTACTCCCGGTAGGAGTAGGACTCCTCCTGCGCGCCTCCTACTAGGGCCAGCCGCACCCCCCCCTTGGATCCTTTATATACGGAGGCAAGGGGCACCCCTAGACACACAAGTTGATCCACGTCATCATATTCTTAGCCGTGTGCGGTGCCCCCTTCCACCATAATCCTCGATAACATTATAGCGGTGCTTTGGCGAAGCCCTGCGACGATAGTACATCAAGATCGTCACCACGCTGTCGTGCTGACGGAACTCTTCCCCGACACTTTGCTGAATCGAAGTCCGGGGATCGTCATCGAGCTGAACGTGTGCTAAAACTCGGAGGTGCCGTAGTTTTGGTGCTTGATCGGTCGGGTCGTGGAGACGTACGACTACATCAACCAAAGTCAACGCTTCCGTTGTCGATCGACAATGGTACGTAGATCACACTCTCCTCCTCTCGTTGCTATGCATCACCATGATCTTGCGTGTGCGTAGGAAATTTTTTGAAATTACTACGTTCCCCAACAGTGGCATCCGAGCCTAGGTTTTATATGTTGATGTTATATGCACGAGTAGAACACAAGTGAGTTGTGGGCGATAATAAGTCATACTTCTTACCAGCATGCCATACTTTGGTTCGGCGGTATTGTTGGACGAAGCGGCCCGGACCGACATTACGCGTACGCTTACGCGAGACCGGTTCTCCCGACGTGCTTTGCACATAGGTGGCTTGCGGGTGATAGTTTCTCCAACTTTAGTTGAACCGAGTGTGGCTATGCCCGGTCCTTGCGAAGGTTAAAACAACACCAACTTGACAAACTATCGTTGTGGTTTTGATGTGTAGGTAAGATTGGTTCTTGCTTAAGCCCGTAGCAGCCACGTAAAACTTGCAACAACAAAGTAGAGGACGTCTAACTTGTTTTTGCAGGGCATGTTGTGATGTGATATGGTCAAGACATGATGCTAAATTTTATTGTATGAGATGATCATGTTTTGTAACCGAGTTATCGGCAACTGGCAGGAGCCATATGGTTGTCGCTTTATTGTATGCAATGCAATCGGCTGTAATGCTTTACTTTATCACTAAGCGGTAGCGATAGTCGTGGAAGCATAAGATTGGCGAGACGACAACGATGCTACGATGGAGATCAAGGTGTCGCGCCGGTGACGATGGTGATCACGACGGTGCTTCGAAGATGGAGATCACAAGCACAAGATGATGATGGCCATATCATATCACTTATATTGATTGCATGTGATGTTTATCTTTTATGCATCTTATCTTGCTTTGATTAACGGTAGCATTATAAGATGATCTCTCACTAATTATCAAGAAGTGTTCTCCCTGAGTATGCACCGTTGCGAAAGTTCTTCGTGCTGAGACACCACGTGATGATCGGGTGTGATAGGCTCTACGTTCAAATACAACGGGTGCAAAACAGTTGCACACGCGGAATACTCAGGTTATACTTGACGAGCCAAGCATATACAGATATGGCCTCGAAACACGGAGACCGAAAGGTCGAGCGTGAATCATATAGTAGATATGATCAACATAGTGATGTTCACCAATGAAACTACTCCATCTCACGTGATGATCGGACATGGTTTAGTTGATTTGGATCACGTAATCACTTAGAGGATTAGAGGGATGTCTATCTAAGTGGGAGTTCTTTAAGTAAATTAATTGAACCTAAATTTATCATGAAACTTAGTACCTGATAGTATCTTGCTTGTTTATGCTTGATTGTAGATAGATGGCTCGTGCTGTTGTTCCGTTGAATTTTAATGCGTTCCTTGAGAAAGCAAAGTTGAAAGATGATGGTAGCAATTACACAGACTGGGTCCGTAACTTGAGGATTATCCTCATTGCTGCATAGAAGAATTACGTCCTGGAAGCACCGCTGGGTGCCAGGCCTGCTGCTGGAGCAACACCAGATGTTATGAACGTCTGGCAGAGCAAAGCTGATGACTACTCGATAGTTCAGTGTGCCATGCTTTACGGCTTAGAATCGGGACTTCAACGACGTTTTGAACGTCATGGAGCATATGAGATGTTCCAGGAGTTGAAGTTAATATTTCAAGCAAATGCCCGGATTGAGAGATATGAAGTCTCCAATAAGTTCTATAGCTGCAAGATGGAGGAGAACAGTTCTGTCAGTGAGCATATACTCAAAATGTCTGGGTATAATAATCACTTGATTCAATTGGGAGTTAATCTTCCAGATGATTGCGTCATTGACAGAATTCTCCAATCACTGCCACCAAGCTACAAGAGCTTCGTGATGAACTATAATATGCAAGGGATGAATAAGACTATTCCCGAGCTCTTCGCAATGCTGAAAGCTGCGGAGGTAGAAATCAAGAAAGAGCATCAAGTGTTGATGGTCAACAAGACCACTAGTTTCAAGAAAAAGGGCAAAGGGAAGAAGAAGGGGAACTTCAAAAAGAACAGCAAGCAAGTTGCTACTCAAGAGAAGAAACCCAAACCTGGACCTAAGCCTGAAACTGAGTGCTTCTACTGCAAGCAGACTGGTCACTGGAAGCGGAACTGCCCCAAGTATTTGGCGGATAAGAAGGATGGCAAGGTGAACAAAGGTATATGTGATATACATGTTATTGATGTGTACCTTACTAATGCTCGCAGTAGCACCTGGGTATTTGATACTGGTTCTGTTGCTAATATTTGCAACTCGAAACAGGGACTACGGATTAAGCGAAGATTGGCTAAGGACGAGGTGACGATGCGCGTGGGAAACGGTTCCAAAGTCGATGTGATCGCAGTCGGCACGCTACCTCTACATCTACCTTCGGGATTAATATTAGACCTAAATAATTGTTATTTGGTGCCAGCGTTAAGCATGAACATTATATCTGGATCTTGTTTGATGCGAGACGGTTATTCATTTAAATCTGAGAATAATGGTTGTTCTATTTATATGAGTAATATCTTTTATGGTCATGCACCCTTAAAGAGTGGTCTATTTTTATTGAATCTCGATAGTAGTGACACACATATTCATAGTGTTGAAGCCAAAAGATACAGAGTTGATAATGATAGTGCAACTTATTTGTGGCACTACCGTTTAGGTCATATCGGTGTAAAGCGCATGAAGAAACTCCATACTGATGGACTTTTGGAACCACTTGATTATGAATCACTTGGTACTTGCGAACCGTGCCTCATGGGCAAGATGACTAAAACACAGTTCTCCGGTACTATGGAGAGAGCAACAGATTTGTTGGAAATCATACATACAGATGTATGTGGTCCGATGAATATTGAGGCTCGTGGCGGATATCGTTATTTGCTCACCTTCACAGATGACTTAAGCAGATATGGGTATATCTACTTAATGAAACACAAGTCTGAAATGTTTGAAAAGTTCAAAGAATTTCAGAGTGAAGTTGAAAATCACCGTAACAAGAAAATAAAGTGTCTACGATCTGATCGTGGAGGAGAATATTTGAGTTACGAGTTTGGTGTACATTTGAAACAATGCAGAATAGTTTCGCAACTCACGCCACCCGGAACACCACAGCGTAATGGTTTGTCCGAACGTCGTAATCGTACTTTAATAGATATGGTGCGATCTATGATGTCTCTTACTGATTTACCGCTATCGTTTTGGGGTTATGCTTTGGAGACGGCCGCATTCACGTTAAATAGGGCACCATCAAAATCCGTTGAGACGACGCCTTATGAACTATGGTTTGGCAAGAAACCAATTGTCGTTTCTGAAAGTTTGGGGCTGCGATGCTTATGTGAAAAAGCTTCAACCTGATAAGCTCAAACCCAAATCGGAGAAATGTGTCTTCATAGGATATCCAAAGGAGAATATTGGATACACCTTCTATCATAGATCCGAAGGCAAGACTTTTGTTGCTAAATTCGGAAACTTTCTGGAGAAGGAGTTTCTCTCGAAAGAAGTGAGTGGGAGGAAAGTAGAACTTGACGAGGTAACTGTACCTACTCCCTTATTGGAAAGTACTACATCACAGAAACCTGTTTCTGTGACACCTACACCAGTTAGTGAGGAAGCTAATGATGATGATCATGAAACTTCAGAACGAGATACTACTGAACCTCGTAGATCAACTAGAGTGAGATCCATGCCAGAGTGGTACGGTAATCTTGTTCTGGAAGTCATGCTACTAGATCATGATGAACCTACGAACTATGAAGAAGCTATGGTGAGCCCAGATTCCGCAAAATGGCTTGAAGCCATGAAATCTGAGATGGGATCCATGTATGAGAACAAAGTATGGACTTTGGTTGACTTGCCCGATGATCGGCAAGCAATTGAGAATAAATGGATCTTCAAGAAGAAGACTGACGCTGACGGTAATATTACTGTTTACAAAGTTCGACTTGTCGCAAAAGGTTTTCGGCAAGTTCAAGGGATTGACTACGATGAGACCTTCTCACCCATAGCGATGCTTAAGTCTGTCCGAATCATGTTAGCAATTGCCGCATTTTACGATTATGAAATTTGGCAGATGGATGTCAAAACTGCATTCCTGAATGGATTTCTGGAAGAAGAATTGTATATGATGCAACCAGAAGGTTTTGTCGATCCAAAGGGAGCTAACAAAGTGTGCAAGCTCCAGCGATCCATTTATGGACTGGTGCAAGCCTCTCGGAGTTGGAATAAACGCTTTGATAGTGTGATCAAAGCATTTGGTTTTATACAGACTTTTGGAGAAGCCTGTATTTACAAGAAAGTGAGTGGGAGCTCTGTAGCATTTCTGATATTATATGTGGATGACATATTACTAATTGGAAATGATATAGAATTTCTGGATAGCATAAAGGGATACTTGAATAAGAGTTTTTCAATGAAAGACCTCGGTGAAGGTGCTTACATATTAGGCATTAAGATCTATAGAGATAGATCAAGACGCTTAATTGGACTTTCACAAAGCACATACCTTGACAAAGTTTTGAAGAAGTTCAAAATGGATCAAGCAAAGAAAGGGTTCTTGCCTGTGTTACAAGGTGTGAAGTTGAGTAAGACTCAATGCCCGACCACTGCAGAAGATAGAGAAAAAATGAAAGATGTTCCCTATGCTTCAGCCATAGGCTCTATCATTTATGCAATCCTGTGTACCAGACCTGATGTGTGCCTTGCTATAAGTCTAGAAGGGAGGTACCAAAGTGATCCAGGAGTGGATCACTGGACAGCAGTCAAGAACATCCTGAAATACCTGAAAAGGACTAAGGATATGTTTCTCATATATGGAGGTGACAAAGAGCTCATCGTAAAAGGTTACGTTGATGCAAGCTTTGACACTGATCCGGATGATTCTAAATCCCAAACCGGATACGTGTTTACATTAAACGGTGGAGCTGTCAGTTGGTGCAGTTCTAAACAAAGCGTTGTAGCGGGATCTACATGTGAAGCAGAGTACATAGCTGCTTCGGAAGCAGCAAATGAAGGAGTCTAGATGAAGGATTTCATATCCGATCTAGGTGTCATACCTAGTGCATTGGGTCCAATGAAAATCTTTTGTGACAATACTGGTGCAATTGCCTTGGCAAAGGAATCCAGATTTCACAAGAGAACCAAGCACATCAAGAGACGCTTCAATTCCATCCGGGATCTAGTCCAGGTGGGAGACATAGAGATTTGCAAGATACATACGGATCTGAATGTTGCAGACCCGTTGACTAAGCCTCTTCCACGAGCAAAACATGATCAGCACCAAGGCTCCATGGGTGTTAGAATCATTACTGTGTAATCTAGATTATTGCCTCTAGTGCAAGTGGGAGACTGAAGGAAATATGCCCTAGAGGCAATAATAAAGTTATTATTTATTTCCCTATATCATGATAAATGTTTATTATTCATGCTCGAATTTTATTAACCGGAAACATAATACATGTGTGAATACATAGACAAAGAGAGTGTCACTAGTATGCCTCTACTTGACTAGCTCGTTAATCAAAGATGGTTATGTTTCCTAACCATGGACAAAGAGTTGTTATTTGATTAACGGGATCACATCATTAGGTGAATGATCTGATTGACATGACCCATTCCATTAGCTTAGCACCCCATCGTTTAGTATGTTGCTATTGCTTTCTTCATGACTTATACATGTTCCTATGACTATGAGATTATGCAACTCCTGTTTGCCGGAGGAACACTTTGTGTGCTACCAAATGTCACAACATAAATGGGTGATTATAAAGGTGCTCTACAGGTGTCTCCAAAAGTACATGTTGGGTTGGCATATTTCGAGTTAGGATTTGTCACTCCGAATGTCGGAGAGGTATCTCTGGGCCCTCTCGGTAATGCACATCACATAAGCCTTGCAAGCATTACAACTAATGAGTTAGTTGCAAGATGATGTATTACGAAACGAGTAAAGAGACTTGCCGGTAACGAGATTGAACTAGGTATTGAGATACCGACGATCAAATCTCGGGCAAGTAACATACCGATGACAAAGGGAACAATATATGTTGTTAGGCAGTCTGACCGATAAAGATCTTCATAGAATATGTAGGAGCCAATATGAGCATCCAGGTTTCGCTATTGGTTATTGACCGGAGACGTGTCTCGGTCATGTCTACATTGTTCTCGAACCCATAGGGTCCGCACGCTTAAGGTTTCGATGAAAGTTATATTATGAGTTTATGAGTTTTGATGTACCGAAGTTAGTTTGCAGTCCCGGATGTGATCACGGACATGACGAGGAGTCTCGAAATGGTCGAGACATAAAGATTGATATATTGGACGGCTATATTCGGACACCGGAAGTGTTCTGGGGAAGTTTCGGATAAAACCGGAGCACCGGGGGGTTACCGGAACCCCCCGGGGGGTTAATGGGCCTCATGGGCCTAAAGTGGAGAAGAGGAGGGGCTGCCAGGGCAGGCCGCGTGCCCCTTCTCCCCCTAGTCCGAATTGGACAAGGAGGAAGGGGCGGCGCCCCCCCCTTTCCTTCTCTCCTTCCCCCTCTCCTACTTGGACAAAGAAAGGGAGGGGAGTCCTACTCCCGGTAGGAGTAGGACTCCTCCTGCGCGCCTCCTACTAGGGCCGGCCGCACCCCCCCCCCTTGGATCCTTTATATACGGAGGCAAGGGGCACCCCTAGACACACAAGTTGATCCACGTGATCATATTCTTAGCCATGTGCGGTGCCCCCTTCCAGCATAATCCTCGATAACATTGTAGCGGTGCTTAGGCGAAGCCCTGCAACGATAGTACATCAAGATCGTCACCACGCCGTCGTGCTGACGGAACTCTTCCCCGACACTTTGCTGGATCGGAGTCCGGGGATCGTCATCGAGCTGAATGTGTGCTAAAACTCTGAGGTGCCGTAGTTTCGGTGCTTGATCTGTCGGGCCGTGGAGACGTACGACTACATCAACCAAAGTCAATGCTTCCGTTGTCGATCTACAAGGGTACGTAGATCACACTCTCCTCCTCTCATTGCTATGCATCACCATGATCTTGCGTGTGCGTAGGAATTTTTTTGAAATTACTACGTTCCCCAACAGACGGTAACCCGGAATTTGTGGCCAATGCATAGGGTAACAATCATAAGCGCAAAGGAAAGCCACCCCCTTGGTTTGGCGGGTCAGGTCCGTCTCTTGAGCAACTACTCAATGAGCCCTTCCCGAAACACGGCACCCGGGAACGACCAGCGACTCATTTATGGAAGGATTGCACAATCATCAAGGCTTTTAAGAATTCTAATATGTTTGATGGCAATCAAGGCCCAGGTGGCGGCTCAGGAGCTGGCGGCTTTCATGGCCCGGGCGGCGGTTCAGGATCCGGCTTTCAGGGAAGCCAGGGTGGTTATAATCAACAGCAGTCTAGTCAAGGAGGTCAGCAGCAGCAACAGTCGGGTTATCAGAGCCATCCAAAACAGCTAAATAGTGGGCAGTATCACGTGTTCACCACAAGATTGTGTAAACGTGATCACAAAGTTCATAGGAGGGCCGTGAATTCTGTTGAGCCGGCAGTCCCTCGTTCTTGAGGTGGTCGGAATAGCCTATTGTCTAGAGCAGGGAGGATCACCCTCCCCGAGTTGATAATCCAGGTCAACTGGCCCTGGTAGTGGCACCGCAGGTTGGTGGTTATAAATTTACTAAGGTGCTCATGGATGGAGGTAGCAGCATCAACATCCTCTATTACGAGACCTTTCAGCGCATGGGCTTAACTGACAAGAATTTAAAGACTTCCAACACCGTCATCCATGGAGTGGTGCCTGGTAAGTCGGCGTATCCTGTGGGTAAGATTGAGCTAGAGGTGGCCTTTGGAGACGAGCAAGATTCTAGGGCGGAAAAGTTAACTTTTGAAGTGGTAAAAATCAAGAGTCCATATCACGCTTTGTTCGGGCGGCCGGCTTATGCCAAGTTCATGGCGCGGCCGTGTTATGTTTATTTACAACTCAAGATGCCGGGTTACAAGGGTACCATCACTATGCATGGAAGCCAAAAGGTGGCCCTGGAATGCGAAGAAGGCAATGCGGCTTATGCCGAGTCTGTCTGTGCAGCAGAGGAGCTCAAATTTTATCAAGATAACGTTGACCTGGCAGATATGACCTCCCTCAAGAAGCCAACTACAGAGCATAACCCGACCATGAAGTTTAAATCGGTTGCAGAGACTAAGCTTGTTGATTTTACTCCGGGCGATTCATCTAAGCAATTCAGCATCAGGGCCAACTTGGATCCTAAATAGGAAAGCACGCTCATCGAGTTCATCCGTGAGAACCAGGACATCTTTGCATGGAAGCCTTCTGACATGCTGGGTGTACCGAGAGGACTCGCTGAGCACACTCTTAATATTGATCCGAAGTATAAGCCGGTCAGGCAGTTTCTGCGGCGATTCAATGAGGAACGATGAAAAGCTATAGGAGAAGAGGTCGCCCGGCTCTTGGCGGCTGGGTTCATTGTCGAAGTTTTTCACCCGGAGTGGTTGGCTAACCCGGTGCTCGTGCTCAAGAAAAACGGCACCTGGCGGATGTGTGTGGATTACACAGACTTAAATAAGGCTTGTCCGTCTGATCCTTTCGCTCTCCCCCGTATTGATCAAATCATTGATGCTATGGCGGGTTGTGCGCGTTTGAGCTTTTTGGATGCTTACTCTGGTTATCATCAGATCAAGATGGCAGTTAAGTCCCAGGAGAAGACGGCTTTCATCACTCCGTTTGGAGCCTTCTGCTATGTGTCTATGCCTTTTGGGCTCAAGAGTGCCCAGGGGACTTATCAATGGTGTGTACAGAATTGTCTCCACAATCAGATTGGGCGCAATGTTCATGCTTATGTGGATGACATAGTGGTGAAATCCAGAGAGGCAGAAACCTTGATATCTGATTTCAAAGAAACCTTCGACAATCTCCGGGTTTACAAAATGATGCTTAACCCAGAGAATTGTGTATTTGGTGTGCCTGCAGGCAAGCTTTTGGGATTCTTGGTCTCAAACAGGGGCATCCAGGCTAATCCGGAGAAGATTAAGGCAATCACTTCTTTGGCTAAACCGGCATGTATCAATGATGTTCAGCGACTGGCGGGTCATGTTGCCGCTTTAAGCCTATTCATAAACCGGTTAGGTGAGAAGGCCCTACCGCTGTACCAACTGATGAAGAAGGCAGACACCTTTGTCTGGAGTAATGCTGCTGATGCTGCTTTTGAGGATTTGAAGAGGCAGTTATCTAAGCCGCCAGTTCTTGCAGCTCCCATTGACAAAGAGCCTTTGCTGTTATATGTGGCTGCTAATTCACGACCCGTCAGTGTGGCAATTGTGGTAGAGCGCAAGGAGGCTGGTAAGGAACATCCGGTTCAACGGCCGGTTTATTATGTTAGTGAGGTACTCATCGAGTCAAAACAGAGATATCCTCATTGGTAGAAACTTGTTTACGGGGTGTTCATGGCAAGCCGGAAGCTGAAGCAATACTTCCAAGGTCACCCTATCACTGTGGTAAGTTCTGCCCCCTTGGGAGACATTATTCAAAACAGAGAGGCTACAGGACGAATCACCAAGTGGGCCATCGAGCTCGGGCCTCATGGTCTGAAGTATGTACCACGCACTGCCATTAAGTCTCAAGCTTTGGTGGATTTCATCAACGATTGGACAGAGCTACAGGCACCAGCGGAGAAGCCCGATAACACTTATTGGACTATTCACTTTAATGGGTCCAGACAGTTGGAAGGCTCGGGGGCTGGAGTTGTGTTAACTTCCCCTCGAGGTGACAAATTTTGTTATGTGCTCCGGCTTATGTTTCCTTGTACTAACAATGCAGCTGAGTACGAGGCCCTACTCCATGGTCTCCGGATGGCCAAAGAGATGAACTTGAGCCGGGTAAGATGCTTGGGAGACTCAGACCTTGTGGCTCAATAGGTGTCAGGCAAGTAGGACTCTCAAGATCCCCTTATGGCGGCTTACCGTCGTGAAGTCGATGTTGTGGCTGGACATTTCAAGGGTTATGTGGTGGAACACATTGATCGAAGGAACAATGAGGTGGCTGATGCCTTAAGCCGGCCGGGATCTTAGAGTAAGCCGGTGCCGCCTAACACCTTTCTTGATTTTTTGCATAATCCTTCTGTTAAGTTACCTACAGAGGAAGATCTGGCAATACCAGACCCGGAGGCACAGCTGGTGGCGGCTCTCCACGTTATCCCGGATTGGACAGTGCCTTATTTGGCTTACATGACCCGGAGAGAGTTGCCTGAAGATGAGACCTCGGCAAGACAAATCGCCCGGCGGTCCAAGTCCATGACAATTGTCAATGGCGAGTTACATCATTGCAGCGTCACTGGAGCGTTTCAACATTGCGTGTCACCCAGAGAGGGTCAGGAGATCCTTCGTGAGATTCATGAAGGCGATTGTGGTCATCACGCCGGGTCAAAATCCCTTGTGGCCAAAGCTTTCCATCATGGGTTTTATTGGCTGACGGCTCATGCTGATGCAGAAGACCTGGTCAGTAAATGTGACGGATGTCAGAAATTCTCACGATGAGCCCATGTGCCGGCTCAAGAATTGAGGATGATTCCAATTACTTGGCCGTCTGCAGTCTGGGGGCTTGATATGGTCGGACCTTTCAAAAGGTCCAAGGATAAAAAGACGCACCTCTTGGTGGCGGTTGACAAGTTCACAAAGTGGGTGGAGGCGGAGCCAGTCAGTAAGTGTGATGCAGCCACGGCGGTCCAGTTTATGAAAAAGGTGATTTTTCGCTTGGTTTTCCACACAGCATCATAACAGATAATGGCACTAACCTCTCCAAAGGAGCTATGGAAGAGTTCTGTCAATGAGAGCATATCCGGCTTGACGTTTCAGCTGTGGCTCACCCTCAATCCAATGGTCAAGCAGAACGAGCTAATCAAGAAATCTTGAGGGGTATCAAGCCCCGGCTCTTGGTCCCCTTGCAGCGGACGCCGGGTTGTTGGGTGGAAGAGTTACCTTCTGTACTTTGGAGCATCAATACTACACCTAACAGATCTACGGGTTACACGCCTTTCTTTATGGTGTATGGAGCAGAGGCGGTCCTGCCAAGTGACATCCGTCATGACTCACCCCGTGTGGCGGCTTATGTTGAGGAAGACAACGAAAAAGCTCGGCAAAACGCACTTGACCTGTTGGATGAAGAGTGATACTTGGCAATAGCCTGCTCGGCGATTTACCAACAAGACCTGCGCCGCTACCACAGCCGCCGGGTTAGGTCCAGAAGCTTTCAGGAAGGTGACTTAGTGCTCCGACTCATCCAGGATCAATCTGACATGCACAAGCTATCCCCTCCTTGGGAAGGACCCTTTGTGGTCAGCAAGAATCTGAAAAACGGATCATACTACCTTATCGACGTTCGGGAGCACAAAGACTCACGTAAGTCAGAGGAGGAGACCCGTCGGCCGTGGAATATCGCTCATCTTCGGCCTTATTATACTTGAGCCATCGAGTCTAATGTGTATATACTTATACTATGTATATTACATAAAGCAATAAAGCAGGACCTATGTCCTTTTTTCCACTCCCAAAAAATGTTTATGTGTTTTCTTTGTCAGGTGGTGGAGATAACCAAGGAGAAGCGGATCATATCTGAATCTGGCTTTCCTTTGGTCCGGCTTATGATCATATCTGAATCTAGCTATGATCACTTGGGGGCTTTGTAACGCCCTCGATGCGGCTATAGCTCCCACGTGTCGAGGCACGACTTAGAGACATAACCGCATTGAAAGCAATGTCGCAAGTCAGGCAATCATTACAACATCCCATGTAATATATAATAAAATGGGGAAATACATAGTTGGCTTACACTCGCCACGTCACATCAAAGTACATAAATAACATCCATCATACAAACACTCATGGCCCGACTACGGCGCCAAAATAGAAGAAAACCCAACATGCGACAAGGCCCTGAATCGAACCCCAACTAGGCACCACTATTGATCATCGGGAAAGGAAACATAATAACGCTGAGAGTCCTCGTCGAACTCCCACTTGAGCTCGTACTCGTCACCTGGAGCGAAATCACCTGGACCTGCATCTGGAATTATAGTATCTGTGAGCCATGGGGACTCAGCAATCTTGCACCCTCGCGATCAAGACTATTTAAGCTTATAGGAAGGATAAGGAAAATATATGTGGAGCTGCAGCAAGCGACTAGCATATATGGTGGCTATCTTATACGCAAAAGAGAGTGAGAAGAGGAGGCAAAGCGCGAGCGAGAATCTAGAAGAACAACCTGCGCAAGCATAACTCCAACACCGTGTCCACTTCCCGGACTCCGCCGGAAAGGGGCCATCACGGTAACACACACGTTGATTTATTTTAATGAAGTTTAATTCAAGTTATCTACAACCGGACATTAACAAATTCCCATCCGCCCATAACCGCGGGCATGGCTTTCGAAAGTTCAATCCCTGCAGGGGAGTCCCAACTTAGCCCATGACAATCTCTCACGGACAACAAAGGAATAGACCTCCTCCCAAGACGTTCCGATCAGACTCGGTATCTCGGTAACTTAAGACACTTCGACAGGTTAAAACAAGACCAACAACACCGCCCGAATGTGCCGACAAATCCCGATAGGAGCTGCACATATCTCGTTCTCAGGGCACACTCAGATAGGTCAAGCTACGAGTAAAACCAACCCTCAAGTTTCCCCGAGGTGGCCGCGCAGGCTGCCCAGTTCGGACCAACACTCAGAGGGAGCACTGGCCCGGGGGGGGGGGGGTTAAAACAAGATGACCCTTGGGCTCCGGTAACCCAAGGGAAAAAAGAGGATAGGTGGCGAATGGTAAAACCAAGATTGGGCATTGCTGTAAAAGCTTTAATCAAGGCGAACTATGAAGGGGTTCCCATTATAACCCAACCGCGTAAGGAACGCAAAATCCGGGAACATAACACCGATATGACGGAAACTAGGGAGGCAAGAGTGGAACAAAACACTAGGCGAGAGGCCGAGCCTTCCACCCTTCACCAAGTATATAGATGCGTTAAGATAACAAGGCAATATTATGATATCCCAACAAGTAAATAAAAGATGTTCCAACAAGGAACAGCCTCCAATCTTCACCTGCAACTAGCAACGCTATAAGAGGGGCTGAGCAAAGCGGTAACATAGCCAATCAACGGTTTGCTAGGACATGGTGGGTTAGAGGTTCAACTTGGCAATTGGGAGGCTGACAAGCAAAAGCTAGGCATCATAGCATTGGCATAGCAAAAGAGCGAGCAAACTAGCATAGCAAAGATAGTAGTGATTTCGAGGGTATGATCATCTTGCCTGCACAGTTGTCAGAGTTGACTGGATCCTCACAAGCAAACTCAACAGGCTCCTCGGTAGCGAACTCGTCTCCCGGCTCTACCCAAACAAGACAAACAAGCAACAAGGATACAATCAACCACGTGCAAGAACAAGCAATATGATGAAATGATGATATGCTATGCGGGATGCGATGCGGGATGCAAAATGCAAGATATGACAGGAAATGCATGAACCTGGCCTCAACTTGGAAAACCAAGTGTGCCACTGGAAAGATGGGATGAAATCGCTTGAAAACGATATAAAGAACGCCGGAATCGGAGTTACGGTTTGGAAATGGCAAGCGATTCAAAATTGACACCGGTCTGCGATTTACAGCAAGTAGGCATCTAAATGCAATGAGATGAACATGCTACAGCCACCAAACATGACAACAAAATACATGGAACGGATGCACACAAGATGCTTACCAAAAGACTAGCACTGAGCCACGGCCAATTCATCCATTAGGAGGTTCAAACAAGCATGGAAAAAACACAAATGCAAAACAGATTCCAGACTTGATTATGACAAATAAGAACATGGCATGGAGCCCTCTTCGGAGCAGCAAGACAACATGATACATGACCTGATTATGACAAATAAGAACATGGCATTGAGCTACTCAACAAGCTTAACAAAAGTCCCTAAGTGACCTGGGGCCAAAAGGGATCACAAAATATACTAATAAGCACACGAACGTAGCTCAAACACAATCAGTTTTTCAGACTTAGTGAAAACTGAGACATGCTGAAATATAACTCACGAAGGCATGTAAACGAGCTCGATGCACTCACCACGGTGCAAGTCATGGCAAGGCAAGCATACATACATTTAGAAGGCACAAAATTCTAGCTAGACATGGCAAGAACAATGGCATAGTATGCACGGATCAACTGCAACAACATCGGCAAAATCGCAAACGAGTTGACGATCTGTCCAGATTCACCACGAAGCAAAAGTAGAGCTCGATTGACTCAAGCTAGGTTGCTCCATAATTGCAAACAAAGACATGGATGGATAGAGCATAACATGATTAACAAAACTCCTTTACTGATCATCCTCAAAAGAGGCACGGATCACTAGGAAACAAGCTGAACATATGGCATCATGAACTAAATAATCCCAGACTTAGTGAAAACTACCAAGTCCCTGAAAACAGATTTACCGGGTGCCTCAGTTTGCAAGCTTGCACAAGTCACCACACACATCCTAAAAATGCATGGGTTGCACCTCGGGAAATAAGACAAAATGCTTAACAAAACACATGAAGGACTCACAGGCATAGCATGCACACAATAATCATGGCAAAAATGACAAAAGTCTAAGATGAACTAGCAGATCTGACAATTAACTCACGAAGCCTCCTTATAACAGAATTTTGGGCATCAAGATGAGCTCAAATGAAAATGATGCAATGGAATGAAATGATGTACTCGTCGAGGCGAACATTTTGATATACTATATGCCCAAAACGGAGCTACGGAAGCGGAGATATCACCGGTCAAAGTAGGCATAAAAATTAGGGTTCAGAGGGAAAAAGTCAACCGTCAAGTTTCCAGATCTAGATCCAGATCGGGCACGGGAACCGAGGATGGCCGGAAAACACTGTTCACCGCCGGAGTTCTTGCCGGAGAGGAAGAAGAGGAGGCCGGAGCTTGGGGAGGATAGGCCGGGCCGGGGCGGCGGCGTGGTAGGCGGCGGGCGGCGGGCGGCGAGGAGGCCGCCAGCCGGGCAGCGGGGAGGCGCGGTCGCCCGCGGTGGCGCGGTGGTGGCCCGTGGCGGCGCCGGCCACCGGGCGCGAAGACGAAGGGCGGCGGGCGCGCGGGTGTTGGGCGGCGGCGGCTCGGGCCTCGGGGGCTCTCCCTCGGCCGAGCGGGCTTCGGCGGCGGTGGAAGGTGGCGGCGCCAGTTGGCGCGACCCGGTTGGACGAAGGCGGCGGCGGACACTGTACGGCCGGGGGCGGACGTGTCCGTCGGTGGCGAGGATCTGTTTTTTTTAGACTAGGGTTTCGGGGAGAGATCCGAGATCCAAAAACGGGGGGGCTATTTATAGGCATAAGTGGAGCTAGGAGAGTCCAAATGAGGTGTGGTTTGCGGCCACGCGATCATGATCGAACGCTCTAGGAGATGGAGCAGAGTTTGGTGGGTTTTGGGCCAAATTGGAGGGGTGTTGGGCTGCAACACACACAAGGCTTTTTCGGTCCCTCGGTTAACCGTTGGAGTAACGAACGAAGCCCAAATGATACGAAACTTGACAGGCGGTCTACCGGTAGTAAACCAAGGCCGCATGACAAGTCTCGGTCCAATCCGGAAATGTTTAATCCCCACACACGAAAGAAAGCTAGAAATGACCACCGGAGGAGAACGAAGCGCCGGAATGCAAAACGGACAACGGGGAAAATGCTCGAATGCATGAGATGAATATGTATGAAAATGCAATGCACATGATGACATGATATGGGATGCACGAAAAACGAAAACAACACACGGAGACAAAGACCCGAACCCGAGAAATAAATATAACTTAACGCCGGAAACGGCAAGAGTTGGAGTACAAATTGGGAAAGTTATATCCGGGGCGTTACAACACTCCACCACTACGAATAGATCTCGTCCCGAGATCTAGGACTGAAAGAACGCCGGGTACTCAGAACGGAGGTGATCCTCGCGTTCCCAGGTAGCTTCACGGTCGGAATGGTGAGACCACTTGACTTTGAGAAATTTGATTGACTTGTTGCGAGTCTTGCGTTCAGTCTCTTCAAGAATAGCAACTGGGTGCTCACGATAAGAGAGATCTTCTTGGAGCTCAATGTCCTCGAAGTTGACTGTGCGGTCAGGAGTCTTGAAGCACTTTCGAAGCTGAGAGACATGGAACACATCATGAACATTTGCAAAGTTTGAAGGAAGCTCGAGTTGATAGGCGAGGTCGCCTCTCTTGCTGACAATCTTGAAAGGTCCCACGTATCTAGGGGCAAGCTTCCCTTTGATACCTAAGCGATGAGTACCCTTCATAGGAGAGACACGGAGGTAAACATGATCTCCGATCTCGAAAGCCAAATCACGGTGCTTACTATCATAGTAGCTTTTCTGGCGGGATTGGGCTGCTTTGAGGTTATCACGAATGACTTTGCACATTTTTTCTGCTTCTGTGATTAAGTCATTACCCAGCAGCTGACGTTCACCGGTTTCAGACCAATTGAGAGGGGTACGGCACTTCCTGCCATACAGAATTTCAAAAGGGGCCTTGCCCGAACTTGCTTGAAAACTATTGTTGTATGAGAATTCAGCATAAGGAAGACAATCCTCCCACTTCATGCCGAAGGAGATCACACAAGCCTTGAGCATATCTTCAAGAATCCGGTTAACACGCTCGACTTGACCGCTTGTTTGAGGATGGAAAGCTGTGCTGAAGCGGATGTTAGTGCCCATGGCCTTCTGGAAAGAATCCCAAAACTTCGAGGTAAAGATGCTGCCACAGTCTAAAGAGATCACTTGAGGAATACTGTGCAGAGAGACAATGCGAGAGGTATAGAGTTCCGCCAATTGAGCTATAGTGATCGACTCTTTGATAGGCAGAAAATGAGCCACTTTGGTGAGTTTGTCGATGACAACAAATATAGCATCATGCCACGCTTGGACTTTGGAAACCCAGTCACGAAGTCCATTTCAATGTGGTCAAACTTCCATTCTGGAATGGCAAGAGGTTGGAGGAGACCTGCTGGCCTTTGGTGTTCCGCCTTCACTCTTCTGCAGACATCACATTCATTCACGAATTGAGCGATCTCGCGCTTCATTCGAGTCCACCAATAAGCTTGCTTGAGGTCCTGATACATCTTCGTGCTCCCAGGGTGGATGGAGAGGAGAGAATTGTGAGCCTCGTTCATGATCACTTTACGAAGGTCACCTTTGGGCACAACAATACGATCCTCGAAGAAGAGAGTGTCCTTGTCGTCAAGGCGGTAGCACTTGTACTTGGACTGACTCTTGGCAATCCCAATCTTCACCTTTTTCACCATAGCATCGAGAAGTTGGGCTTGGCGAATCTGGTCTTCTAAGGTAGGAGAGACTTGAAGGTTGGCGAGGAAACCTTGAGGAACAACTTGCAGATTAAGTTTGCGGAAAGCTTCACAAAGCTCGGGTTGATAAGGCTTGAGAATCAGACTGTTGCAGTAAGCCTTCCTGCTCAATGCGTCAGCAATCACATTAGCCTTGCCCGAAGTATACTCGATACTCGGATTATACTCTTGAATCATTTTGACCCATCGAGTTTGCCTGAGGTTTAGATTAGGCTGAGTGAAGATGTACTTGAGACTCTTGTGATCAGTGAAAATGTCCACTTTTCTTCCCAATAGAAGATGTCTCCAAGTCAATAGGGCATGCACAACTGCCGCCAACTCGAGATCGTGAGTGGGGTAGTTCTTCTCATTAGGCTTCAACTGGCGACATGTATAAGCAACAACTTTCTTCTCTCGCATCAATACTGCGCCAAGACCTTGGAGAGAGGCATCACAAAAGACCTCGTACGGCTTGGATTCATCAGGCGGAGTCAGAACTGGAGTAGTAATCAATTTCTCTTTCAAAGTGTTGAAAGCAATATCACACTCCGGAGACCAAACGTACTTGACGTGCTTCTGAAGAAGATTTGAGAGAGGCTTCGCGATCTTAGAAAAGTTTTCAACGAATTTTCGGCAATAGCTTGCGAGACCGAGGAAACTGCGGAGTTGCTTCACGGTCTGAGGAGGTTCCCAATTCACAATTGCAGACACCTTCTCAGGATTCACGGAAATGCCCTTGGCAGAGATGATATGACCAAGATAAAGAACCTCATCGAGCCAAAATTCACACTTGGAGAACTTGGCGTAGAACTGATGTTCTCTGAGCTTATCAAGAACCAAACGCAAATGCTTGGGATGATCTTCCTTGTTCTTGGAGAAAACCAGGATGTCGTCGAGATAGACCAAAACGAAGTCATTGGTGTAGGCGTTGAAGATGAAGTTCATCATGCGAGAGAACGTCGGAGGAGCGTTGGCGAGGCCAAAAGACATGACAGTGTATTCATATGAACCAAAGCTTGTTCTGAATGCTGTGTTGGGAAAATCTTCTTCACGAATGCGAATCTGGTGATAACCCATATGGAGATCAAGCTTGCAGAATACTTGGGCACCCTTGATTTGTTTGAACAGCTCATTGATGTTGGGAAGTGGGTATTTGTTCTTGATGGTCTTCTTGTTCACTGGACGGTAATCAACACAAAGTCGGTCCGTTCCATCCTTCTTCTTCATAAAAAGAACACCACAACCCCACGGAGAAGAACTAGGCCGGATGAGACCCATTCTTTCTTGCTCATCGAGTTGCTTCTTCAGCTCCTTCAACTCTTCAGGTCCGAGCTTGTAAGGACATTTGCACACAGGTTCCGTGCCAGGCTCAAGTTCAATAACGAATTCAACTGGCCGGTGCGGAGGCATTCCTGGGAGCTCTTCTGGAAAGACGTCTTGATATTCGCAAACGACTGGAATTTGAGAGATGGCATCCAATTCACCCTTCTCATTGAGAGAAAACAGACGAATGGTATTATCCCGAGCGGCAAAGACAATTACATCCTCAGACGAATGAGTCAATTGAATCTGCCTGGCAGCACAATCAAGCTGAGCCTTGTGCTTAGAAAGCCAATCCATCCCGAGAATAAGATCAATATTCGAGTTACCAAGAACCATTGGGGAAGAAAGGAACTTGTAGTCTCCCAACATGATAGTAACATCTAGCACCTCCAGACTAGCACTCAAACGTTTGCCAGGAGAAACGATATCCATTTGTTTACCCAAATGAGAAGAAACGAACTCATGCTTGGTAAAAAATGGCTTTGACATGAAACAATGCGATGCACCCGTGTCAAAAAGAACTCTTGCAGGAATATCATTAACAGGAAGGTTACCCATGATCACATCTGACGAGTCCTCTGCCTGAGCTGCATTCATCAAATTGACCTTGGCATGCTTGGGGTTATGCTTGACCACAGCTGTACTTGCCGATCTGACAGGAGGAGGAGGAGGAAGACGCCTCTGGTTGAAACACTTGTTGGCATAGTGACCCTTCTGTTGGCACTTGTTGCACGTGACCTCAGAAAGCGGACGGTGATACGGAGCACTCGATCTTGGAGCTTGAGACGAAGTCTTGTTCTGAAAGCCAGGGTTGGGTGGGTGGGAAGAACCACTGCCACCTTTGCTCTTCTGCTGAAACGGCTGACGAAACGGAGGAGGAGGAAGCCAAAACTTCTGCTGCTTGGCCACTTGAGTAGAGGAAGAAGGAGTAACATCTCTGACTCGCTTCCTGGAAGCATCACACCTCAACTGAGCAGCCTCTTGCTTCAGTGCCATGTTGTAGAACTCATCGTACCTCAAGGGCTCAAAGAGAACAAGAGCGAGCTGAATATCTTCTCTGAGACCACCCCTGAACTGGTATATCATGCTCTTCTCATCAGGCACGTCCTGCTTGGCAAAGTGGGCAAGCTTCTGGAACAACTTGTTGTAGTCATAGACAGACAAAGAGCCTTGCTTCAGATTGCGGAATTCCTCACGCTTGCTTTCAACCACGCTCTGCGGAATATGATGAGCTCGGAAATCTCGACGGAAATCATCCCAAGTGATAACACGTCAACCTCTGGAGTCCTTGTACTGCTGGAACCATTCTGCAGCTTGATCTTTGAGTTGGAAGGAAGCGAACTTGACAAAGTCCTCAGGCCTGACATTACTGCACTCGAAATGCTTACACAGATCCACAAGCCAATCGTTAGCATCGGTTGCCTCAACACAATTGCTGAAAGTCTTTGGCCCGTTAGCAAGGAACTGGTTGAGCGTAGCAAAGTGACTCTGATTGCTGCCTTGATTCCCTTGACTGCCTTGATTGCGCTCTTGAAGAATTTGCATGATCAGCTGTGTGTTTGCATTGGTTGCGGCCATCACTACTTGCCATGCCTCTGGAGGAGGTGGAGGCGGTGGCCGGATCAGGATTCAGAGTCGTGCGTGTTGGAGGAGCCATCCTGAAGAGGTTGACCACCATTAGCACATTGATAGATAAATATTGAACCTGAATCCAACAGAATGAAAATTGCAACATAAAGTCTTCACATCCGAACAAAATGAACGAATGCATTTCTCTTGAAGTGGTCACATATCCCTAAATTGCGAAGCCACGAAGAATGAAGGTAGAAGAATTAAATCAACAAGGTACGGATCAAGAACAAATAATCGGTAAGAAATCCCAATCTCAAACCAATATCCGTGGAAGAAGAACTAGAGCTACGAGAATTCCCACCTATGAAACTCCCGAACTTTCCGGTTATGCAATCAGGTGTTGGGGATACAGGGGAAGCATAATATCTCACCCAAACTAGCAAATCCTACATCCAGCTGTATCCATCCTTCAACACATAACCAAGAAACCTTCGGAAACCATCTACCTCAACCTTCGAAAAGCATCCGTTATACAAGTTATGGCGATACTCCCGAACTCCCGCCCCAGTATTGGGTGGCGTCGAGGTTATCTCACCAACGAACTGCATAAAAGAGATTTTCGATGTCGGCGAACATATCTCAAGTATTCCAGAATTGCAATGATAAAATTATGATGACAACACCTCAGAGCTCAACTCCCCGGGACACTTCCACTAAACCCCTGACAGGAGGCACCAAGTCAATGTTCTCATCATAAGCCATCGGAACGATTCCAAGATACTCGCGTGATCCTAAAAAATTTTTAGTGAAATTTGAGAAGAGAAGAGTCAAAACTCTACGTCAGGATGCCTTACCAGAGCGATGAGGAGACTGGGAAGTAAAAAGAATTCCTAAGCTCTCCGATATATAGTTCCTAAATGACTCAAAACATTTTTTTCTAGACACAACTCGGCTGCTAGAACGATCAAGCAATGGGGCTCCTAAGGTCGGGGAAGGCTCTGATTACCAACTTGTAACACCCTCGATGCGGCTATAGCTCCCACGTGTCGAGGCACGACTTAGAGACATAACCGCATTGAAAGCAATGTCGCAAGTCAGACAATCATTACAACATCCCATGTAATATATAATAAAAGGGGGAAATACATAGTTGGCTTACACTCGCCACGTCACATCAAAGTACATAAATAACATCCATCATACAAACACTCATGGCCCGACTACGGCGCCAAAATAGAAGAAAACCCAACATGCGACAAGGCCCTGAATCGAACCCCAACTAGGCACCACTATTGATCATCGGGAAAGGAAACATAATAACGCTGAGAGTCCTCGTCGAACTCCCACTTGAGCTCGTACTCGTCACCTGGAGCGAAATCACCTGGACCTGCATCTGGAATTATAGTATCTGTGAGCCATGGTGACTCAGCAATCTCGCACCCTCGCGATCAAGACTATTTAAGCTTATAGGAAGGATAAGGCAAATATATGTGGAGCTGCAGCAAGCGACTAGCATATATGGTGGCTATCTTATACGCAAAAGAGAGCGAGAAGAGGAGGCAAAGCGCGAGCGAGAATCTAGAAGAACAACCTGCGCAAGTATAACTCCAACACCCTGTCCACTTCCCGGACTCCGCCAGAAAGGGGCCATCACGGTATCACACACGGTTGATTTATTTTAATTAAGTTTAATTCAAGTTATCTACAACCGGACATTAACAAAATCCCATCTGCCCATAACCGCTGGCACGGCTTTCGAAAGTTCAATCGCTGCAGGGGAGTCCCAACTTAGCCCATGACAAGCTCTCACGGTCAACGAAGGAATAGACCTCCTCCCAAGACGTTCCGATCAGACTCGGTATCTCGGTAACTCAAGACAATTCGACAGGTTAAAACAAGACCAGCAACACCGCCCGAATGTGCCAACAAATCCCGATAGGAGCTGCACATATCTCGTTTTCAGGGCACACTCAGATAGGTCAAGCTACGGGTAGAACCAACCCTCAAGTTTCCCCGAGGTGGCCCCGCAGGCTGCCCGGTTCGGACCAACACTCAGAGGGAGCACTGGCCCGGGTGGGGGGTTAAAACAAGATGACCCTTGGGCTCCGGTAACCCAAGGGAAAAAAAGAGGATAGGTGGCGAATGGTAAACCCAAGGTTGGGCATTGCTGGAAAAGCTTTAATCAAGGCGAACTATCAAGGGGTTCCCATTATAACCCAACCGCGTAAGGAACGCAAAATCCGGGAACATAACACCGATATGACGGAAACTAGGGAGGCAAGAGTGGAACAAAACACTAGGCGAGAGGCTGAGCCTTCCACCCTTCACCAAGTATATAGATGCGTTAAGATAACAAGGCAATATTATGATATCCCAACAAGTAAATAAAAGATGTTCCAACAAGGAACGGCCTCCAATCTTCACCTGCAACTAGCAACGCTATAAGAGGGGCTGAGCAAAGCGGTAACATAGCCAATCAACGGTTTGCTAGGACATGGTGGGTTAGAGGTTCAACTTGGCAATTGGGAGGCTGACAAGCAAAAGGTAGGCATCGTAGCATTCGCATAGCAAAAGAGCGAGCAAACTAGCATAGCAAAGATAGTAGTGATTTCGAGGGTATGATCATCTTGCCTGCACAGTTGTCAGAGTTGACTGGATCCTCACAAGCAAACTCAACGGGCTCCTCGGTAGCGAACTCGTCTCCCGGCTCTACCCAAACAAGACAAACAAGCAACAAGGATACAATCAACCACGTGCAAGAACAAGCAATATGATGAAATGATGATATGCTATGCGGGATGCGATGCGGGATGCAAAATGCAAGATATGACAGGAAATGCATGAACCTGGCCTCAACTTGGAAACCAAGGTGCCCACTGGAAAGATGGGATGAAATCGCTTGAAAACGATATAAAGAACGCCGGAATCGGAGTTACGGTTTGGAAATGGCAAGCGATTCAAAATTGACACCGGTCTGCGATTTACAGCAAGTAGGCATCTAAATGCAATGACATGAACATGCTACAGCCACCAAACATGACAAAAAAATACATGGCAGGGATGCACACAAGATGCTTAACAAAAGACTAGCACTGAGCCACGGCCAATTCATCCATTAGGAGGTTCAAACAAGCATGGCAAAAACGCAAATGCAAAACAGATTCCAGACTTAGTGAAATTAACACTTGTCTGAAATTTCAGATCACGAAGCCCTCTTCGGAGCAGCAAAAAACATGATACATGACCTGATTATGACAAATAAGAACATGGCATGGAGCTACTCAACAAGCTTAACAAAAGTCCCTAAGTGACCTGGGGCCAAAAGGGATCACAAAATATACTAACAAGCACACGAACATAGCTCAAACACAATCAGTTTTTCAGACTTAGTGAAAACTGAGACATGCTGAAATATAACTCACGAAGGCATGTAAACAAGCTCGATGCACTCACCACAGTGCAAGTCATGGCAAGGCAAGCATACATCCATTAAGAAGGCACAAAATTCTAGCTAGACATGGCAATAACAATGGCATAGCATGCACGGATCAACTACAACAACATCGGCAAAATCGCAAACGAGTTGACGATCTGCCCAGATTCACCACGAAGCAAAAGTAGAGCTCGATTGACTCAAGCTAGGGTGCTACATAATTGCAAACAATGTATGGATGGATAGAGCATAACATGATTAACAAAACTCCTTTACTGATCATCCTCAAAAGAGTCACGGATCACTAGGAAACAAGCTGAACACATGGCATCATGAACTAAATAATCCCAGACTTAGTGAAAACTACTAAGTCCCTGAAAACAGATTTACCGGGTGCCTCACTTTGCAAGCTTGCACAAGTCACCACACACATCCTAAAAATGCATGGGTTGCACCTCTGGAAAGAAGACAAAATGCTTAACAAAGCACACGAAGGACTCACATGCATAGCATGCACACAATAATCATGGCAAAAATGACAAAAGTCTAAGATGAACTAGCAGATCTGACAATTAACTCATGAAGCCTCCTTCTAACAGCATTTTGGGCATCAAGATGAGCTCAAATGAAAATGATGCAATGGAATGGAATGATGTACTCGTCGAGGCGAACATTTTGATATACTATATGCCCAAAACGGAGCTACGGATGCGGAGATATCACCGGTCAAAGTAGGCATAAAAATTAGGGTTCAGAGGGAAAAAGTCAACCGTCAAATTTCCAGATCTAGATCCAGATCGGGCACGGGATCCGAGGATGGCCGGAAAACACTGTTCACCGCCGGAGTTCTTGCCGGAGAGGAAGAAGAGGAGGCCGGAGCTTGGGGAGGAGAGGCCGGGCCGGGGCGGCGGCGTGGTAGGCGGCGGCGGGGCGGCGCCGGGCCGGGGCGGCGAGGAGGCGGCCGGCCGGGCGGCGGGGAGGCGCGGTCGCCCGCTGTGGCGCGGTGGTGGCCCGTGGCGGCGCCGGCCACCGGGCGCGAAGACGAAGGGTGGCGGGCGCGCGGGTGTTGCGCGGCGGCGGCTCAGGCCTCGGGGGCTCTCCCCGGGCCGAGCGGGCTTCAGCGGCGGTGGAAGGTGGTGGCGCCACTTGGCGCGACCCTGTTGGACGAAGGCGGCGGCGGACACTGTCCTGCCGGGGGCGGACGTGTCCGTCGGTGGCGAGGATCTGTTTTTTTTAGACTAGGGTTTCGGGGAGAGATCCGAGATCCGGAAACGGTGGGGGGGGGGCTATTTATAAGCATAAGTGGAGCTAGGAGAGTCCAAATGAGGTGCGGTTTGCGGCCACGCGATCGTGATCGAACGCTCTAGGAGATGGAGCAGAGTTTGGTGGGTTTTGGGCCAAATTGGAGGGGTGTTGGGCTGCAACACCCACGAGGCTTTTTCGGTCCCTCGGTTAACCGTTGGAGTAATGAACGAAGCCCAAATGATACGAAACTTGACAGGCGGTCTACTGGTAGTAAACCAATGCCGCATGACAAGTCTCGGTCCAATCTGGAAATGTTTAATCCCCACACACGAAAGAAAGCTAGAAATGACCACCGGAGGAGAACGAAGCGCCGGAATGCAAAACGGACAACGGGGAAAATGCTCGAATGCATGAGATGAATACGTATGCAAATGCAATGCACATGATGACATGATATGGGATGCACAAAAAACGAAAACAACACACGGAGACAAAGACCCGAAGCCGAGAAATAAATATAACTTAACGCTGGAAACGGCAAGAGTTGGAGTACAAATTGGGAAAGTTACATCCGGGGCGTTACAGGCTTCCTGTTCAAACATAGGTCGTATTCGAACCAAAGATAACATAGCTGTCGATACCCACTTGATCGACATACTGCCAAACCCACTTGGGGGCTTCTTGATCATATTTGAATCATAGCTTAACCCCTTTGGGTCTGACGTGGATCGTATTCGAATCAGCGTCATTAAACAACTCTTATGGTCACTTGGGGGCTTCCTATTCAAACATAGGTCGTATTCGAACCAAAGAGAACATAGCTGTCGATACCCACTTGATCGGCATCGCCACAGCCACTGGGGGCTAACAGATCGTATCCGAATTAGCTCAACCCTTTTGGAACGGTTCACTAATCGTATTCGAATCAGAAACCCTTGAATTTTGTTCATCATATTTTACAAGTATCACCATTGAATATCTTGCGACCCTCTTGAAAATACAATGGAATACATTGCAATCCTCCAGGATTAATATTGGTTACATCAGAATGTTAAGTATCAGGTGAACTTTTATGTGCCAATTTTCAGGAGTTAAACTTACCCTCGGGGGTTCGCTTATATAAGCCGGAAAAGCATCCGTAAGCATCACAAGGCAATGCAAGAAATTTCTGCAAAGGACATAACAGATTCATATAAACTACAAAGTGCATAGTGACGGCGGCTTATGCAAGTATTAAGGGCCATAAGCACGCGCAAAGGCATAGCAAAACTCAAAGTATTTTCTACTCTGTTACAAGACTCCCCGAGTCTGAATGATGCGGCATTGTTTTTCTACAACGACATAAGCAGGTGGCGCCTGGCAATCTACTCTTGGCGTTGACTTGAAGCCTCCGGGTTATCCTTCTCCGCCTCTCCGCCGGCTGCTTTGTCCTGGAAGGATGATGAGGCCCAGTCAATGCCACTGAAGGCCTCAAACTCAGCTTCATCATCTATTAAACCGGTTGGGTCGACTTCAGGGGCAAAGGTGTGCTTATGGGTCGGAGGGATCAAGCTGACATTGTCATAATGCGGCGTGGGGATTCTCTGATTTTCCTTGTCATAACCCGGCTGACACTTGGTGAGGTCTGTGTCGTTTACAATTTGAGTGGCCACAGGGCATATATCCCTCACGCAGGTGGTGAAATCCTTTTCATCAAATGGAGTGCCATCCTCCTTTAAACTTGGATACCCAAGAGCTTTGGTAACCAGGCTTTGGCCCGACTCAAAGCGGCTATTGCTCCGGCTCTTGCTTGGGCCCATCTCAACTCTTGAATCCGCTAAGGAAGTATAGAAAGCCGTTGTAACACATCTTGCAAGAGGTGGGGCACATCATTTGATAAGGCTACAACGGCCAAGGCACGTTGTGACCCAATGTACAGTTGTTCTACTAGAGTATACACCGCCTTCAATTTAATCAGCATATTCTACTTGAGGTTTGTGCTCCTGGGGCCTGTATTGGTAAGTATAAGGTAAACCTCCGGTAAAAATTGAAGGAATATTTACAATATTTAATGCTTGCTTAAGATAACTTACCAAAGATCGCTAAGACCATCCGAGATATCTGGCGTTGTAAGCCGGTCAGTTCGGCTGTTGCGTTTGCCAGCGACGCCTCAGCTGTCTCCGCCCGGGTCACCAGTCCGGCCTTTTCGTCAGTCCAAATTTTCTTCTCCGACTTAAAATTTTTCTTCAGCTTCTCTTGTTCAAAGACGCTGAATTCAAATTTGGAGTTGGCCTTTTGAATTTCAATTTCCTGGGCTGCCAGGCGGTTCTTCAGGTCAGTAATCTCCGATTCAAATTGACTTATGGTGGCCTGCATTGCACCGGATAGTAGTCAAGATTATGGTAAATAATATTAAGTCCCAAATACTTTGCAAGCAAAGATACTTGGCACTTGGGGGCTAATGTATACCGAAGCTTTCTAAATTATTAAGCCGGTCCTGGATATTAAGTCCCAAATACTTTGCAAGCAAAGATACTTGGCACTTGGGGGCTAATGTGTATCGCAAGTTAAAGGTATTGTGTTACATCCGGTTTAAATATTTTTTCTTTAAGCCGGGCAAGCAGCTCTAACAATTTTTCTAAGTCTACAGCATATTTATTCATAAGCAATAGACTTGGGGGCTGGTACAGTAAGTATGATTGAAAGCAAGGAAGCATAAGTCATACCTCAGATTTTTGCTGTATTTGCTTCACCATGTCAATTTCCAGGTCACGGCTGCTTTGCACCTGGTTGATGTAGCCCGAGACGATCTCTCCAATACTTAAATGAGTATAGTCGGTGATATCCATCTTGGCCTTACGGCGTTCTAGCAACTCCTCTTTAGTCGAGCATTTGGCAAGGACGGTAGGCCTGGCTGGCTCAACGAATTGAGCCCTGAGAAATTCCACTTCTGAGTCAGCTGGTTTGACTGGGCTAGGTGCCTCCGGGTTAACAGAACCATCAAGAATATCTTCAGCAGGTGGGTCAGAAGTTGGTGATGCAATGTCTTGAGCCAGCTCAGGCGGCGGTTGATGTGTGGAAGAATCGGGAGCAGCTATACCCTATTCCGGCTCAGTCACCACAGGGGTTTGGGCCGGTTTATCCTTCTTGGTTTTCTTCCTGGGCTTAACTTGCATGTTGTGGGCAAAGCAGAGAAATAAGTAAAGAAACATGAAGAAAGAAAAACATAAGGTGAATAAATTGATATTACCCAGGGGCAGTCTTAAAAGCCGGCATGTTTGATTGCATGGACTCGCCGGATGAAGGAGAGGTATCCTGGTAATTGGAGTCAGAGGAATTGTGAGGTTGATAGATTAGACCCGCCAAAGGTAAAAAAGGGTATAAGTTGGAGGTAACCTCAGTCCGACGCTTCCGGGTTGTGTCAGGCAAGCCGGAGACTAGCTCTGCATCCTTGCTGGTCCGGGTCTGCCTCTGGTTTTCAAATTGCTGTTGCTTCAAAAGAAAGTCAGGATCTTGGTAAGCCAAAGGGTGTGAAAATCTTACTTTCCGGGTTACTCTTCGAATTTTCTGACTCGGCCGAAGCTCGGAGTCGGAGGAGATTATAGTTACCTCTTCCTCGACGGGTTGTCCGTTGCCCGTGTCTTCCTGAAAGAAAGGTTAATATCAGTAAGATAGTAATAAAGGATAAAGGGAAATTAAAAAGTTACCTCCTCCTCATTATCATCAGAATCATCAAGCTGAAAAAGCTCAGAAGCGTTTGGCTTCCTTTTCCTTGAAGTGGTGGTCTTGGCGGTTTTCCTTTCGGTTCTGTTGGCTGCCCTGTCTTTCTTGGCCGCCTCATGATCATATTGGATTTTCCAGAAGTTATCATTTGCCTATAAAAGGTTATAAAGGGTTATGCATAAGAATACAGTATAACATGATAAAACATAACCCGACGACTGGAAACTTACTGCAGGGGCCAGGTTCTTCTTACAAAAAGGTAGTAAGCCGAAAGCATTACTATTCACTTTGCCCTCTTTCAACAAAGACTGAGTTGTAGCTTCCACTATGTCATCTGGTAAGTCGTCAAGACTATGATGCTGAGGGTCATCTTTCTCGCCAGAATAATTACACATTAAGCCGGGGCAGCGGCTTAACGGAATTATTCTCCAAGCAACCCAGACTCGGACCAGGTCAATTCCATCTAGGCCGTTCCCTAAAAGAGTTGTAATCTTCTTGATCTTGGGGGTGAGTGGAAGACGTTCAACAGTAGTCAACTTATCCGGCAGCGGGTGAGTAGGTTCAAGGCGCAATGCACGGAAGCCGGGTAGCGGGTTTTCACCAGCCGGAGAAGTATCTTGGCAGTAGAACCATGTCTGGTTTCGGTCCTTTGGATGACTCGGCAATTCAGCATAAGGGAACAAGCACTCTCTCCGCCTTTGAATCGATATGCCACCAAGCTCCAGACTGGGCCCGTTGGCCCGCTCATTCCGCCGGTTCAAATAGAACAATTCCCTGAAGAAAAGTAGGCTGGGTTCTTCTCCAAGGTAGACTTCATAGAAAACTTGGAAGTTGCAGATATTTGACACGGAATTGGGCCCGATGTCTTGAGGTCTTAAGTCAAAGAAGTGAAAAACGTCTCTAAAGAATTTTGAACCAGGAGGAGCAAATCCTCGGCTCATGTGATCGGTAAAAATGATCACCTCCCCTTCCTTGGGTTGAGGTTTCTCTTCAGACGGGTCAGGAGCACGATAAGACATGACATCCTTCTTGGGCAGATAGCCAGACTTTACAAACTCGGAAAGTTTTCTTTTTTTAACAATGGATGGGACCCAATTGCAGGTAACCGGAGGTTTAACAGCTTTGGGTGCCATTGGATAAATTGAAGCCTACAACAAGATAAAGGAAATTTTCCGGTTTATTATAACCCGGAGAATAAATATTATTGGGTTATTTAAAGATGGCGGCTTAAGAAGGGGCCTAATGACATACAGGTAACTATGTGATAATGTTTAACAGCTGCAGGTATTAAAGATGATTAAGGTTTTCTTAAGTCGCCAGAGGCAAGCGGTGCTGACAGCCGGTATTATCTTAAACCGGTTACAAGGACTACTATGGTTGAAACAGAGTCAACAGACACAGTTTTTGGCTAAGTTTGGAGCAAACATGTTTCACAAATTTCAATTATTATTTTGGATCAAACAATGCTCTGGAAAGGAAAAATTTCTAGACCTAAAACAGTACAGGGAAGTTCATATACTCAAGGAGTGCTTCCAAAACAAGGAAATGAGATTTGTTTTCATACAGAATAAGCACACAACTTCCTCCGCAGCAGTTCTATGTGGTTTTTTACGGTCTGAACAAGGTATTAGAGGTAAGAACTAATGGAGGTTGCGTCGGGCGACGATGAACGTCGACGAACTCAAGATGCACATATGAGAAAGGGGGGAAAGAGAACTCACCGATGTGGAAGAACTGCGGAGGGTGGCCGTTGTTCTCTGGTCAAAAAGCAGGGTGATGCCACGGCCTGAGTCAGTGAAGACGAGGTTTCCGACGGTGGCGGTGGCGGAACTCGAGCGGCAGAAGAGGGAGTGCGAGGAAGAAGACGACCGAAGGAAATGAAAAAGACCTAGGTCGCGCCTATTTATAAGGAGGACCGACTAAGATGGCGCGACAAACAAGGAGACCAAGACATCATTATCCAGCGGCCCCAACGCCTCGATTTTCGGGAGGGTCAGTAAAGGAAAAGATCCGTTGAAGATATGATGAATTAAAATATAAGTTTTATTGAAGATGACATCACGATGATTTAACCCAGAGCCATAGGATGACGTCACAGCGGGTTACAATTTTCACGCAAGACAGAAGACTAAAGGTCAGCTCATAAGGTTTTCAAAGATTGACATGAACCGGTTCAAATCAATCTGGGGCCTAATGTTGGGGATATGACTATTTGTGTAAGCCATCCAGGAGGGGCCGGGTTACGCAAATAGAGGTTCATCAGAAGCCCAAGACCAAGGCATGAAGATGGCGGTTCACTAAAAGGCTTAAAGGCCCACAGGCGACTCTGAGGCCCGTAAAGATAAACCGCCATGATCGTATAACTTGTACTATAAGGTAGAAGTAACTAGTCACCGAGCCGGACACTGTTTATAAGCCGGGCGGGACTCTGTAGGCCGCAGGGCGTCAACCCATGTATATAAGGGGACGACCCGCCAGCGGCTTAAGGAGAAAAAGAACTGATCGAGGGCCAGGCTTAGCGTATCTCGCTCCCTGGTCATCGAAACCTCAAGCAATTCCAACCCAACTAGACGTAGGCCTTCCTTCACCGTAAGGGGCTGAACTAGTATAAACCTCGCGTGTCCTTGTCCCGATTAACCCCTTTAAGCTTCCTAGTTGCGATGGCTTCGTGATTAAGTCCTTGCAAAAGGACATCTGCCGTGACAATTCCACGACAGGACCCGATGCACTAGGTATGACACCTAGATCGGATATGAACTCCTTCACCCAGACTCCTTCGTTTTCTGCTTCCGAAGCAACTATGTACTCCACTTCACACGTAGATCCTGCCATGACGCTTTGTTTAGAACTGCTCCAACTGACAGCTCCACCATTCAATATAAACACGTATCCGATTTGCGATTTAGAATCATACAGATCAGTGTCAAAGCTTGCATCGACGTAACCATTTACGACGAACTCTTTGTCACCTCCATAAATGAGACACATATCCTTAGTCCTTTTCAGGTATTTCAGGATGTTCTTGAACACTGTCCAGTGATCCACTCCTGGATTACTTTGGTACCTTCCTGCTAAACTAATAGCAAGGCACACATCAGGTTCGGTACACATCATTGCATACATGATGAGCATATGGTTGAAGCATAGGGAACACTTTTCATTTTATATCTATCTTCTAGAGTGGTCGGGCATTGAGTCTTACTCAATTTCACACCTTGTAATACAGGCAAGAACCCTTTCTTAGCTTGATCCGTTTTGAACTTCTTCAAAACTTTATCAAGGTATGTGCTTTGTGAAAGTCCAATTAAGCGTCTTGATCCATCTCTATAGATCTTGATGCCCAATATATAAGCAGCTTCACCAAGGTCTTTCATTGAAAAACTCTTATTCAAGTATCCTTTTATGTTATCAAGAAATTCTATATCATTTCCAATGAATAATATGTCATCCACATATGATATTAGAAATTCTACAGAGCTCCCACTCACTTTCTTGTAAATACAGGTTTCTCCAAAAGTCTAGATAAAACCATATGCTTTGATCACACTATCAAAACGTTCATTCCAACCCCGAGAGGCTTGCACAAGTCCATAAATGGATCGCTGGAGCTTGCACACTTTGTTAGTACACTTCGGATCGATAAAACCTTCAGGTTGCATCATGTACACCTCTTCTTCCAGAAAACCATTTAGGAATGCAGTCTTTACATCCATTTGCCAAATTTCATAATCATAAAATGCGGCAATTGCTAACATGATTCAGACGGACTTAAGCATCGCTACGGGTGAGAAGGTCTCATCGTAGTCAACTCCTTGAACTTGTCCAAAACCTTTCGCAACAAGTCGAGTTTTGTAGACAGTAATGTTACCGTCAGCGTCAGTCTTCTTCTTGAAGATCCATTTATTCTCGATGGCTTGCCGATCATTGGGCAAGTCAACCAAAGTCCAGACTTTGTTCTCATACATGGATCCCATCTCATATTTCATGGCCTCAAGCCATTTTGCGGAATCTAGGCTCATCATCGCTTCCTCATAGTTCATAGCTTCGTCATGGTCAAGTAACATGACCTCCAGAACAGGATTATCGTACCACTCTGGTGCGGATCTTGCTCTGGTTGACCTACGTGGTTCAGTAGTAATTTGATCTGAAGTTTCATGATCATCATCATTAGCTTTCTCACTAATTGGTGTAGGTGTCACAGGAACCGCTTTATGTGACGAACTACTTTCCAATAAGGGAGTAGGTACAGTTACCTCATGAAGTTCTACTTTCCTCCCACTCACTTCTTTCGGTAGAAACTCCTTCTCTAGAAAGGATCCATTCTTAGCAACGAATGTCTAGCCTTTGGATATGTGATAGAAGGTCTACCCAATAGTTTCCTACGGGTATCCTATGAAGGCACATTTCTACGATTTGGGTTCGAGCTTATCAGGTTGAAGCTTTTTAACATAAGCATCGCAGCCCCAAACTTTAATAAACGACAACTTTGGTTTCTTGCCAAACCGCAGTTCATAAGGAGTTGTTTCAACGGATTTCGATGGTGCCCAATTTAACGTGAATGCAGCTGTCTCTAAAGCATAACTCCAAAATGATAGCGGTAAATCAGTAAGAGACATCATAGATCGCACCATAACTAGTAAAGTACGATTACGACGTTCGGACACAACATTACACTGTGGTGTTCCGGGTGGCGTGAGTTGTGAAACTATTCCACATTGTTTCAAATGTAAACCAAACTCGTAACTCAAATATTCTCCTCCCCGATCAGATCGTAGAAACTTTATTTTCTTGTTACGATGATTTTCCACTTCACTTTGAAATTCTTTGAACTTTTCAAATGTTTCAGACTTATCTTTCATTAAGTAGATATACCCATATCTGCTTAAATCATCTGCGAAGGTGAGAATATAACGATACCCACTGCGAGCCTCAACATTCATCGGATCACATACATCAGTATGTATGATTTCCGACAAATCTGTTGCTCGCTCCATTGTTCCGGAGAATGGCGTTTTAGTCATCTTGCTCATGAGGCATGGTCCGCAAGTACCAAGTGATTCATAATCAAGTCATTCCAGAAGTCCATCAGAATGGAGTTTCTTCATGCGCTTTACACCAATATGACCCAAACGGCATTGCCACAAATAAGTTGCACTATCATTATCAACTCTGCATCTTTTGGCAACAACATTATGAACATGTATATCACTACTATCAAGATTCAACACAAATAGACCACTCTTCAAGGGTGCATGACCATAAAAGATATTAATCATATAAATAGAACAACCATTATTCTCAGATTTAAATGAATAACTATCTCGCATCAAACAAGATCCAGATATAATGTTCATGCTTAACGCTGGCACCAAATAACAATTATTCAGGTCTAAAACTAATCCCGAAGGTAGATGTAGAGGTAGCGTGCCGACGATGATCACATCGACTTTGGAACCATTTCCCACGCGCATCGTCACCTCGTCCTTAGCCAGTCTTCGCTTAATCCGTAGTCCCTGTCTCAAGTTGCAAATATTGGTAATAGAACTAGTATCAAATAACCAGGTGCTACTGCGAGATCTAGTAAGGTACACATCTATAACATGTATATCACATATACCTTTGTTCACCTTGCCATCCTTCTTATCCGCCAAATACTTGGGGCAGTTCTGCTTCCAGTGACCAGTCCCTTTGCAGTAGAAGCACTCAGTCTCAGGCTTAGGTCCAGACTTGGGTTTCTTCTCTAGAGCAACAACTTGTTTGCCGTTCTTCTTGAAGTTCCCTTTCTTCTTCCCTTCACCCTTTTTCTTGAAACTTGTTGTCTTGTTGACCGTGAACACTTGATGCTCCTTCTTGATTTCTACCTCCGTAGCCTTTAGCATTGCGAAGATCTCGGGAATCGTCTAATCCATCCCTTGCATATTATAGTTCATCACGAAGCTCTTGTAGCTTGGTGGAAGTGATTGACGAATCTGTCAATGACACTATCAACCGAAAGATTAACTCCCAGCTGAGTCAAGTGATTATGGTACCCAGACATTCTGAGTATATGTTCACTGACAGAACTATTCTCCTCCATCTTGCAGCTGTAGAACTTATTGGAGACTTCATATCTCTCAATCCGGGCATTTGCTTGAAATATTAACTTCAACTCCTAGAACCTCTCATATGCTCCATGACGTTCAAAATGACGTTGAAGTCCCAGTTCTAAGCCGTAAAGCATGGCACACTGAACTATTGAGTAGTCATCAGCTTTGCTCTTCCGGACGTTCATAACATCTAGCATTTCTCCTCTAGCAGGTGTGGCACCAAGCGGTGCTTCCAGGACGTAATTCTTCTGTGCAGCAATGAGGATAATCCTCAAGTTATGGACCCAGTCCATGTAATTGCTACCATCATCTTTCAACTTTGCTTTCTCAAGGAACGCATTAAAATTCGATGGAACAACAGCACGGGCCATCTATCTACGATAACATAGACAAGCAAAATACTATCAGGTACTAAGTTCATGATAAATTGAAGTTCAATTAATCATATTACTTAAGAACTACCACTTAGATAGACATCCCTCTAATCATCTAAGTGATCACGTGATCCATATCAACTAAACCATAACCGATCATCACATGAAATGGAGTAGTTTTCAATGGTGAACATCACTATGTTGATCATATCTACTATATGATGCATGCTCGACGTTTCGGTGTCAATGATCCAAGGCCATATCTGCATATGCCAGGCTCGTCAAGTTTAACCCGAGTATTATGTGTCTGTAAAACTGTCTTACACCCATTGTAGATGAACGTTGAGCTTATCACACCCGATCATCACGTGGTGTCTCGGCATGACGAACTTTGCCAACGGTGCATACCTAGGGAGAACACTCCTACCTTGAAATTTAGTGAGAGATCATCTTATAATGCTACCATCAAACAAAGTAGAATAAGATGCATAAAGGATAAACATCACATGCAATCAATATAAGTGATATGATATGGCCATCATCATCTTGTGCCTTTGATCTCCATCTCCAAAGCACCGTCATGATCACCATCGTCACCGGCGCGATACTACCTCTTGAGCTTGCGTTGGTTTTCCCCGAAGAGGAAGGGATGATGCAACAGAGTAGCGTAAGTATTCCCTCAGTTTTTTAGAACCAAGGTATCAATCCAGTAGGAGGCCACGCTCAAGTCCCTCGTACCTGCACAAAACAATAGCTACTCGCAACCAACGCGATCAGGGTTTGTCAATCCCTTCACGGTCACTTATGAGAGTGAGATCTGATAGATATAATTTTTTTGTGGTATTTTTGGTATAGAGATGCAAAGTGAAAACTAAAAGGCAAAGTAAAAAAGCAAAGCAAGATTAAATTGATGGAGATTGATATGATGAGAATAGCCCCGGGGGCCATAGGTTTCACTAGTGGCTTCTCTCAAGAGCATAAGTATTCTACGGTGGGTGAACAAATTACTATTGAGCAATTGACAGAATTGAGCATAGTTATGAGAATATCTAGGCATGATCATGTATATAGGCATCACGTCCGTGACAAGTAGACCGAAACGATTCTGGATCTACTACTATTACTCCACTCATCGACCGCTATCCAGCATGCATCTAGAGTATTAAGTTAAAATAGAGTAACACCTTAAGCAAGATGACATGATGTAGAGAGATAAATTCATGCAATATGAAATAAACCCCATCTTGTTATCCTCGACGGCAATGATGCAATACGTGCCTTGCTGCCCCTTCTGTCACTGGGAAAGGACACCCCAAGATCGAACCCAAAGCTAAGCACTTCTCCCATGGCAAGAACTACCAATCTAGTTGGCCAAACGAAATGGATAATTCGAAGAGACTTGCAAAGATAACCAATCATACATAAAAGAATTCAGAGAAGATTCAAATATTATTCATAGATAGACTTGACCATAAACCACAACTCATCGGTCTCAACAAACACACCGCAAAAAGAAGATTACATCGAATAGATCTCCACAAGAGAGGGGGAGAACTTTGTATTGAGATCCAAAAAGAGAGACGAAGCCATCTAGCTAACTATGGACCCGAAGGTCTGAGGTAAAATACTCACACTTCATCGGAGAGGCTACGATAATGTAGAAGCCCTCCGTGACGACGGCCCTCTCCGGCGGAGCTCCGGAACAGGCCCCAAGATGGGATCTCGTGGATACAGAAAGTTGCGGCGGTGGAATTAGGTTTTTGGCTCCTGTTCTGATCGTTTGGGGGTACGTAGGTATATATAGGAGGAAGGAGTACGTTGGTGGAGCTCCGAGGGGCCCATGAGGCAGGGGGCGTGCCCCCCACCCTCGTGACCGCCTCTCTGATGCCTTGGCGTAGGGTCCAAGTCTCCTGGATCACGTTCAGTGAGAAAATCACGTTCCCGAAGGTCTCATTCCATTTGGACTCCGTTTGATATTCCGTTTCTTCGAAACACTGAAATAGGCAAAAAACAACAATTCTGGGCTGGGCCTCCGGTTAATAGGTTAGTCCCAAAAATAATATAAAAGTGGAAAATAAAGCCCAATATAGTCCAAAACAGTAGATAATATAGCATGGAGCAATCAAAAATTATAGATACGTTGGAGACGTATCAGGCAACCCCAACCTTAATTCCTGCTCGTCCTCGAGTAGGTAAATGATAAAAAGAGAATTTTTGATGCGGAGTACTACTTGGCATAATTTCAATGCAAATCTTCTTAATTGTGATATGAATATTCAGATTCAAAAGATTCAAGACAAAAGTTTATATTGACATAAAAATAATAATACTTCGAGCATACTAACAAAGCAATTATGTCTTCTCAAAATAACATGTCCAAAGAAAGTTATCCCTACAAAATCATATAGTCTGGCTATGCTCTATCTTCACCACACAAAGTATTTAAATCATGCACAACCGCGATGACAAGCCAAGCAATTGTTTCATACTCTGACTTTCTCAAAACTTTTTCAATCTTCACGCAATACATGAGCGTGAGACATGGATATATCACTATAGGTGGAATAGAATGGTGGTTGTGGAGAAGACAAAATGGAGAAGATAGTCTCACATGAACTATGCATATCAACGAGCTATGGAGATGCCCATCAATAGATATCAATGTGAGTGAGTAAGGATTGCCATGCAACAGATGCACTAGAGCTATAAGTATATGACAGCTCAAAAAGAAACTAAGTGGGTGTGCATCCAACTTGCTTGCTCATGAAGACCTAGGGCAATTTGAGGAAGCCCATCATTGGAATATACAAGCCAAGTTCTATAATGTAAAATTCCCACTAGTGTATGAAAGTGATAACATGAGAGACTCTCTACTATGAAGATCATGGTACTACTTTGAAGCACAAGTGTGGTAAAAGGATAGTAACATTGCCCCTTCTCTCTTTTTTCTCTCATTTTTTTATTAGGGCCTTTTATCTTTTTTATGGCCTCTTTTTATTTGGGTTCTTTGGCCTCCTTTTTTTAATATTTTTTTTTGTCCGGAGTCTCATCCCACATATGGGGGAATCATAGTCTCCATCATCCTTTCCTCGCCGGCACAATGCTCTAATAATGATGATCATCACACTTTTATTTTTCTTACAACTCAATAATTATGACTTGATACTTAGAACAAAATATGACTCTATATGAATGCCTCCGGCGGTGTACCGGGATATGCAATATGACAATGATGAATGTGTCATGAACAGAGTGGTGGAAAGTTGCATGGCAATATATCTCGGAATGGCTATGGAAATGCCATAATAGGTATGTATGGTGGCTGTTTTGAGGAAGGTATATGGTGGGTGTATGATACCGGCGAAAGGTGCGCGGTATAAGAGAGGCTAGCAAAGGTGGAAGGGTGAGAGTGCATATAATCCATGGACTCAACATTAGTCATAAAGAACTCATATACTTATTGCAAAAATCTAGAAGTTATCAAAGCAAAGTATTACGCGCATGCTCCTAGGGGGATAGATTGGTAGGAAAAGACAATCGCTCGTCCCCAACCGCCACTCATAAGGAAGACAATCAATAAATAAATCATGCTCCGACTTCATCACATAATGGTTCACCATACGTGCATGATACGGGAATCACAAACTTTAACACAAGTATTCTTTAAATTCACAACTACTCAACTAGCATGACTTTAATATTATCACCTCCATATCTCGAAACAATTATCATCCTTCAACCTTTTCTTAGTATTCAACAAACTCAAAAGAAAGTTTCACAAATCTTGAATACCAAGCATATTATTATTAAGCAAATTACCATGCTATTAAGAGACTCACAAAATAATTTAAGTGAAGCATGAGAGATTAATAGTTTCTTTAAAACAAATCCACCATCGTGCTCTAAAAGATCTAAGTGAAGCACATAAAGCAAAATTATAATGCTCAAAAGATATAAGTGAAGCACATAGAGCAAAACTACATAGCTCAAAAGATATAAGTGAAGCACATAGAGTATTCTATCAAATTTTAATTCATGTATGGCTCTCTCAAAATGTTTGTACAGCAAGGATGATTGTGGCATACTAAGACACAAAGACACAAATAATATAAGACGCTCCAAGCAAAACACATATCATGTTGGTGAATAAAAATATAGCTCCAAGTAAATTACCGATGGAAGTGGACGAAAGAGGGGATGCCTTCCGAGGCATCCCCAAGCTTTGACTTTTTGGTGTCCTTGTATTATCTTGGGGGTGCCATGGGCATCCCCAAGCTTAGGCTCTTTCCACTCCTTGTTCCATAATCCATCAAAAAATTCACCCAAAACTTGAAAACTTCACAACACAAAACTTAAAGTAGAAAACTCGTGAGCTCCGTTAGCAAAACAAAACAAAAGACCACTTCAAGGTACTGTAATGAACTAATTATTTATTTATATTTGTGATAAACCTACTGTATTCCAACTTCTCTATGGATTAAAAACTATTTTACTAACCATAGATTCATCAAAATAAGTAAACAACACATGAAACACAGAATCTGTCAAAAACAGAACAGTCTGTAGTAATCTGTAGCTAGCGCAAGATCTGGAACCCCAAAAATTCTAAAATAAATTTCTGGACGTGAGGAATTTATCTATTAATCATCTGCAAAGAGAATTAACTAAATAGAATTTTTCAAATGAAAATAACAGCAGTTCTCGTGAGCGCTAAAGTTTCTGTTTTTTTACAGCAAGTTCAACAAGACATTCCCCAAGTCTCCCCAACGGTTCTACTTGGCACAAACACTAATTAAACACAAAAACACAACCAAAACAGAGGCTAAATAATTTATTTATTACTAAACATGATCAAAAAGCAAGGAATAAAAATAAATTTGGGTTGCCTCCCAACAAGCGCTATCGTTTAACGCCCCTAGCTAGGCATAAAAGCGAAGATAGATGTAGGTATTGCCATATTTAGTAGGAAATTCTTCGATGAGGCATCTATTTCCCTTAGGAATTTCTTTATTTCTTGTGATTATCAAACTTTTAGGAACAAGATCGAAAAATTCATTTGTTGCAATTGGTTCCTTAATGATAGCAAAAAGATTGGGATGAATACTTATAGATTTAAGATCCGCAGTTTCCTTATTAGACGATTCACCCTTATTTTTAGGAACATACATAAGCTTGGCAATTTTAGTAGGAGGACTTGGAGTATTCTTTACGGAAGAAAAAGTGGTTCCCAATTTTGTAATGATACCCTCAAGTTTATCAATTCTAGTAGAATCTTAGTTTATCTTCTCATTAACTATGGGTTCCTTTTCCTTAATATTTTTGAAAGTCTTTCCTACCTTAGATCCATATTGAGTAATTTGATTGTGGATCTTTTTATCTAGATTTTCAATTAATTCAATAGTAGCAACTTTATTTTCAATAATTTCAAGTCTTTGCATAACATGCTCCAAAGTTAACATGGTTCCATTAACCAAAAGAGGTGGTGAGCCAAATAAATCTAACATAGCACTATAAGAATCAAAAGTATGGCTACCCAATAAGTTCCCTCCAGTAATGGTATCGAGGATATATCTATACCAAGGATTAACACCTACATAAAAATTGCGGAGAAGAACTAAGGTAGATTTCTTCCTGGTAGATCTATTTTGAGCATTGCAAATTCTATACCAAGCATCTTTTAGATTTTCTCTCTCCCTTTGTTTAAAATTTAGAACTTCACTCTCGGAAGACAACAGAGAAGATATGAGACTAGCCATGACGACAAGCAAACTAGCACACGAGCAGACAAGATGGCAAGCGGGCAAAAGAGGCAAATAGAGAGGGAGGATAAAGAGAGAGGGCGAATAAAACGGCAAGGGTGTAGTGGGGGAGAGGAAAACGAGAGGCAAATGGCAAATAATGTAATGCGAGAGATAGGGATTGTGATGGGTACTTGGTATGTTGACTTTTTGCGTAGACTCGCCGGCAACGGCGCCAGAAATCCTTCTTGCTACCTCTTGAGCTTGCGTTGGTTTTCCCCGAAGAGGAAGGGATGATGCAGCAGAGTAGCGTAAGTATTTCCCTTAGTTTTTGAGAACCAAGGTATCAATCCAGTAGGAGGCCACGCTCAAGTCCCTCGTACCTGCACAAAACGATAGCTACTCGCAACCAACGCGATTAGGGGTTGTCAATCCCTTCACAATCACTTACGAGAGTGAGATCTGATAGATATAATATTTTTTTTGGTATTTTTGGTATAGAGATGCAAGGTGAAAAGTAAAAGGTGAAGTAAAAATCAAAGCAAGATTAAAGTGATGGAGATTGATATGATGAGAATAGACCCGGGGGCCATAGGTTTCACTAGTGGCTTCTCTCAAGAGCATATGTATTCTACGGTGGGTGAACAAATTACTGTTGAGCAATTGACAGAATTGAGCATAGTTATGAGAATATCTAGGCATGATCATGTATATAGGCATCACGTCCGTGACAAGTAGACCGAAACGATTTTGCATCTACTACTATTACTCCACTCATCGACCGCTATCCAGCATGCATCTAGAGTATTAAGTTAAAAACAGAGTAACGCCTTAAGCAAGATGACATGATGTAGAGAGATTAATTCATGCAATATGAAATAAACCCCATCTTGTTATCCTCGATAGCAACGATGCAATACGTGCCTTGCTGCCCCTTCTGTCACTAGGAAAGGACACCGCAAGATCGAACCCAAAGCTAAGCACTTCTCCCATGGCAAGAACTACCAATCTAGTTGGCCAAACCAAACGGATAATTCGAAGAGACTTGCAAAGATAACCAATCATACATAAAAGAATTTAGAGAAGATTCAAATATTATTCATAGATAGACTTGACCATAAACCCACAATTCATCGGTCTCAACAAACACACCGCAAAAAGAAGATTACATCGAATAGATCTCCACAAGAGAGGGGGATAACTTTGTATTGAGATCCAAAAAGAGAGAAGAAGCCATCTAGCTACTAACTATGGACCCGAAGGTCTGAGGTAAAATACTCACACTTCATCGGAGAGGCTATGATAATGTAGAAGCCCTCCGTGACGACGACCCTCTCCGGAGGAGCTCTGGAACAGGCCCCAAGATGGGATCTCGTGGATACAGAAAGTTGCGATAGTGGAATTAGGTTTTTGGCTCCTGTTTTGATCGTTTGGGGGTACATAGGTATACATAGGAGGAAGGAGTATGTCGGTGGAGCTCCGAGGGGCCCATGAGGCAGGGTGCGTGCCCTAGGGGGGGGGCCACCCTCGTGACCGCCTATCTGATGCCTTGGTGTAGGGTCCAAGTCTCCTCGATCACTTTCGGTGAGAAAATCACGTTCCCGAAGGTTTCATTCCATTTGGACTCCGTTTGATATTCTGTTTCTTCGAAACACTGAAATAGGCAAAAAACAACAATTCTGGGCTGGGCCTCCGGTTAATAGGTTAGTCCCAAAAATAATATAAAAGTGGAAAATAAAGCCCAATATAGTCCAAAACAGTAGATAATATATCATGGAGCAATCAAAAATTATAGATACGTTGGAGACGTATCAGGCATCCCCAACCTTAATTCCTGCTCGTCCTCGAGTAGGTAAATGATAAAAAGAGAATTTTTGATGCGGAGTTCTACTTGGCATAATTTCAATGCAGATCTTCTTAATTGTGATATGAATATTCAGATTCAAAAGATTCAAGACAAAAGCTTATATTGACATAAAAATAATAATACTTCGAGCATACTAACAAAACAATTATGCCTTCTCAAAATAACATGGCCAAAGAAAGTTATCCCTACAAAATCATATAGTCTGGCTATGCTCTATCTTCACCACACAAAGTATTTAAATCATGCACAACCGCGATGACAAGCCAAGCAATTGTTTCATACTCTAACTTTTTCAAAAAATATTCAATCTTCAGGCAATACATGAGCGTGAGCCATGGATATATCACTATAGGTGGAATAGAATGGTGGTTGTGGAGAAGACAAAATGGAGAAGATAGTCTCACATCAACTAGGCGTATCAACGGGCTATGGAGATGCCCATCAATAGATATCAATGTGAGTGAGTAGGGATTGCCATGCAACAGATGCACTAGAGCTATAAGTATATGACAGCTCAAAAAGAAACTAAGTGGGTGTGCATCCAACTTGCTTGCTCATGAAGACCTAGGGCAATTTGAGGAAGCCCATCATTGGAATATACAAGCCAAGTTCTATAATGTAAAATTCCCACTAGTGTATGAAAGTGATAACATGAGAGACTCTCTACTATGAAGATCATGGTACTACTTTGAAGCACAAGTGTGGTAAAAGGATAGTAACATTGCCCCTTCTCTCTTTTTCTCTCATTTTTTTATTAGGGCCTTTTATCTTTTTTATGGCCTCTTTTTATCTGGGCTTCTTTGGCCTCCTTTTTTTATTATTATTTTTGTCCGGAGTCTCATCCCGACTTATGGGGGAATCATAGTCTCCATCATCCTTTCCTCACTGGGACAATGCTCTAATAATGATGATCATCACACTTTTATTTTTCTTACAACTCAACAATTATGACTCGATACTTAGAACAAAATATGACTCTATATGAATTCCTCCGGCAGTGTACCGGGATATGCAATATGACAATGATGAATGTGTCATGAACGGAGCGGCGGAAAGTTGCATGGCAATATATCTCGGAATGGCTATGGAAATGCCATAATAGGTAGGTATGGTGGCTGTTTTGAGGAACGTATATGGTGGGTGTATGATACCGATGAAAGGTGCGCGGTATAAGAGAGGCTAGCAAAGGTGGAAGGGTGAGAGTGCGTATAATCCATGGACTCAACATTAGTCATAAAGAACTCATATACTTATTGCAAAAATCTAGAAGTTATCAAAGCAAAGTATTACGTGCATGCTCCTAGGGGGATAGATTGGTAGGAAAAGACAATCGCTCATCCCCAACCGCCACTCATAAGGAAGACAATCAATAAATAAATCATGCTCCAACTTCATCACATAATGGTTCACCATACGTGCATGCTACGGGAATCACAAACTTTAACACAAGTATTCTTTAAATTCACAACTACTCAACTAGCATGACTTTAATATTATCACCTCCATATCTCAAAACAATTATCATCCTTCAATCTTTTCTTAGTATTCAACAAACTCAAAAGAAAGTTTCACAAATCTTGAATACCAAGCATATTATTATTAAGCAAATTACCATGCTATTAAGAGATCACAAAATAATTTAAGTGAAGCATGAGAGATTAATAGTTTATTTAAAACAAATCCACCACCGTGCTCTAAAATATCTAAGTGAAGCACATAGAGAAAAATTATAATGCTCAAAAGATATAAGTGAAGCACATAGACCAAACTACATAGCTCAAAAGATATAAGTGAAGCACATAGAGTATTCTATAAAATTTTAATTCATGTATGGCTCTCTCAAAAGGTTTGTACAGCAAGGATGATTGTGGAATACTAAGACACAAAGACACAAATAATATAAGACGCTCCAAGCAAAACACATATCATGTTGGTGAATAAAAATATAGCTCCAAGTAAATTACCGATGGAAGTGGACGAAAGAGGGGATGCCTTCCGGGGCATCCCCAAGCTTTGAATTTTTGGTGCCCTTGTATTATCTTGGGGGTGCCATGGGCATCCCCAAGCTTAGGCTCTTTCCACTCCTTGTTCCATAATCCATCAAAAGAATTCACCCAAAACTTGAAAACTTCACAACACAAAACTTAAAGTAGAAAACTCGTGAGCTCCGTTAGCGAAAGAAAACAAAAGACCACTTCAAGGTACTGTAATGAACTCATTCTTTATTTATATTTGTGTGAAACCTACTGTATTCCAACTTCTCTATGGATTATAAACTATTTTACTAACCATAGATTCATCAAAATAAGTAAACAACACATGAAAAACAGAATCTGTCAAAAACAGAACAGTCTGTAGTAATCTGTATCTAGCGCAAGATCTGGAACCCCAAAAATTCTAAAATAAATTTCTGTACGTGAGGAATTTATCTATTAATCATCTGCAAAAAGAATTAACTAAATATCATTCTTCAAATGAAAATAACAGCAGTTCTCGTGAGCGCTAAAGTTTCTGTTTTTTACAGCAAGTTCAACAAGACTTTCCCCAAGTTTCCCCAACTATTCTACTTGGCACAAACACTAATTAAACACAAAAAACACAACCAAAACAGAGGCTAAATAATTTATTTATTACTAAACATGATCAAAAAGCAAGGAATAAAAATAAAATTGGGTTGCCTCCCAACAAGCGCTATCGTTTAACGCCCCTAGCTAGGCATAAAAGCTAAGATAGATCTAGGTATTGCCATATTTAGTAGGAAATTATTCGACCAGGCATCTATTTCCCTTAGGAATTTATTTATTTCTAGTGATTATCAAACTTTTAGGCACAAGATCTAAAAATTCATTTGTAGCAATTGGTTCCTTAATGATAGCAAAAAGATTGGGATGAATACTTATAGATTTAAGATCCGCAGTTTCCTTACTAGATGATTCACCCTTATTTTTAGGAACATACATAAGCTTGGCAATTTTAGTAGGAGGACTTGGAGTATTCTTTATGGAAGAAAAAGTGGTTCCCAATTTTGCCTCAAGTTTATCAATTCTAGTAGAATCTAAGTTTATCTTCTCATTAACTATGGGTTCCTTTTCCTTAATATTTTTGAAAGTCTTTCCTACCTTAGATCCATATTGAGTAATTTGATTGTGGATCTTTTTATCTAGATTTTCAATTAATTCAATAGTAGCAACTTTATTTTCAATAATTTCAAGTCTTTGCATAACATGCTCCAAAGTTAACATGGTTCCATTAACCAAAAGAGGTGGTGAGCCAAATAAATCTAACATAGCACTATAAGAATCAAAAGTATGGCTACCCAATAAGTTCCCTCCAGTAATGGTATCGAGGATATATCTATACCAAGGATTAACACCTACATAAAAATTGCGGAGAAGAACTAAGGTAGATTTCTTCCTGGTAGATCTATTTTGAGCATTGCAAATTCTATACCAAGCATCTTTTAGATTTTCTCTCTCCCTTTGTTTAAAATTTAGAACTTCACTCTCGGAAGACAACAGAGAAGATATGAGACTAGCCATGACGACAAGCAAACTAGCACACGAGCAGACAAGATGGCAAGCGGGCAAAAGAGGCAAATAGAGAGGGAGGATAAAGAGAGAGGGCGAATAAAACGGCAAGGGTGTAGTGGGGGAGAGGAAAACGAGAGGCAAATGGCAAATAATGTAATGCGAGAGATAGGGATTGTGATGGGTACTTGGTATGTTGACTTTTTGCGTAGACTCGCCGGCAACGGCGCCAGAAATCCTTCTTGCTACCTCTTGAGCTTGCGTTGGTTTTCCCCGAAGAGGAAGGGATGATGCAGCAGAGTAGCGTAAGTATTTCCCTCAGTTTTTGAGAACCAAGGTATCAATCCAGTAGGAGGCCACGCTCAAGTCCCTCGTACCTGCACAAAACGATAGCTACTCGCAACCAACGCGATTAGGGGTTGTCATTCCCTTCACGGTCACTTACGAGAGTGAGATCTGATAGATATAATTTTTTTGTGGTATTTTTGGTATAGAGATGCAAAGTGAAAACTAAAAGGCAAAGTAAAAAAGCAAAGCAAGATTAAATTGATGGAGATTGATATGATGAGAATAGACCCGGGGGCCATAGGTTTCACTAGTGGCTTCTCTCAAGAGCATAAGTATTCTACGGTGGGTGAACAAATTACTGTTGAGCAATTGACAGAATTGAGCATAGTTATGAGAATATCTAGGCATTATCATGTATATAGGCATCACGTCCATGACAAGTAGACCGAAACGATTCTACATCTACTACTATTACTCCACTCATCGACCACTATCCAGCATGCATCTAGAGTATTAAGTTAAAAACGGAGTAACGCCTTAAGCAAGATGACATGATGTAGAGAGATAAATTCATGCAATATGAAATAAACCCCATCTTGTTATCCTCGATGGCAACGATGCAATACATGCCTTGCTGCCCCTTCTGTAACTGGGAAAGGACACCGCAAGATCGAACCCAAAGCTAAGAACTTCTCCCATGGCAAGAACTACCAATCTAGTTGGCCAAACCAAACGGATAATTCGAAGAGACTTGCAAAGATAACCAATCATACATAAAAGAATTCAGAGAAGATTCAAATATTATTCATAGATAGACTTGATCATAAACCCACAATTCATCGGTCTCAACAAACACACCGCAAAAAGAAGATTACATCGAATAGATCTCCACAAGAGAGGGGGACAACTTTGTATTGACATCCAAAAAGAGAGAAGAAGCCATCTAGCTACTAACTATGGACCCGGAGGTCTGAGGTAAACTACTCACACTTCATAGGAGAGGCTATGATGATGTAGAAGCCCTCCGTGATGACGGCCCTCTCCGGCGGAGCTCCAGAACAGGCCCCAAGATGGGATTTCGTGGATACAGAAAGTTGCGGCGGTGGAATTAGGTTTTTGGCTCCTGTTCTGATCGTTTGGGGGTACGTTGGTATATATAGGAGGAAGGAGTACGTCGGTGGAGCTCCGAGGGGCCCATGAGGCAGGGGGGCGCGCGCTAGAGGGGCGCCCCCACCCTCGTGACCGCCTCTCTGATGCCTTGGCGTAGGGTCCAAGTCTCTTGGATCACGTTCGGTGAGAAAATCACGTTCCCAAAGGTTTCATTCCGTTTAGACTCCGTTTGATATTCTGTTTCTTCAAAACACTGAAATAGGCAAAAAACAACAATTCTGGGCCGGGCCTCCGGTTAATAGGTTAGTCCCAAAAATAATATAAAAGTGGAAAATAAAGCCCAATATAGTCCAAAACAGTAGATAATATAGCATGGATCAATCAAAAATTATAGATACGTTGGAGATGTATCACGCGACACCTTGATCTCCATCGTAGCATCGTTGTCGTCTCGCCAACTATTGCTTTTACGACTATCGCTACCGCTTAGTGATAAAGTGAAACAATTACAGGGCGATTTCATTGCATACAATAAAGCGACAACGATATGGCTCCTGTCAGTTGCCGACCACTCTGTTACAAAACATGATCATCTCATACAATAAATATAGCATCATGTCTTGACCATATCACATCACAACATGCCCTGCAAAGACAAGTTAGACGTCCTCTACTTTGTTGTTGCAAGTTTTACGTGGCTGCTATGGGCTGAGCAAGAACCGTTCTTACCTACGCATCAAAACCACAACGATAGTTTGTCAAGTTAGTGTTGTTTTAACCTTCTCAAGGACCGGGCGTAGCCACACTCAGTTCAACTGAAGTTGGAGAAACTGACACCCGCCAGCCACCTGTGTGCAAAGCACGTCGGTAGAACCAGTCTCGCGTAAGCGTGCTCGTAATGTCGGTCCGGGCCGCTTCATCCAACAATACTGCCGAACCAAAGTATGACATGCTGGTAAGCAGTATGACTTGTATCACCCACAACGCAATTGTGGTCTACTCGTGCATATAACATCTACGCAATAACCTGGCTCGGATGCCATTGTTGGGGAACGTAGTAATTTCAAAAAAAATCCTACGCACACGCAAGATCATGGTGATGCATAGAAACGAGAGGGGAGAGTGTCATCCATGTACCCTCGTAGACCGTTAAGCGGAAGAGTTATGACAACGCGGTTGATGTAGTCGTACGTCTTCATGATCAACCGATCCTCAGTAATGAACGTACGTCACCTCCGTGTTCAGCAAACGTTCAGCTCAGTGACATCCCAAGAACTCACGATCTAGTAGAGCTCGGGGAAGAGTTTCGTCGGCACAACGGTGTGGTGACGATGTTGATGAAGCTACCATTCCAGGGCTTTGCCTAAGCACCGCTACAGTATGACCGAGGTGGATTATGGTGGAGGGGGCACCGCACATGGCTGGGAGAGATCAATGATCAACTTGTGTGTCTAGAGGTGCCCCCTGCCCCCCGTATATAAAGGAGCAAGGGGAAGGCCAGCCGGCCCTATAGGGCGTGACAGGAGGAGGATTCCTCCTCCTAGTAGGAGTAGGATTCCCCTCTTTCCTACTCCTACTAGGAGGGGGAAAGGAAGGGGGAGAAGGAGAAGGAAAGGGGGGCGCGCCCCCCTCTCCTAATCCAATTCAGACCAGAGGGGAGGGGGCGTGCGTCCTGCCCTGATCGGCCCCTCTCTCTCTCCACTAGGGCCCAACAAGGCCCATTAACCCCTGGGGGGTTCCGGTAACCCCTCGGACACTCCGGTAAAATCCCGATTTCACCCGGAACTCTTCCAATGTCCAAATGTAGGCTTCCAATATATCAATATTTATGTCTCGGCCATTTAGAGACTCCTCCTCATGTCTGTGATCGTATCTGGGACTCCGAACTACCTTCGGTACATCAAAACATATAAACTCGCAATACCGATCGTCACAGAATTTTAAGCATGCGGACCCTACGGGTTCGAGAACTATGTAGACATGACCGAGACATGTCTCCGGTCAATAACCAATAGCGGAACCTGGATGCTCATATTGGTTCCTACATATTCTACGAAGATCTTTATCGGTCAAACCGCGTAACAATATACGTTGTTCCCTTTGTCATCGGTATGTTATTGGCCCGAGATTCGATCGTCGATATCCCAATACCTAGCTCAATATTGTTACCGGCAAGTCTCTTTACTCATTCCGTAATGCAACATCCCGCCACTAACTCATTAGTCACATTGCTTGCAAGGCTTATAGTGACGTGCATTACCGAGAGGGCCCAGAGATACCTCTCCGACAATCGGAGTGACAAATCCTATTCTTGATCTATGCCAACTCCACGAACACCATCGGAGACACCTGTAGAGCACCTTTATAATCACCCAGTTACATTTTAACGTTTGGTAGCACACAAAGTGTTCCTCTAGTATTCGGGAGTTGCATAATCTCATAGTCATAGGAACATATATAAGTCATGAAGAAAGCAGTAGTAGTAAACTTAAACGATCAAGTGCTAAGCTAACGAAATGGGTCAAGTCAATCACATCATTCTCCTAATGATGTCATCCCGTTGATCAAAAAACAACTCATGTCTATGGCTAGGAAACTTAACCATGTTTGATAAATGAGCTAGTCAAGTAGAGGCATACTAGTGACACTATGTTTGTCTATGTATTCACACATGTATTATGTTTTCAGTTAATAAAATGCTAGGAGACAGCTATATTATGTATTCAAACATTTATCATGAAATAAAGAAATAAATAATAACTTTATTATTGCCTCTAGGGCATATTTCCTTTAGAAGCCAAGCGGCAAGTGCGGAGTGCTGCGGGCCCCAATAGCCTGTGGCCTTTGTTGACGCGTGGCGATTGATGGGACGTGGGTGTGTCCGCTTTCCCATGTTGCCTCGGAGACTGTCCAACTGACAAAAGGCTCGCGCAGGCTGCATTTGGCTTCATTGCTTTCCTTCATCTTGCTCCAGATCCCCTTTCTTGCTCCTTGCTTCCGGAGACTCCAGATCCGCCCGGATCATCCTTCAAGCCTGTCGTAGATGGCGCCCAAGAAAGCTCGGGCCACATCCTTGTCACCTTGGTACGAGCCGGCGCTTGATGCGCCGAGCGTTTCGGAGAAGAAGCTTGCCACCATTGTAACACCCCGGATGTAACTTGCCATAATTGTAACTCCGACTCTGCCATTTTGGGCATTAAATTATGAGTTTTCCTTCGTGGTTGAGTTTTGTATTCATTTTGCATTTTGTTCGTGTCATGCATTTCATACCATGTCATCATGTGCATCGCATTTGCATACGTGTTCGTCTCATGCATCCAAGCATTTTCCCCGTTGTCTGTTTTGCAATCCGACACTCCCACGGGCACCGGCACCCCCTTTTGTCTCTTTTCGTGAGCCAGTGTTAAATGTTCTCGGAATGGACCAAGATTTTCCAAGTGGCCTTGGTACATCACCGGTAGACCGCCTATCAAATTTTCTGCCATTTGGAGTCCGTTTGATACTCCAACGGTTAACCGGGGAACCGCAAAGGCCTCGTGTGTGTTGCATCCCAACACCCCTACAAAATGGCCCAATAACCCTTCCAAACCCATCCCATGTCCTCCGTCGTTGGATCACGATCATGTGGGCAAAAACTACACTCCATTTGGACACTCCTACCTCCTCCTAGCTATAAATATGTGATCCCCTCTATTTTTCCGCGCAGACGAAACCCTAGCTACCTCCCTCTCGGCCACCGGACACGTCCGCACCTAGCCAGACGTAATTGCCACCGCGCCCGCGCCTATCGGAGGGCGCCATGTGGCCTCAGATCTGCCCTGCCGCCGCGGCCCGGCGAGCCCGGACCGGGCCCGACCGGCCCATCACCGCCGCCGTGCCCCCGCGCCTCCCCCTCGTGACCCCGCCGTGTCGTGCCTCCTCTCTGCCGTCGCCGGATCTCGCGCCACTGCGCTGCCGCCTCCAGGGCCACCCCGCCTCCACCCGGTCGACGCCGACCGGGCCTCTGCCTCCAGCACCTCCTGTGCGACGCCTCCTTGCCGTCCGGTGCCGGATCCGGTGACCCCGTGCTTGGATCCAGCGAGCCATGCACGACCCCGTTGCCCTCTCCCTCTCCGGCGAGTCCTCCGGCGCATCTCCGGCCATTTTCCGGCGAACCATGAACGCCGTGCCGATGAACCCTAGATCTATTTGACTGGGAGGTGATGATTCCACTATGTCTTTTCCCCTGATGTAATTTTTATGCCCTATTCATTACATCATAACTCCATGACCGCAGCTTTGTTGCATGCGCATGATATATCAAAATGTTCATTGTGTGATGCTCTTCATTTAATTCCATTGTGGCATGCTTGTTTGAGTCCATCCTGATGCCCAAATCATTGATGTAAGAGTTCTCTAAAATGTTTACTCATGTTACTTAGCAGATTATGATGTTTTGTTATTTTTGCCACATTTGATGTGTGCTTCATATGAGCATGAGCTCTACATGTGTTTTGAACTATGCAATGTCAGCTTTGCAGAGGTACTTCCCATGTATTTTTGTGATTAATGTGGAGACTATCGCAAGCCTGCAAAGTAGCCTTCGTGATATTGCTGATTTCAGGGACTTCGGATTTTGCTATCTTTTTTCCTTCTGTTATTTTGATGCCATGTAAACATGATGCTACAGTGAGATCCATGCTTGTTTTGAGTATCTTCAGTAAGGGTGGTTTGGACATATGGTTATGATCTATCCATCCATGCCCCTGTTTGCAATTATGGAGTGGACTAGAATGTCTTAATCTTGCTCTACTGTTGCTATAAAATGTTCCTGGCAGATTGTTTACATGTTAATAAATTTTGCCATGGTTGTTGCTAGTGATCCATGCATGATATGAACTTAATCTTGCCATGGTTAGGTTCATGAATATGTCTTCTTGCTGTTAGTATGCTTGCCGTGTCATGCAATGCCTTGTGGTGAGTGATTTGAGCTTGCAAAGTTGCCTTCATAACTCTATTTATGCCATGCTCTGTTTTTCTGCTAAGTCTGAAACTGTTAATAAAACTTGCTATGTTTACATGAGTGCCATCATATCTTCTGTGCATTTTTTTGGCTGATGATTAGTAAGGTACATTTGATCAATGCATTTAGTAGATTCATGCCATGCCTTTGTTTGCTATGATCTGTTCTTGTAGCATGTTTTTTGCTTGCTCTAAACATGGCTTCCTGATGTTATTTCTGTCATGTTAGTATTTTTTCACAAAGTCTGTGAAGCTGATATCTTTTGCTCTTTTGACATGCTTGTTTGAACCTGCTCTTGTGTGATTTAGTCGTAGCTCAGTTTCATGTTTTGTCAAGCATCTTGAGTAAATCACTACCATATGCCTTTTTGATATGTTGGGGTGCAGTAGCTTAGTTTCTTGGTGCATTCTATATGCCATCATGCTGTTAATCGCAGAATTGTGCCATTCTTGTTTTGCTTGCCATTTGCAAACCGTGCATCCTATTCCGGTGATCTTTATGCCGATTTCGACCAAAATCATCTCATCTTTCCAATGACACACTTGGTTTGCCAAGTTGATGCCTTGATCAATCTTTTCCTTCCAAAGCACGCATATGCATTGCATATCACATCTCGCATATCATGCCATGTTTTGCATCATGTTGATTGTGCATTGCACCGTGATTGATTGTTGGTCCTTTGCTTGTTGTTCTTGCTTTGGGTAGAGCCAGGAGACGAGTACGTGATTGAAAACCTGTTGAGTACGCTAACGAGGATCAAGCTTTTGACAGCTGTGAGAACTTTGCAGGCAAGATGACCATACCCTCGAAATCACTTCTATCTTTGCTTGCTAGTTGTTCGCTCTATTGCTATGTCGCGTTACCTACCACTTGCTATATCATGCCTCCCATATTGCCATGTCAAGCCTCTAACCCACCTTTCCTAGCAAACCGTTGTTTGGCTATTTTACCACTTTGCTCAGCCCCTCTTATAGCGTTTCTAGTTGCAGGTGAAGTTCAAGTTTGTTCCTTGTTGGAACATGGATATTGTTGGGATATCATTATTATCTCTTATTTACTTTAATGCATCTATATACTTGGTAAAGGGTGGAAGGCTCGGCCTTATGCCTGGTGTTTTGTTCCACTCTTGCCGGCCTAGTTTCCGTCATACCGGTGTTATGTTCCTAGATTTTGCATTCCTTACGTGGGTTGGATGTTATGGGAACCCCTTCACAGTTCGCCTTGAATAAAACTCCTCCAGCAAGGCCCAAGCTTGGTTTTACCATTTTCCACCTAAGCCTTTTCCCTTTGGTTTTGCGGACTCAAGGGTCATCTTTATTTTAACCCCCCCGGGCCAGTGCTCCTCTGAGTGTTGGTCCAAACTAGAGCACCATGCGGGACCGTCCCTTGGCAACTTGGGCTATGTTGGTACCTGTACGCTTAGATTATTCGGTGTGCCCTGAGAACGAGATATGTGTAGCTCCTATCGGGATTTGTCGGCACAGTCGGTTGGTCTTGCTGGTCTTGTTTTACCATTGTCGAAATGTCTTGTAACCGGGATTCCGAGTCTGATAGGGTCTTCCTGGGAGAAGGAATATCTTTCGTTGACCGTGAGAGCTTGTGATGGGCTAAGTTGGGACACCCCTGCAGGGTTTTGAACTTTTGAAAGCTGTGCCCGCGGTTATGGGCAGATGGGAATTTGTTAATATCCGGTTGTAGAGAACTTGACACTTAACTTAATTAAAATGAATCAACCGCGTGTGTAGCCATGATGGTCTCTTTTCGACGGAGTCCGGGAAGAGAATACGGTCTCATGTTATGCTTGAACGTAAGTAGCTTCAGGATCACTTCTTGATCACTATTAGCTTCTCAACCGTGCTTTGCTTCTCTTCTCGCTCTCATTTGCGTAAGTTAGCCCCATATATGCTAGTGCTTGCTGCAGCTCCACCTCACTACCCCCTTCCTACCTTTAAACTTAAATAGTCTTGGTCGCGAGGGTGTGAGATTGCTGAGTCCCCGTGACTCACAGATACTTCCAAACAGATGCAGGTGCCGATGATGCCAGTGCAGGGGACGCTACCAAACTCAAGTGGCAGTTCGACGAGGATTCGGACCGTTACTATGTTTCTTTTCCGGATGATCTGTAGAGGAGCCCAGTTGGGACGATCGGGGATCTAGCATTTGGGGTTGTCTTTCTTTATTTTGGTTCCGTAGTCGGACCTTGATTGTATTCTGGATGATGTTTGATATATTTATGTATTGTGTGAAGTGGCGATTGTAAGCCGACTCTTTATCCCTTTCTCATTCAGTACATGGGATGTGTAAAGATTACCTCTCTTGCGACAGACCTACCATGCGGCTATGCCTCTAAGTCGTGCCCCGACACGTGGGAGATATAGCCGCATTGTGGGTGTTACAAGTTGGTAATCAGAGCCTTCCCCGACTTAGGAGCCCCCTGCTTGATCGAATCGCTGACGTTGTTGAGTCTAGAACAAAATGTTTTGAGTCTTAGGATTATATATATCGGAGAGTAGGATTCTTTTTACTCCTCAGTCCCTTCGTCGCTCTGGTGAGGCCTCCTGACGTAGAGTTTTGACTCTTCTCTCCTCAAATTTCACGAATTTTTTTAGGATCACGCGGGTATCTTGGAATCGTTCCGATGGTTTTGTGACGAGAACATTGTTCTTGGTGCCTCCTGACATTTAGGGGTTGTGGCAGTGTCCCGGGGAGTTGAGCTCCGAGGTGTTGTCGTCACAATTTTATCATTGCAGTTCTGGAATACCTGAGTTCGCCGACATCGAAAATCTCTTTTATGCAGTTGTTGGTGAGATAACCTCGACGCCACCCAGTACTGGGGCGGGAGTTCGGGAGTATTGCCATAACTCGTATAACAGATGCTTTTCGAAGGTTGAGGTAAATGATTTCCGAAGGTTTCTTGGTTATGTGTTGAAGGATGGATACAGCTGGATGTAGGATTTGCTAGTTTTGGGTGAGATATTATGCTTCCCCTGTATCCCCAACACCTGATTGCATAACCAGAAAGTTTCGGCAGTTTCATAGGTGGGAATTCATGTAGCTCTAGTATTTCTTCCCGCAGATATTTGGTTTGTGATTGGGTAATCCTTACCACTATTTGTTCATATCCGTACCTTGTTGCTTTATTCATCTACCTTTATCTAAGTGGCTTCTCAACCTTATGGAAGTGTGATGATTTACTTTGGAATTCATTCGTTCATTCTTGTTCGAATGTTAAGGCTTATGTTGCAATTTCGATCCATTGATTCAGCTTGAATATATGTCTTTCAAGATGCTAATGGATGTCAACCTCTTCAGGATAGCTCCTCCAACGCATCAGAATCCGGACCATCTACCACCACCTCCACCTTCGGAAGCATGGCAAGCTGTCATGGCAGCCACCAACGCCAACACTCAGATGCTTTTGCAACTCTTGCAAGAGCACAACCAAGGGCAGGGCAACCAAGGAAATCAAGGCCAAGGAAACAATCAGCCTCAGTTTGCTACCCTCAACTAGTTCCTCGCAAACCAGCCCAAGTCCTTCAGCAACTATGTCAAGGCCACAGACGCCGACGACTGGCTCGTGGATATCTGCAAACATTTTGAGTGTAGCAATGTCAGGCCTGAGGACTTTGTCAAGTTTGCTTTGTTTCAACTCAAGGACCAAGCTGCTGAGTGGTATCAACAATATAGATATTCCAGAGGAGGTCCTGTGATTACCTGGGATGATTTCTGCCGAGACTTCAAAGCTCATCACATCGCACAAAGTGTTGCTGAGAGCAAGCATGAGGAGTTCCGCAATCTCAAGCAAGGCAGCATGTGTGTGTATCAATAAAATATCCAGTTTCAGAAACTCACTCACTTCGCTAAACAAGATGTCCCTGATGAAAAGAGCATGATTTATCAATTCATAGGTGGCCTTAGAGAAGATCTGCAATTAGCTCTCGTGCTTCTTGAGCCGACTAAGTATGATGAATTCTACTACATGACACTAAAGCAAGAAGCTGCTCAGCTCAAGTGCAAGGCATCTAAGAAGCGAGTCAGGGATGAAGTTCAATCTTCTTCTTCATCACAAGTAGCAGCTAAGCAACAAAAGTTTTGGTTGCCTCCTCCTCCTCCGGTTTGTCATCCTTATCAGCAAAAGAGCAAAGGTGGTGGTGGATCTTCCCACCCACCCAACCCAGGCTATCAGAACAAAGCTCAGTCTCATACTCCAAGGTCAAGTGCTCCTTATCAATGTCCACTCTCAGAGGATACTTGCAACAAGTGCCAGCAGAAAGGGCACTATGCAAACAAGTGCTTCAACCAAAGGCGCCTTCCGCCTCCTACTCCTATGAGATCTGCCAGCAATGCAGTGGTCAAGCATAATCCCAAGCATTCTAAGGTCAACATGATGAACGCAACTCAGGTAGAGGATTCTTCAGAAGTGATCATGGGTAACTTTCCAGTTAACTCTATTCCTGCAAAAGTTCTTTTTGACACTGGTGCATCACATTGTTTCATGTCAAGATCATTTGTTTCAAAGCAGGACTTCATTTCAGAAATGTTGGGTAAACCCATGGGAGTGGTTTCTCCGGGCAAGTCTATAAGGCCTACCACGATGATCCCGGATGTTTCCATCAAGATGGGTGACTATAAATTTATGTCTTCTCCAATGGTTCTTGGTGACTTAGATATTGATCTAAATCCCGGCATGGACTGGCTTTCTAAGCACAACGCTCGGCTTGATTATGCTGCCAGGCAAATTCAATTGACACACTCTTCTAAGGATGTGATCATCTATGCCGCTCGTGATGATACCATTCGACAGTTTTCTCTCAATGACAAGGGCGAGTTGAATGCCATCTCTCAGATTCTAGTCATTTGTGAATATCAAGACGTCTTTCAAGAAGAGCTTCCGCGAATGCCTCCTCACCGGCCAGTTGAATTCGTTATCGTTCTTCAGCCTAGCACGGAACCTGTTTGCAAACGTCCTTACAAGCTTGGACTAGAAGAGTTGAAGGAGTTGAAGAAACAACTCGATGAACAAGAGCGCATGGGTCTGATCTGACCGAGTTCTTCTCCATGGGATTGTGTTGTTGTTTTTGTCAAGAAGAAGGATGGAACAGAACGACTCTGCGTCAACTACCGGCCATTGAACAAGAAGAACAAGAAGACAATAAAGAACAAGTATCCACTTCCCAACATCAATGAGCTATTCGAGCAACTTAAGGGTGCCCAAGTATTCTCCAAGCTTGACGTCCGTATGGGTTATCATCAGATTCGCATTCATGAACAAGATATTCCCAAGACAGCATTCAGAACAAGCTATCGTTCTTATGAGTATACCGTCATGTCTTTCAGCCTTGTCAATGATCCTCCAACGTTCTCTCGCATGATGAACTTCATCTTCAACCCTTACACAAATGATTTCGTCCTGGTGTATCTCGATGATATTTTCGTCTTTTCCAAGAATAAGGAGGATCATGGCAAGCATTTGAGATTGGTACTCGACAAACTCAGAGAGCATCAATTCTATGCGAAGTTTTCCAGGTGTGAGTTCTGGCTTGATGAAGTTCTTTACCGTGGTTATATCATCTTCACCAAAGGCATCCCTGTTAATCCCGAGAAGGTGTCTGCAATTGTGAATTGGGAACCGGCTCAGAATGTCAAGCAGCTCCGCAGTTTTCTTCGGCTTGCAATCTATTGTCGAAGAGTCGTTCTGAATTTCTCTAGGATTGGAAAGCCTCTTTCCAACCTCCTCCAGAAGCATGTTAAGTATGTCTGGATGCCTGAATGTGACGTTGCTTTCAACACCCTAAAAGAGAAGTTAGTCACAGCTCCTGTCTTGACTCCTCCTGATGAATCCAAGCTTTTTAAAGTTTTCTGTGATGCCTCCCTACAAGGTCTCGGTGCTGTGTTAATGCAAGAGAAGAAAGTTGTGGCTTATACCTCTCGTCAGTTGAAGCCCAACAAAAATAACTACCCCACTCACGACCTCGAGTTGGCGGCAGTTGTCCATGCATTACTAACATGGAGACATCTCTTGTTGGGAAGAAAAGTGGACATCTTCACTGATCATAAGAGCCTCAAGTACATCTTCACTCAACCCAACCTCAACCTCAGGCAGACTCGTTGGGTCGAAATAATTCAAGAATACAATCCGAGTATTGAATGTACTCCAGGCAAGGCCAATGTCATCGAAGATGCTTTGAGCAGGAAGGCTTACTACAACAGCTTAATTCTCAAGCCCTTCCAACCGGACCTTTGTGAAGCTTTCCGCAAACTGAATCTCCAAGTTGTTCCTCAAGGCTTTATTTCCAACCTCCAAGTCTCTCCTACTTTGGAAGATCAAATTCGTGAGGCACAACTTCTTGATGCCATGGTGAAGAAGGTGAAAAATGGGATTGCCAAGAGCCAACCAAAATACAAGTGCTATCGCCTTGATGACAAAGACACTCTATTCTTCGAGGATCGAATTGTGGTTCCTAAAGGCAATCTAAGGAAAGTCATTATGAACGAGTCACACAGTTTCCTCCTATACATTTATCATAGAAGTATGAAGATGTACCATGACCTCAAGCAGTCGTATTGGTGGACTCGAATGAAGCGAGAAATTGCTCAATTCGTGAATGAATGTGATGTTTGCAGAAGGGTGAAAGCAGAACACCAACGGCCAGCTTGTCTCCTCCAACCTCTTGCCATTCTAGAATGGAAGTTTGACCATATTGAGATGGACTTTGTAACTGGTTTTCCCAAGTCCAAGCACGGAAATGATGCTATCTTTGTTGTCATCGACAAGCTTACTAAAGTGGCTCATTTCCTTCCTATCAAAGAATCTATCACAACAGCTCAGTTGGCAGAGCTATACACCTCCAGGATTGTCTCTTTGCACGACATTCCGCAATTAATATCTTCAGATCGTGGAAGCATCTTCACTTCTAAGTTCTGGGACTCCTTTTAGGAGGCCATGGGCACAAACATTCGCTTCAGCATAGCCTTCCATCATCAAACTAGTGGCCAAGTTGAGTGAGTCAATCAAATTCTTGAAGATATGCTCAGGGCTTGTGTCATTTCCTTTGGTATGAAGTGGGAAGATTGTCTTCCATATGCCGAGTTCTCCTACAAGAACAGCTTCCAAGCGAGTTCGGGCAAGGCCCATTCCAGATTCTCTATGGCAGAAAGTGTCGTACTCCTCTCAATTGGTCAGAGACTCGTGAACACCAACTTCTTGGCAATGACTTAATCACAGAAGCTGAAGAAATGTGCAAAGTCATTCACGAAAATCTCAAAGCCATGCAATCGCGCCAGAAGAGTTACTATGATAGCAAGCACCGTGACATGGCTTTTGAGATCGGAGGCCATGTCTACCTCCGCGTATCTCCAATGAAAGGCACTCGTCACTTCAATATCAAAGGGAAGTTTGCCCCTAGATACGTGGGTCCTTTCAAGATCACTGGCAAAAGAGGCGATCTCGCCTATCAACTTGAGCTTCTGTCCAACTTCGCAAACGTGCACGATGTGTTTCACGTGTCACAGCTTCGCAAGTGCTTCAAGACTCCTGAGCAAACCATCAACTTTGAAGTGATTGATCTCTAAGAAGACCTATCAAATTCCTGAAAGTGAAGTGGTCACACCATTCCGACCGAGAAGCCACCTAGGAACGCGAGGACCACCTCCGTTCCGAATATCTGGAGTTCTTTCAGTCCTAGATCTCGGGACGATATCCTTTCGTAGTGGTGGAGTGTTGTAACACCCCGGATGTAACTTGCCATAATTGTAACTCCGACTCTACCATTTTCGGCTTTAAGTTATGAGTTTTCCTTCATGGTTGGGTTTTTTCTTTGTTTTGCATTTTGTTCATGTCATGCATTTCATATCATGTCATAATGTGCATCGCATTTGCATACGTGTTCATCTCATGCATCCGAGCATTTTCCCCGTTGTCTGTTTTGCAATCTGACACTCCCACGGGCACCGGCGCCCCCTTTTGTCTCTTTTCATGAGCGGGTGTTAAACGTTCTTGTAATGGACCAAGAATTGCCAAGTGGCCTTGGTACACCACTGGTAGACCGCCTGTCAAATTTCATGCCATTTGGAGTCTGTTTGATACTCCAACGGCTAACCGGGGAATCGCAAAGGCCTCGTGTGTGTTGCAGCCCAACACCCCTCCAAAACGGCCCAATAACCCTTCCAAACCCATCCCACGTCCTCCGTCGTCAGATCACGATTGTGTGAGCAAAAAACTACACTCCATTTGGACACTCCTACCTCCTCCTAGCTATAAATATGTGATCCCCTCCATTTTTCCGCGCAGACGAAACCCTCGCTACCTCCCTCTCGGCCGCCGGACATGTCCGCACCTCGCTGGACGTAATCGCCGCCGCGCCCGCGCCTATCAAAGGGCGCCACATGGCCTCGTTTCCGCCCCGCCGCCGCGGCCCGGCGAGCCCGGATCGGGCCCACACGGCCCATTGCCGCCGTCGCGCCCCCACGCCTCCCCCGCACGACCCCCCCCCCCCGCCTCGCGCCTCCTCTCCGCCGCCGGATGTCGCGCCACCGTGCCGCTACCTCCTGCGCCTCTTCCGTGACGGCTCCTCGCTGTCCGACGCCGGATCCGGTGACCCCGTGCTCGGATCCAGGGAGCCCCGCACAACCCCGTCGCCCTCTCCCTCTCCAGCGAGTCCTCTGGCGCAACTTCGGGTGTTTTCTGGCGAACCTCTAACAGCGTGCCGACGAACCCTAGATCTATTTGACTGGGAGGTGATGATTCCACTAAGACTTTTCCCCTGATGTAATTTTTATGCCCTGTTCATTGCATCATAACTCCATGACCATAGCTCCGTTTCATGCGCATTATATATCAAACTGTTTACTGTTAGACGCTCTTCATTTCATTCCATTGTGGCATTCTTGTTTGAGTCCATCTTGATGCCAAAATCATTGATGCAAGAGTGCTATAAAATGTTTACTCATGTTACTTAGCAGATTATGATGTTTTGTCATTTTTGCCACAATTGATGTGGGCTTCATATGAGCATAAGCTCTACATGTGTTTTGAACTATTCCATGACATCTTTTCATAGGTGCTTGCCATGTATTTTTGTGATCAATGTGGAGACTAGCACAAGCATGCAAAGTAGCCTTCATGATATTGCTGATTTCAGGGACTTAGGATTTTGATGCCATGTAAACATGATACTATAGTGAGATACATGCTTGTGTTGAGTATCTTCAGTAAGGGTGTTTTGGACATATGGTTATGATCTATCAATCCATGCCCCTGTTTGCAATTATGGAGTGACCTAGCATGTCTTAATCTTGCTCTACTTTTGCTATAAAATGTTCCTGGTAGATTGTTTACATGTTAATCAATTTTGCCATGGCTGTTGCTAGTTATCCATGCATGCTATGAACTTTCTCTTGCCATGGTTAGCTTCATGAAAACGCCTTCTTGCTGTTAGTATGCTTGCCTTGTCATGCAATTCCTTGTGGTGAGTGATTTGAGCTCGCAAAGTTGCCTTCATAACTTTGTTTATGCCATGCTCTGTTTTTCTGCTAAGTCTTAAACTGTTAATACAACTTGCTATGTTTACATGAGTGACATCATGTCTTCTGTGCATTTTTGGCTCATGATCAGTAAGGGACTTTTGATCTATGCAGTTGGTAGATTCATGCCATGCCTTTGTTTGCTATGATCAGTTCCTGTAGCATGTTGTTTGCTTGCTCTAAACATGGCTTCTTGATGTTATTTCTGTCATGTTAGTATTTCTCACTAAGTTTGTGAAGCTGATATCTTTTGCTCTTTTGACATGCTTATTTGAACCTGCTCTTGTGTGATTTAGCCGTAGCCCAGTGTTCATGTTTTGTCAAGCATCTTGAGTACATCACTACCATATGCCTTTTTGATATGTTGCGGTGCAGTAGCTTAGTTTCATGTTGCATTCTATATGGCATCGTGCTGTTAATCGCAGAATTGTGCCATTGTTGTTTTGCTTGACACTTGCAAACCGTGCATCCGATTCCGGTGATCTTTATGCTGATTTCGACTGAAATCATCTCATCTATCCAGCGGCACACTTGGTTTGCCAAGTTGATGCCTTGATCAATCTTTTCCTTCCGGAGCACGCATATGCATTGCATATCACATCTCGCATATCATGCCATGTTTTGCATCATGTTGATTGTGCATTGCACCGTGATTGATTGTTGGTCCTTTGCTTGTTGTTCTTGCTTTGGGTAGAGCCAGGAGACGAGTACGTGATCGAGGAACCTGTTGAGTACGCCAACGAGGATCAAGCTTTCGACAGCTCTGAGAACTTTGCAGGCAATATGACCATAGCCTCGAAACCACTTCTATCTTTGCTTGCTAGTTGTTCGCTCTATTGCTATGCCGCGTTACCTACCACTTGCTATATCATGGCTCCCATATTGCCATGTCAAGCCTCTAACCCACCTTTCCTAGCAAACCGTTGTTTGGCTATGTTACCGCTTTGCTCAGCCCCTCTTATAGCGTTTGTAGTTGCAGGTGAAGTTGAAGTTTGTTCCTTGTTGGAACAAGGAAATTGTTGGGATATCATTATTATCTCATATTTGCTTTAATGCATCTATATACTTGGTAAAGGGTGGAAGGCTCGGCCTTATGCCTGGTGTTTTGTTCCACTCTTGCCGCCCTAGTTTCCGTCATACCTTTGTTATGTTCCTTGATTTTGTGTTCCTTACGCGGTTGGGTGTTATGGGAACCCCTTGAAAGTTCGCCTTGAATAAAACTCCTCCAGCAAGGCCCAGCCTTGATTTTACCATTTGCCACCTAAACCTTTTCCCTTGGGTTCCGCGGACTCAAGGGTCAGCACCATGCGGGACCGTCCCTTGGCAACTTGGGTTATGTTGGTACCTGTACGCTTAGCTTATCCAGTGCGCACTGAGAACGAGATATGTGCAGCTCCTATAGGGATTTTTCGGCACACTCGGGTGGTCTTGCTGGTCTTGTTTTACCATTGTCGAAATGTCTTGTAACCGGGATTCCGAGTCTGATCGGGTCTTCCTGGGAGAAGGAATATCCTTCGTTGACCGTGAGAGCTTGTGATGGGCTAGGTTGGGACACCCCTGCAGGGTTTTGAACTTTCGAAAGTCGTACCCGCGGTTATGGGCAGATGGGAATTTGTTAATATCCGGTTGTAGAGAACTTGACACTTAACTTAATTAAAATGAATCAACCGTGTGTGTAACCGTGATGGTCTCTTTTCGGCGGAGTCCGGGAAGAGAACACGGTCTCGTGTTATGCTTGAACGTAAATAGCTTCAGGGTCACTTCTTGATCATTATTAGCTTCTCGGTCATGCTTTGCTTCTCTTCTCGCTCTCATTTGCGTAAGTTAGCCACCATATATGCTAGTGCTTGCTGCAGCGCCACCTCACTACCTCTTTCCTACCTTTAAGCTTAAATAGTCTTGATCGCGAGGGTGTGAGATTGCTAAGTCCCCATGACTCACAGATACTTCCAAACAGATGCAGGTGCCGATGATGCTAGTGTAGGGGACGCTACTGAACTCAAGTGGGAGTTCGACGAGGATTCGGGCTGTTACTATGTTTCTTTTCCGGATGATCAGTAGAGGAGCCCAATCGGGACGATCGGGGATCTAGCATTTGGGGTTGTCTTTCTTTATTTTGGTTCCATAGTCGGACCTTGATTGTATTCTGGATGATGTTTGATATATTTCTGTATTGTGTGAAGTGGCGATTGTAAGACGACTCTTTATCCCTTTCTCATTCAGTACATGGGATGTGTAAAGATTACCCCTCTTGCGACAGACCTACCATGCGGCTATGGCTCTAAGTCGTGCCCCGACACATGGGAGATATAGCCACATTGTGGGTGTTACAGCCGTGCTTCTGATGACAAGGGAGGGTGATAAGAAGAGGAAGACTATGCTCCGAGCTGGCTCCGATGAGCCCGAGGACTCAGGCAGCACCGTCTACCCCTTCTTCATGAGCAGCATCGTCATCGGGCTGGTTGCCCCTTTCTCCGACTTCTTCTACTCTGTCCTTAGCCATTACAAGATCCACGCTCTCCATCTTCATCCCAACTCCATCCTCCTGTTGTCGATCTTCACCTTCTACTGCGAGGCATATGTCGGGGTGATGCCGTCTGTGGCGCTGCTGCACCACTTGTTCTTCCTCCGGATCAAAGAGGGCCACTGCTCTGGGTGCGTTGGCTTTGTCGCAGCCAACAAGACCAACGCCATCTCGAAGGCCAGGAAGAAGGCCGAGGGAGTCAAGGGCAAGTGGGTCTTCATGGATGCCAAGCACACCCACCCCTGGCTAGTGCTGCCGATGGAGATGCCTGTGTCCCACGAGGGGTAGCTTCGCGTGAAGCTCACAGACTCCCGGGCGGCGAAGGTGTTGGAGAGGATGACCGCCGACCTGAGGCTTGGTGATTCAAGGGCGGCGAAGTTGATGGCAGCCATGATCGTCAAAGAATTTATGAAGCAGCGCATGGCTCCCCTCCAATCACTCCCGTGCCCCTTGTGGAAGCTTGGAGACGAAGGGGACGACCTCTACCTGTTCCCGGAGGCCCTTTCTGACGAGGAGATGCGCTCGGACCTCTACTCCTTGGTTGCGGACGACCAAGGGTACCCGCCGGACTCCTTCGTTCCCTTGTATCACCGTCCGGATGGGGCGAAGGTTGCCGCCGCTCTACCATCCTTCGACGGGCGTGGGCTGATGCCGCCTACGCTCCTGAACGTCCCGGTGACGACGAGTCCGGTGAATGTGTCTTCCGAGGAGTCTCAAGCGGAGGAAGAGGAGGAAGAAGGGCAGGAGGAGGAGCGCGACTCAGAGGCGACCCGCGAAGGGGCGGGGGATACCTCCCCATTGCGCAAGGCCGACGTCCTCCGCACCCTGGCTGATGTCGATGATGAGGCCGATGCCCTTCTATAAAGTAGGGAGCTGCATGCGGCCGGTGGCTCCTTGAGGTCCAAGGTGAGTCCTCGGAGGAGGTCCCCGGCTGCGATTCTGATGAGAGGGAGGTTGGCGCTGATTTCCCGAGACGACGCCCCTGTTTTGATGCTGCCCAGAGCTGCCTCCAACCCACCCGCTGCTTCTTCTTCTGTTCCTGGTGCTCGCGTGCCCGCGCCTCAAGCCGCAAAGCTTTCAGGCTTCATGCTCAAGAAGCAGAGAGATTACACTGCGGTGGACCAGTAAGTACTCTTGTCATGTCTTGTTTCTGCTTCTGCTGTTGACTCTTAATGCTTCTCTGTTGCGCCAACAGGCCTACACCCGCGACAAAGAGGAGGAAGTAAGAAGCGGTTGTATAGCTCGGGACCCCATCGCCTATGGCGGCTGCGCCCCTCTCCGTGGAGACGGGCATTGATAGCGCTCGCGTTTCTCCGGCACGATCGTCCTCGCGAGGCTTGGGGGCGTCCTCAAGAGGAGGTTGCCCCTACTACCCACTGGCCCCGGAGGTCCTAACGCCCAGCTTGGTTGCTGGGGTCCCCCAGCCTCAGGAGCCCCCAGCCTCCTAGGTCAAGGTGGCGACGCTGACTGATACGTCTCCAACGTATCTATAATTTTTGATTGCTCCATGCTATATTATCTACTATTTTGGACTATATTGGGCTTTATTTTCCACTTTTATATTATTTTTGGGACTAACCTATTAACCGGAGGCCTAGCCTAGAATTGTTGTTTTTGCCTATTTCAGTGTTTCGAAGAAACGGAATATCAAACGGAGTCCAAACAGAATAAAATCTTCGGGAACGTGATTTTCTCACCGAACGTGATCCAGGAGACTTGGACCCTGCTCCAAGGAACAAAAGAGGTGGTCACGAGGGTGGGGGGCGCGCCCCCTGCCTCGTGGGCCCCTCGTTGCTCCTCCGGCGTACTTCTTCCTCCTATATATACACGCATACCCCCAAACTATTAGAATAGGAGCCAAAAACCTAATTCCACCGTCGCAACTTTCTGTATCCATGAGATCCCATCTTGGGGCCTATTCCAGAGCTCCGCCAAAAGAGGGCCGTCATCACGGAGGGCTTCTACATCATCATAGCCTCCCCGATGAAGTGTGAGTAGTTTACCTCAGACCTCCGGGTCCATAGTTAGTAGCTAGATGGCTTCTTCTCTCTCTTTAAATCTCAATAGAAAGTTCTCCCCCTCTCTTGTGGAGATCTATTCGATGTAATCTTCTTTTTGCGGTGTGTTTGTTGAGATCGAAAAATTGTGGGTTTATGATCAAGTCTATCTATGAATAATATTTGAATCTTCTCGGAATTCTTTTATGTATGATTGGTTATCTTTGCAAGTCTCTTCGAATTATCCATTTGGTTTGGCCAACTAGATTGGTAGTTCTTGCCATGGGAGAAGTGCTTAGCTTTGGGTTCGATCTTGCGGTGTGCTTACAGAATGACAGAAGGGGCAGCAAGGCACGTATTGCATCGTTGCCATCGAGGATAACAAGATGGGGTTTATTTCATATTGCATGAATTTATCTCTCTACATCATGTCATCTTGCTTAAGGCGTTACTATGTTTTTAACTTAATACTCTAGATGCATGCTTGATAGCGGTCGATGAGTGGAGTAATAGCAGTAGATGCAGAATCGTTTCGATCTACTTGTCACGGATGTGATGCCTATATACATGATCATGCCTAGATATTCTCATAACTATGCTCAATTCTGTCAATTGCTCAACAATAATTTGTTCACCCACCGTAGAATACTTATGCTCTTGAGAGAAGCCACTAGTGAAACCTATGGCCCCCGGGTCTATTCTTATCATATCAATCTCCATCACTTTAATCTTGCTTTGCTTTTTTACTTTGCTTTTACTTTTTACTTTGCATCTTTATACCAAAAATACCAAAAATATTATATCTATCAGATCTCACTCTCTAAGTGACCGTGAAGGGATTGACAACCCCTAATCGCGTTGGTTGTGAGTAGCTATCGCTTTGTGCAGGTACGAGGGACTTGAGCGTGGGATCCTACTAGATTGATACCTTGGTTCTCAAAAACTGAGGGAAATACTTACGCAACTCTGCTGCATCATCCCTTCCTCTTCGGGGAAAACCAACGCAAGCTCAAGACATAGCACTGACTCCTCCTCCTCCTGTCGCACTGCTGACATCAGATCCTTCTGCCTCCCTTGACATCCTGGAGCGCGCTCTTTCTGCGATGGCCCTGCTGCGAGAAGATCTTCAAGGCGCCGACCCCCACCTGGTAGCCGGGTGCCTGGAGCTGGTCTCTGGCTGGCTTCACTCAGACGTGTTCGTTCGGGCGGCGCTGAGCCAGGCGGCAGCAACCTCTGAAAAGGACAAGCAGGATGCCGCCCAGGCCGCGGCCGCTCACGAGGTGGCGCTGAAAGGTGCCGGAGCCGCCCAGGAACGCTGTCAGTCGCTGGAGGCCAAGCTGGAGACAATACGCAATGAGTGTGCGGCCGAGGCGCGAGGCCGCAAGGCGGAGTAGGAGAAGATGAAGGCCCGGCAGGACACCGTCAGGGGTCGCGACGCCGATCTAGAGCAGTTGGGGAAGGTGCAGGCCGCGAAGCGCAGCCGGCTGGGGAAGCTGAAGCGGAAGATGGAAGCGGAGAAAGAAGAGCTAGACGCCAAGGCGAAGGTCCTGGCCGAGGACCGCACGGCCTTCAAGTCCCTCGAGGAGAGGTCCCACGTGGAGCTGTGGGTACTCTACGAGAAGGGCTTGGAGGAGCCGCTAGCCACCGTCGATGAGGTCCCCACCCAGCCGCTTCCTCATCTGGTTGGGCGCTTGAGGAGGTCGTTGACGAAATTGGCCCCTTGGTAGAAGGAGAAGCCCAGACACTTTCCTCGGCCGCGTTGACACGCGTCTTCAGCCACCTCCATCTTCATGACCCTGTCGCCAACCTCGACGAGCTGCTGGAGCCTGTGGACGACGAGCACTGCGCAGCCGCTGCCGAAGCCGTGAAGGGCCAGGTGGAGGCTCTGCTGAAGAAGTTCGGCGCCTTCGACCCAGCACCCCCAACTAGTGAAGCTGCTGAACTTGCAACTCCAACTGGCGGCTCAGGCGCGGGCAGCATCACCGTCGAAGGGACGCCTCTTGCAAGCGACGACGGCGTCCAAGGATGATGGGATGACTTGCCAGTGGCTCCTTTTCCTGCTTTGCTTCTGCAACATGAACCAAGCCTCGTGGAGGCGTTTAAACTTGTGCTTGGTATTCAAGAAATAGTTTGTCTTGTAATATTTGTTTGAAATTCCACAATTTCCTTTCCATTTGCTTTGGTGTTATACGTCGGCAGGGCCCGACCCCGCGCATACCTCAGCCGCCATTGGGCCGTCTGGATCACCAGGACGGACCAAGGAGTGAGGGGCTACGTGGCCAGTTAGGCTCCTGAGTCGCGATGCTCAGGAGACCCCCCTTGACGCGCAAATAGCTTAAAGAAAGGAGATGCGAGAGTAGGCCTAGTGTTCTACGTCGGCAGGACCCGACCCCGCGCATACCTTAGCCACCGGATCACCAGGACGGACCAAGGAGTGAGGGTCTACGTGGCCAGTTAGTCTCCTGAGTGGCGATGCTCAGGAGTCCGCTTTGATGTCCAAACGACCTTCATACCTTGGATCCGTTAGGGACGGCGCGCGACGACCAGGTCTGAGGGACTTGGAAGTGTGGCGTACGCTCGGGCGTGACTCGAGCGCAACCCGCGTGCCCAGCCCCCTCGCGTGAATCTCCCAAGCGGAGGGGTTGCGATGAGGCCAGACAATGATCTCGGAGGCTCCCTGAGGATGATACGGCCATGGGGCCGCCCTGAGTTGTTTATCACCAGTGCGGAGCATAACGCTTCCACACTTGCACGGGCATAGCCGCTCCTCGGTAGTGTCGACTGCCAGCGCGGAGCATGGTGCTTCCACTAGTGCGTGGGTGAGGGATCCCTCTGAGTGGAGCCCCCGGGGCGTGTACAACCCCGCCCTGACACGTGGCTTGCATGGTAGGGCTAGACGACGTGTGCTAGACGACGTGTGTCTAAGCACTCGTGAGCCAGCACGGGACTCACGAGGCTCTACCTCAATGTGGGTTGCGCCTGGTCTTGGCTCTTGATGGCTGTGGTGGTCCTGCGAGACGGTTAGGCAACGTGCGCCGAGGGGATCTCCTGAGGCTATCACATGAGGAGGCCAAGCACCAATGACCCCAGGAGGTGACGTGAATGGGGCCGGCCCGCCAGATAGAGCTTAGCCATTGGGTTTATTGAGGCTGTAGGGACGGACCCAAGCATAGGCGCCGTGCCTAGTCTTCTCATGCGAAGGATGCTAAAGAAAAACAATCGGCGCACGGCTCCCGTTGTGGGTGGCAATCAAGCAGGTGATGACTATAAATAACTCATGCATAGGAACCGGATAGCTCAGATAGATGCGAGAACGATACATGCCGCTGGGACGGACCCAAGTGGCCTGGGGATGATGCAGCCTGAGGGGCGCCCCCAGTAAAGTAAGATAAAGACGTAAAAAGGATACATGCCGCAGGGACAAGCCCACGCAACCTGGAGATAATGCAGCCTGAGGGGCTCTCCCAGCTGAATGAACTTGGAAAATGTCACCAGGTTTTGTTGTCGAAGGAGCGTTGGGGTAGCTGAAGGCGCGCTGAAGGAGTCACCCCTCATAAGCCGCAGAGACCCTGAGCCTCGGGAGGCTCTAGGGGCTCAGATGGCTCCCTGAGGACCGTCTCCATCTTCGCCAGGACCGCGTGATGCCTGGCCTCCTGGGTTGCCAGGATGCTCCGTAGGTTGCGCTGGAAGGGGGCTGCCATGCTCGGCAGGCCAAATGGCATGCGAACATAGTTGTGAGGTGGACCCTCGCACCGGCCAGTGCACAAAGGCCACAAGCGCTCCTCATATGTGGCCCTGTTGAGCCCTGGGATGTCGATGCAGACGCGCAGCTCACCACACTCGCCTGGATGGGGAGCTGCACCAGGTGGGCGGCGGTCGCCGCGTATCACCATTGCTTCCTGAAGCTCCTAGGTGGCCGTGTTGATGAACTCCTGAGCGTGGGGCGCTGTTCGCCCGGTGCCCTCCTGAGGGAAACGGGCCGCGAAGCGCACCTCCACGTGGTGCACGAACGCCTCCCTCGTGATGTTGGCCAGGTCTGAGGCCCTCCAGAAAAGAGCCCCCAGCCCTACCCGAGGAGGGCGCCGGGCGCGCCTTCCTATGCGAGGGAGGGAGGCGCCCCAGGTGCGGGCGCTGATCCTGAGGTGGCACTGCTAGAGGCGCTGCTCCCCTGAGGCCCTATGCGGTGTAGTTGCTTCTTCTTCTTGGGGGTGGCCTTAGGAGGGTACCGCATGCCCTCGCTGTCAGGGTCTTCGATTGTTGCGGCTTGGAAGGCATGCTCGAGGGAGCACACCGCATCTCTTTCTTCACAGGGGACTGTGTTGATTCTGACACTTCCTGGTATCTTGAGGACGTTGTAGCCATGGTGGGTCATTGCCATGAATTTGGCTAATGCTGGGTACCCAAGGATGGCATTGTACGAAAGACGGATGTGGGCGACGTCGAAGTCGATGAGCTCGGTGTGGTAGTTGTCGCGCTGAACGAAGGTGAAAGGGAGGCGAACTTGCCCTATCGGGGTGGTGGAGCCGTCAGTCACTCCTGAGAAAGGCTTGGTAGGCTGAAGCTGATCGTATGGCACTTGGAGGCTGTTGAAAGTCTCGACGGATAGGACACTGAGCCCCGCGCCACTGTCGATGAGGGTCTTGGTGACTTGGACATTGCTGATGACGGGTGAACAGAGCATCGGGAGGATGCCGACGGTCGCCGCGCACTTGAGTTGGTCCACCGAGCTGAAGATGATGGCGTACTTGGACCATCTGAGCGGGCGCATGGCCTCGAGCCTGGGGAGGGCTGCATTCACCTCGCGAGAGAACTGCTTGAAGATGCACTGGGAAGCCGGGGCCTGAGCACCACCCAAGATGCAAGCGATGACACGTGGTTCATGTAAGCCCCTAGCCCCCTTGTCCTGATGGTTGTTGTCGGTGTCAAAACCGGCGGATCTCGGTTAGGGGGTCCCGAACTGTGCGTCTATGCGGATGGTAACAAGAGGCAGGGGACACAAAGTTTTACCCAGGTTCGGGCCCTCTTGATGGAGGTAAAACTCTACGTCTTGCTTGATTAATATTGATGATATGGGTAGTACAGGAGTAGATCTACCATGAGTTCAAAGAAGCTAAACCCTAAAAGCTAGCCTATGGTATGATTGTATGTTGTCCTACGGACTAAAACCCTCCAGTTTATATAGACACCGGAGGGGGCTAGGGTTACACAAGGTCGGTTACAAAGAGGAGATATACATATCTGTATTGCCTAGCTTGCCTTCCACGCCAAGTAGATTCCCATCCGGACACGAGACGAAGTCTTCAATCTTGTATCTTCATAGTCCAACAGTCCGACCAAAGGATATAATCCGGCTGTCCGGAGAGCCACTAATCCAGGACTCCCTCAGTAGCCCCCGAACCAGGCTTCAATGACGATGAGTCCGGCACGCGGTGTTGTCTTCGGCATTGCAAGGCGGGTTCTTCTCCAATTTTCAAGTGTTCGTAAGCAGTGTCCGGCTCCATAAATGTTGAACCTATTGGCTTCTGTGCCCAATAAGGGCTATCCCCCACGCGTCGAATGAATACGAGGCACCAGGGAATTTTTACATTCGCCCCCTAGCCAGATAAATAAATTGTCTATTAAAGGGATGTGGATTCTTAGATCCGGTCCATACCATCCTCCCCCAGCGAGAATACATCAGAGCGCGTTTCGGAAAGATCCATTCCAGCATGGCCGACCTCCGCAGCTCCTCCTCCCTCCCCCGTAGCCCTAAGCCCAGTGATTGGGAGAGGTGTTCAGTCTCGCACAGTTGATTAGTCGAACTGCAGACTAAGGGATTTCTCCATCCGGCGTATATGGTGCCCGTTCAGCCGGGCTTGCCACCTACAATGGCGGGGGGCAAGCGGAGAGCTTTCCCTATCCCTCTATGGGGGAACGGGTCTGCCTCGTTCCTTATTTACTAAGGGGACTCGGATTTCCAATTCATCCATTCCTCCGCGAGCTCCTGGAGTTCTACGGCCTCCAATTACACAATTTCACCCCTGCCTCCCTTCTACACATCGCCGGCTATGTTGCTCTCTGCGAGTTGTTCCTGGGCTGCGAGGCTCACTTCGAGCTGTGGAAAAGGCTATTTTGACTCGTCCCTCGCACACAGAGGGGGTCACTTTATCAAGTGGGCGGAGCCGAAATATGGCACATCGCCGATACCAGATACATGTCCGGTACCCCGAAGAAGTCGTCCGAAGAATAGCCTAAGGAATGGTTTTATATGGAGGACGTCCCCCTTCCGGACCCTGTTCGGCGGGGTCTTCCTGAGTTCAACACTGCTCCTCTGAAGAAACACCAAAGTTGGCGCCCACGGAGCCCCCAGGTGGAAGACAATGGAGAAGTCCTCTATCTGATGAACCGGATTAAAGCACTGGCTCGATCATGACTGATAGTAATCGAAGTTATGTCGATTTACATAATGCGGGTAGTGCAACCACTTCAATATCATGGGCACCCCTTGTGGTGTTATAACGGGGCGGATGACGCCACCCGTTGCGGGCGTAAGGGTCCGGACAATGCTGCCGCCTTAGCGAAAATTCTGTCCAAATTGTTCAAGGGTGAGAAAGAGGAGTTCACCCGCATCAAGCCACGGGATGGATTCTCCATGTACAATCCTCCAAGATGGGTAAGTTATATCTCCCTGCTCCCATTTTTCCCGCATTCTTTGTCGTAAGTATTCACCTTGCCACTTTGCGGCAGGAACTGCGAAAAGCCATAAAGGAGGTCAGCAGCCCTTCTCCACAACCAGAGGACCCTGACTGGGCCCTCGACTCCGGACTTGAAGAAGATTCGGTTTTATTCGTGGAGCTGATAGACCGGCAATTCTATCAGTTAAGCTGCGACGATGCTAGGGTGGCCATTACGGCAGACTATCCCGGACTGCTCCCTGCATCGCAAGTAAGAAAAACCAAAAATCCCAACTCCAAAACTAGGATCCCCTTTTAGGAACTTCACCCACCATGTACACATGGCATTTTTACAGGGAAGCCATTCGGACACCCTGCTGAACCCGCAGCAACGCGCCAACAGGAGGCACCGAGGCCGGGTAGGCCAAAAAGGAAGGCGGTCAAGACGGAGACGCCGGCACAAAGGTATAACAAACCCCACTCCGTGGTTGTCGTCTTTCTCGAAATGTAATGATGCCTGTGTTTCTTTAATAAAAAACGCTTGCCAGAATATGTCCGGCGATGTTGCTAATCACGCTTCCACCAGTCGGGCGCCAGGACCGGACATGGAGGCAGAAGCCGATATGGGGCAGGCGCCGAATAATCCCCCTACAGAGGATGCGGATAGATTATCTGCTACAAACTCTAAAGTGGAAAGCGCCATGAATCATAGGCGCCGCCGGGCCGTACTCCGTGACACTTGTTTCTCACCAGAGGCGTTTGATGCCTTCAATTCTGGAGAGGCGTACCTCCGTGCCACTCAAGATGGTCTAGCCAGAGCCACGGATCAGTATGTAAAGGATGTACGGGTGAGTAAATCTGGTGATTTATATGTATCAGTAGCCCCTGAGACATGAAACAGTTAGCAGAACTGATTTAAGGATCATCTTTATTGTGCAGGTTCTTATGGAGAAGAATACTAGGCTGTCAAAGGAGCTGGAGGAAGGCAAGACCCAACTGCGGGCTGCTGTGGCCGCATTGCAGGAACCGAAAAAGTCACCTACGAGTAACATTTACTTTAAAGAATGATGGTTATCATATAACGTGCGGCATGGCTGCAGATCTAACAACAGATGTTGCAGATGAATCCGGAGAGAATCCGGAGAACCAGCATGTTATGTGACAGCTAGAGGCTGGCAAACGTGTGCTGACTGAGGTTAGGCGGGAGAAAAACAATCTCCAAGATGCCAATATTAAGTTGAGCGTGGAACTAAAAGACGTTCGGGGCCAGCTTGCAGACTCTGAGAAGGACAATAAGGGGCTTCGGCGCGGCATTTTCAGTAAGTGCTTGAACGAATCCTTTTAAAGGAGTTCGGCGAAGAAGCCGACTAACAACGTTATGTCTGTAGGTATGCTGACGGGTCGTCCCGCGAAGGAAATGCCCGGGTCTGTGGGTGATCTTCTGTCCGAGCTGTCACATCTGCACGAACAAGTTCGGCAGGTGATGCAGGGTGTTGCCCAGGCCTTGTGGCCGTCCGTCTCCCTGCCAGAGGGCATTGCAGAGCTTGTGGAGAAGCTCAAGGGAGCACGGCGGCGCTTCTGATTATGGAAGATATCAGCCTGCCGACAGGGTGCCAGAGAAGCCTGGGCCATGGTGAAGACGTGGTATACCAAGGCTGACCCAAATCACATGGCCGAGGTCGGACCAGTGGGGCCCGACGGAAAAGAGATCCCCGTTAGCTTAGTTTATGGGCAAGTAGAATTAGCCGCAAAGTATTCCCAACAGGATTGTAAGCTAGACCGCCTATTGGATGGTATAGAGGAGGAATTTAGTCAGTCTGCATGACTATGTAATTAAAGTGACATGTATAATGCCTTCTAGCCGGATTGCAGAATGTATCCGAATACCCGCTCGGTTATATAAGAACCGGGGTATGCATGGAGACCATGCGTAGGGGTCATTAGTGCTTTATCAGACAAGTGCCCAACTAGTTATGTTATATTACATGGGTAGTAAGAAACATCTTCCAGGGAGAATAATTCCGTTAAGGGTTCCTTTCCCTGGGTAAGCATGCCCTAAAGTGTATGTCCGGACTGCGATAGGAAACGTAGGAAAAACATTTGGGGACAGATATGGACAATAAATAAAAATCATCTTTTGTTCACCGACCGAATATTCCCTTAAGAATGCTAGCTTTCGGCTTCACCCAGTCTAAGGTACACGTCCGGCTGACCCGGCAGTAACAATCGCAGAGGTGCTCCCCTTATGCCCTAGTCAAATTAATGGGAACGTAGGGCATAAATACAAGAGCCAGGCAACCCAGCTTGGCCAAAATTTAAGTCATATCGATGCATATAATGGTGAAAAAAGGTACATGCTGAAGTATAACACATGTGTTGGGCATGAGGCCCAAATAAATAATTTAAGCTTCTGCGAAAGAAGCCCCCAGGTATGATGAGTGCGGCTAGCGCATCTGTAATGTGCAAGCGAGGCACAAGGTGACCCTTGAAGGCCTAGATAAATAATAAAAGAAAGAAAGAAGACAAATGATGTATATGCAAAAAATGGACAAAGGGAGGGGACTAACATAGATTCCGATGCTAGGCGTAGAATCTTCAGAGCCTAGCCGCATTCCATGGGTTCGGCTCGAGTCAACTAGTCGATGCATCCCGCAGTCGGTACGCTCAACCGGTCAGAACTTGGTCAATAATGAAGGGACCTTCCCATTTGGGCTCGAGCTTGTTCTTTTTCTTATCCGGCAGGCGTAGAACTAGTTCGCCAACATTATAAGTTTTGGCCCATACTTCTCTGCTTTGGTATCTGCGAGCCTATTGCTGATAAAATGCGGAACGGGCTTTGGCTACATCGCGCTCCTCCTCCAGGGTGTCCAGACTATCCTGCCGATCAAGCTCGGCTTCTCTTTCTTCGTACATGCGCACACGAGGTGAGTCAGGAATTATGTCACAGGGCAAGACTGCCTCTGCGATGTACACCATAAAGAAGGGTGTATATCCGGTACTGCGATTCGGCGTGGTCCACAACCCCCAGAGTACGGAGTCGAGCTCCTCTACCCAGTGCATGTTAGACTCCGTTAAGGAACGCACTAATCTGGGTTTAATGCTGCTCATTATAAGACTGTTTGCTCGCTCGACATTACCGTTGGATTGTGGGTGATAGACGGAAGCATAATCGAGCTTCATGCCCATTTTGCTGCACTAGAGTTTTACCTCGTCGGCCGTGAAGTTCGTGCCATTATCAGTGATGATGCTGTGGGGGACACCATAACGGTGTACAACCCCGGATATGAAGTCTATCACCGGTCTGGATTCGGCTGTTTTAACAGGTTTGGCCTCTATCCATTTGGTGAATTTATCCACCATGACCAATAAGTATTTTTTCTTGTGGGTTCCCCCTTTAAGGGGTCCAACCATGTCAAGCTCCCAGACTGCAAAGGGCCATGTAATGGGGATTGTTTGGAGGGTGGTGGGTGGCATGTGGCTTTGATTTGCAAAGAGCTGGCAACCGGCGCAACGTTGGACCAAGTCATGTGCATCTGCCCGGGCCGTTGGCCAATAGAATCCTGTACGGAAGGCCTTGCTTACAAGAGCCCGGGCTGCGGCATGATGACCGCCGAGTCTTGCGTGAATTTCTACCAAAAGATTCCGCCCTTCCTCTTCGGAGATGCACCTTTGAAGGACTCCGGTAGTGCTTTTTTTGTACAATTCTCCCTCATGGACCCTGTGGGCTTTGGATCGCCGCACTATGCAGCGTGCCTCATTTTGGTCCTCCGGAATTTCCTGTCTAGTTAGGTAGGCCAGGAATGGTTCTGTCCACGGGGCAATAATGGCCATTATTTCGTGGGCTGAAGGTGTTATTTCCGTGGCGGAGCCTCCGATTGTGTCAGAAGGTTCGGTATCGGGTATTTTGTCCGGGACTGGACTGTTGTTACCGGTGTCCCCTTCCCATACTATGGATAGTTTGAACAGCCTTTCCAAAAATATGTTGGGGGGACCGCATCGCGTTTTGCGCCGATGCGGGCGAGGATATCCACCGCCTGATTGTTTTCCCGAGCCACATGGTGAAATTTGAGCCCCTCGAACCGAGCTGACATTTTTAGGACGACGTTTTGATAGGCCACCATTTTCGGATCCTTGGTGTCAATGTCTCTATTTATTTGGGATATTGCAAGGTTTGAATCCCCACGCACCTCCAGGCATTGAATGCCCATGGAGACTGCCATCCCAAGACTATGCAACAGAGCTTCGTATTCGGCTGCATTGTTGGAGTCTGTATACAATATTTGCAGTACGTACTGAATGGTATCTCCAGTTGGGGACGTCGGGACGACGCTAGCCCCTAGACCGGCCAGCATTTTAGAACCGTCGAAGTGCATGATCCAATTGTAGTATGCGCCGTACTCTTTAGGGAGTTCGGCCTCCGTCCACTCGGCGACGAAGTTGGCCAATACTTGCTTCTTGAAGGCTCGTTGAGGTTTGTATGTTATGTCGAACGGGAGGAGATCAATGGCCCATTTGGCAATCCGGCCTGTAGCGTCGCGGTTGTTTATAATATCATTAAGTGGCAGTTCCGAGGCTACTGTAATCGAACACTCTTGAAAGTAGTGTCGCAGCTTCCGCGATGCCAAGACTACCGCATATGCTATCTTTTGATAATGTGGGTACCGTGATTTGCAAGGAGTGAGGACAGTGGATACATAGTATACCGGCTTTTGAAGAGGGAATTTATGTCCGTCCGCTTTCCGTTCGACAACAAGCACCGCGCTTACAACTTGATGAGTTGCCGCAATGTACAACAGCATTGGTTCACCGATGTTTGGCGCGGCCAGGATTGGGTTGGCTGCCAAAATGGCCTTTATTTCTGCCAATCTGGCTGTGGCCGCGTTCGTCCACTCGAAGTGTTCGGTGCAGCGAAAGAGGCGGTAAAGGGGTAAAACCTTTTCTCCTAAGCGGGAGATAAAGAAGCTTAGAGCCGCTACACATCCAGTTAACTTCTGGATTTGTTTGAGGTCTGTTGGGGTAGCCAACTGTGACAAAGCTCGGATTTTGGCCAGATTAGCTTCAATACCTCTACTAGAGACGATGAAACCCAGGAGCTTTCCGGCTGGTACGCCGAAAACGCATTTTTCCGGATTGAGTTTGATGTCGTATGTTCGGACGTTGTCGAATGTGAGCTTTAAGTCGTCTATCAAAGAGTCGACGTGTTTGGTTTTGACGACCACATCGTCTACGTATGCCTCTACTATTTTGCCGATTTGTTTCTCCAGACATGTCTGAATCATGCGTTGATATGTTGCGCCGGCGTTCTTGAGCCCAAAAGGCATTGTGTTAAAACAGAAGGGACCGTATGGTGTGATGAATGCCGTTGCGGCTTGGTCGGACTCCGCCATCTTGATTTGGTGGTAACCGGAGTATGCGTCGAGGAAACACAATGACTCGTGTCCTGCGGTAGCATCAATGATTTGATCGATGCATGGGAGGGGGAAGGGATCCTTTGGGCAAGCTTTATTGAGGTCTTTGAAATCGACACAAAGGCGCCAGGATTTGTCCTTCTTTGGTACCATCACCAGGTTTGCTAGCCAGTCCGGGTGTTTTATATCTCTGATGAATCCGGCCTCCAATAACTTGGCTAGTTCCTCTCCCATGGCCTGTCTCTTAGGTTTGGTGAAACGCTGAAGAGCTTGCTTGACCGGCTTGAATCCCTTTAGGATATTGAGGCTATGCTCGGCCAGCCTGCGTGGGATTCCTGGCATGTCTGAGGGATGCTAGGCGAATATGTCCCAGTTCTCGCGCAGGAACTCTCGTAGTGCAGCGTCCACAGCAGGGTTTAACTGTGCCCCGATGAAGGGTGTTTTTGTAGGGTCCATTGGGTGGACTTGGAATTTGACTATTTCATCCGCTGGTTTAAAAGAGGTGGACTTGGATCTCTTGTCGAGTATCACGTCGTCCCTGTCCACTGTGGAGCGTAGCGTGGTTAATTCCTCGGTCGAGAGGGCTTCGAATATTGCCTCGAGGGCCAATGCGGCTGTTTTGTTTTCGGCGCGGAGTGCTGTGTCTGGATCGCTGGCGAGAGTGATGATTCCATTGGGCTCGGGCATTTTGAGCTTCATGTACCCGTAATGGGGTACGGCTTGGAAGATTGTGAATGCCTCCCGTCCTAAAAGAGTGTGATAACCACTACTGAACGGGGCAACTTGGAATGTAATTTCTTCGGACCTGTAATTATCCGCGTGTCGAATACCACATCTAGTGTGATTTTCCCAGCATAGCGCGCTTCCCGACTGGGGATGTTTCCTCTAAAGGTTGTGCTACTTTGCTCAATGCGGTTCCAGTCTATTTCCATCTTTTGAAGAGTTTCCTCATAGATGAGGTTTAATCCGATGATGCCGTCCATGAGTACTTTGGTGATTTGAAAGCCGTCCACGATTGGACTGAGGACCAGTGCGGCTGGTGCTCGGGTTGTTCGGAATTTAGGTTCCTCACCGGCATTGAAGGTAATAGGCGTGTCACTCCATGGATTTATTGCTGCTACGTGGCAGATTTCGGCCATGCTGCGGAGTGTTCACTTTCGCCTATTGTTTGACACGAAGGTCTCAAAGACCATTAACACCGTATTGTTATCCACGGGACGGTGCTCTATGGTATTTGGGAGAAGAAGATCCTCACCACTTTTGGCCACCTGCAAGAGTATCCAACATGCTCTAAGGCTGTGCGTTGGTATTGTATCCGCTGTACTATGAATTTTGCTGGGTCCGTTGAGCCATCCCTCCAGTACAGTTCCATGCCCTATAGAGGGTTTTTGCTTTTTGGTAGTTGACTCGTGTGTATTATGATAATGCACCCTTTTATTTCGGACTGGGTTTGTATTCAGGGCCGGATTATCCCAAAAGTTTGTTTAGGTTTTCCAGGCACTTTCCATTGCACAGTATTTTCGTACTATGGATGCCAAGTTAGCGAAGCGTGTTATCTCACGGTGATTTATGGTGTTAAGGATTCCCTTGTCCATGCAATTATTGCAGAAAAATAGGATTGTGTCTTCCTCGCGACAGTCCTTAACCTTGTTCATCGCAAGGAGGAATCTGGCCCAATAGTGATGTACTGTTTCCTGGGGCTCTTGCCTGATGTGGGAAAGATCGCTTATGTTTGGGTGGGTGGGTGGAATTGTATCCGAACCCTTACCCGGTCTGGGATCCAGTGGCCGAGGAGTTTCCAATTTTGGAAGTTCAGGTTCCGGGGTGCTACCCGATAATCCTGGCCCACTGCCTGACTCTAAGTTCAGGGATTGGATGTTGTCCTCCCGCGAACGGGCGTCCGGCTCGGAGAGCTCGGGAATCCGGATATGGTTGGTCCTCAAGATAGAGGAAAGGTCGCCGCATTGTTCCTCCACCACTTCAATATGATGGGTGACCGGTGGAGAGTTAATCTCCCGTTGATCGGGTTTAAGCCCAATCCGATTATAGTCCGTAGCGAGTCCTAAGGCGGCGATGCGATCCAAGAGCTCGTTTAAAGAGGTGAGCTCCATTGGATTCATCTGTTCGGCAAGTGTTGATTTGACGTGGAGGCTGTTTTTGATGACCCGAGAAGTCATCGTCGGCGCGGCGGCCGAACAGGCGGTCATGATGAAACCGCCTAACCGGAGAGTTTGGCCGACAGCCAAAGCTCCCCCAACAGTAGTATCATATTGAAAGACGAGACGGGACATCCTTCCTTCTGGCGACGACACAGAGGAACTCTCAGTGAAAGCACCAATGTTGGTGTCAAAACTGGCGGATCTCGGGTAGGGGGTCCCGAACTGTGCATCTAGGCGGATGGTAACAGGAGGCAGGGGACACGAAGTTTTACCCAGGTTCATGCCCTCTTGATGGAGGTAAAACCCTACGTCCTGCTTGATTAATATTGATGATATGGGTAGTGCAAGAGTAGATATACCACGAGATCAGAGAGGATAAACCCTAAAAGCTAGCCTATGGTATGATTGTATGTTGTCCTACGGACTAAAACCCTAAAAGCTAGACTACATCAGGTTTGGACGGAAAGAAAAAGGCATGGTTGCATGCACTAAAAATTCTCCAATGGGTCCACTCTTCTGGACTTAAGGGTTTTGTAGCATGGGCTATAAGCAGGAGAAAGCTCAAGAGTACTAGAGCAAATTTAACTAGGGTTGCAGTAGAAAAAGCCAAACTGGACCAGAAAGCAAAAGAGGTCGATTCACTCAAATTTTTCAAAGAACATTAAAGGGTTTTTGCATAAAGTATAATAATATACTTCCATTAACATCCCAAAATTTTGGTGGAGGCTTTAAAGAAATATTTAATTAGGTTGCAGTGTAAAAATGCTCACTGGACCAGATTTTAAAACTTGGTGTAGAGCTCAAAATATTAAGTGAATGAATTATATTTTTCCATAAAAGTGATTCAAAAACATCACATGACATCTCCAAATTTTGGTTGGAATTTTAGATAAATATATCAAGAGGTTGCAGTGCAAATTGGGTCCTGAAACTTTAAAAAAAATCATTTCAAGGAATAAATCTCAGGGAGAATTAGTTATGCAATTAAATTCACTTTTAAGAGAAATGTTTTTCTCGAGGGAGAAAACAAGTCCAGTAATATATTTGGAAACTTTCACTTGGGATAAAACTCCATAAAAATCCAAGAAAGGATGGTACTGAAATCAAAGAAAACCCAGAAAAATGAAAAGTTTAATTTTCCTGGCAAAATTTTAATTAGTAAAACAAGGTTAAAATTTTGGGGTGTCACACGTAGGCTGCACGCAGTCTTGTCATAGAGCCGGAAGCGCTGGAGCATTTTCTTGCGACTGGGGAACCTCTTGGCAGCATCCTTCTTCATGCGCGGGCACACGGCATGGCAGATCACGCCGCGAGACCATGCATCTTGGGGCGAGGACACCATCTTGACGCGGAGGGGGCGGTGGCGCTCCGTGAGCTGTGCATCTTGGCGCAAGGGCGCCGTCTTGATGCGGAGGTGGCGGAGGCGCTCCATGAGCCACATCGCCTGTGGGTGGAGGTGGGCAAGGCAGCGAGAGGGATGGTGCAGGAGAGCCCCCAGCGGCGCTGACAAGCTCAGTGATGCGGTCTAACTAGTCCTCATAGAGGTCATCAATCGGGCGGTACCGCAGGAGCTCGTGTGCCATGAGCAGCGCAGCCTGCGCGTCCGTGGGTGCATGGCGAGCGTGAGACGATGAGTCGGCCGGACTCAGCGACGGGGTGGCGGTGCGGTCGTCCCGCCGCACAGAGGGGTGCAGTGATGATGCTTGCTGCTTGTTTGCTGTCGGGCCGGTAGCGGCATTGGCAATAGGAAACGAAGAACGACGGGGAGGCCCGCCAACAGGGGCTGTCTGAGCGACACGGGCGGCGAGGGCGGTCTGGCGCTCGACGCGCGTCTGACATGGATGCGGTGGAGCAGTGCAACGCGCATCAACGGAAGGAAAGCTTCAGCGCTCCCCTACCTGGCGCGGCAAATGTCAGATTTCGGGTTCCGGCAAAACCCTTGAGGTTCGAACACTGGGGTGCGCACGAAGATCTATCCTCCCTCTAGCTCACTCCCTCACCGCGATCTCAAGACTTAGCGCGTTGAACTCGCGGAATAAAGTGACACAAGATTTATACTGGTTCGGGCCATCGATGTGGTGTAATACCCTACTCCAGTGTGGTGTGGTGGATTGCCTCTTGGGCTGAGCATGGTCATTTACAAGTGAAGAACAGCCTCCCGAGAAGAGGTGCTCTTGTGTTAGGTGAGCTTGTGCATATGAGGGTGGAATGGATCTAGTCCTGGTTGAGATGCCTCCCTACGGTGGTGGCTAGTCCTATATATACAGGCTCGGATTCTCTTCCCAAATATTAGACGAGAAGGGATCCCCTAACAGCCAATTTGAAGGGGGGAAGCTAGTACAAGCTATCCTAACAAAAGGTTGTCTTCGCCTGCCAAAGGCTCTGGTGGTGATGCCGTCATGGGATCCACGGTGACCTTCGTGCTGTCGTTCCGCTTGTCTTGGTCTCGTTGCATCAATATGGAAACCTTTGCCTAATGCCTCCAGACTCCTCGCCCGCACTTGCCTCTTTAGCACCAAAGAGGAAACGAGGACACTGTGTGCGCTAGCACCCGCCTGGTGCCCGCCTGGCCTTGGTCGTCATGGCTTGCGTCACAAGAACCTCGTGAGGTGCCCCTTGCCTTGATCTCTCCGTCCCTCGAGAGCCAGCCTGGTGAGGCCACCTTCGAGGAACTCTTCCGTCATCCGCCTCGTGAGGCCCGGCCCCTCGGGAGGGTCTTGATTGTTTGCTGGTGAAGATGGGTTGTACGGGTCCGCTGACGGAGCCACGCCGTGGGCCGCAGGTAGGAAAGTCTGGGGACACCCGTTCCCAGGAGGCCGACAAAGTTCTTCACGATTAGGCTCTATTCTTCATTGGATACTTGGTTCTCACTTGATGTTGTAGGAGCATCACTTGAAGATTTGTAAGCACCGCTTGACTTGTTGTGGAGCTCTTCCTTATCCTCGAGTGACATCTCATGAGCAACAATTCTACCAATGAATTCCTGGAAGTGCAACTATCCCTGGCTGGTTTTGGTAATTATTAACAACATATAGCTCATTGAACTAATACTATTTCAAGATGATCATTTCAGAAAGTTCATTGATTGGCATGGCATGGATTAAGAATGTGGACCCCTCAAAATGCTAAGGACACATATTGGCTCAAGCTCAAGACTCTACTTTTTCATTTTAGTGATCCAAGATCACATTGAGTCCATAGGAAAAGCCAATACTATTAAAAGGGGATGAGGTGTTGCTTAATGGCTTGCTTGCTCAAAATGCTTAGTGATATACTCCAAAACCCTCAAACACTTTCTCATATCCACATATATCCCAAACAAAAATCCAAACTCGGCCCCACCGAAACGTTCTATCCGGCACCACCGAGTTCACTTGCCATAGCCACTGCCAGAAACCCTAGTAATACCGGTCTCACCGATAGGGATCTCGGTCTCATCGAGATGAGATTGCAAACTCTCTATTTCCCTTTGTAATGTTTCGGTTCAATCGAGATGAGCGATCAGTCCCACCGAGTTTGCAATGCAAACTCTAGGTTTCCCTTTCGTAATGTTTCGATCTCACCAAAATGAGCGATTCGGTCCCACCGAGTTTTCCTGACCAACTCTCTGGTTAGCCTATTACCAAAATATGTCCCACTGAGTTTTTGTAATCAGTCTCACCGAGATTACGTTATGCCCTAACCCTAATAGAATCGGTTCCACCGAGTTGACATGTCGGTCCCACCGAAATGCCTAACGATCACATTATGAACTGAATCGGTCTGACCAAGTTTTCTGATTTAGTCCCACCTAGTTTGGTAAATTGTGTGTAAGTGTGAGATTTTGTGTGGAGGCTATTTATACCCCTCCACCCTTCCTTCATTAGTAAGGAGAGCCATCAGAGCGTCCCTACACTTCAACATTCATTTTCTGAGAGAGAACCACCTACTCATGTGTTGAGACCAAGATATTCCATTCCAACCATATGAATCTTTTTCTCTATCCTTCCCCAAGTTGCTTTCCACTCAAATCATCTTTCCACCAAATCCAAATCAGTGAGAGAAAGTTCAGTGTTGGGGAGACTGTCATTTGAGGCACAAGAGCAAGGAGTTCATCATCAACACACCATCTATTACCTTTTGTAAAGTGGTGTCTCCTAGATTGGTTAGGTGTCACTTGGGAGCCTCTGACAAGATTGTGGAGTTGAACCAAGGAGTTTGTATGGGCAACGAGATCGCCTACTTCGTGAAGATCTATCCTAGTGTGGCAAGTCCTTCGTGGGCGATCGCCATGGTGGGATAGACAAGGTGGCTTCTTCATGGGTGGATTCCTCTGTGGACTCGCGCAACCGTTACCCTTCGTGGGTTGAAGTCTCCATCAACGTGGATGTACGATAGCACCACCTACCGGAACCATGCCAAAAATCTCTGTGTCTACATTGCGTTTTCTGCCTCCAAACTCCTCCCTTTACCTTCATATGCAAGTGTTTTGCATTACGCTGCTATACTCTTAGACTTGCATGTGTAGGTTGATTGCTTGACTTGTGCCAAGTTGCTAAAATCTGCCAAGACTTAAAATTGGGAAAAGGCTAGATTTTTATTTGGTTAAGTAGTCTAATCACCACCCTCTAGACATACTTCCGATCCTACAAATGGTCTCAGCGCTTTGGTCTCCATTTGAATTGACTTCCATAGCTTTTGGTGATCATAGCCTTGGTTTCACAACTTAGGAGAGTATGGCATCTAGCGAGGGAAATTACCACCGTAGAGGTGCTTACTTTGATGGTACTAATTTTGCTAGTTGCAAGCATAAGATGAAAATGCATATTCTTGGACATAAACCCGGCGTTTGGGCTATTGTGTGTATTGGCTTGCAAGGTGAATTCTTTGATGGGAGAGAACCGGACCATAAAGCTACCGTGGAAGAGTTGAAGATGTTGCAATACAATGCTCAAGCTTGCGATATCCTCTTCAACGGATTATGCCCCGAAGAATTCAACAAAATTAGCTTCCATGAGAATGCAAAGTAAATTTGGGATACTTTGATTGATATGCACGAACGTACCGACTCCGTCAAGGAATCCAAATTGGATGTGCTTCAAAGTCAACTTGACAAGTTCAAAATGAAGGATGGTGAAGGTATCGCTGAAATGTACTCTAGGCTTGCTCTCATCACAAATGAGATTGCCGGCTTAGGAACTGAAGAGATGACCGATAGATTCATCATCAAGAAGAACCTAAGAGCCTTGGATGGTAAATATGAAACCATGTGCACATTGATCCAAATGATGCCCAACTACAAATATCTCAATCCAACGGAAGTCATTGGAAGAATTGTTGCTCATGAGATGTTACTCAATGATAAGGAAGAGCATCACAACAAGTCAAGTGGTGCTTAGAAGCCTCATGTGATGCTCCTACATCATCATGTGAGAAACAAGCCTTCAATGAAGAATTGAGGCTAATGGTGAAGAACTTCAACAAGTCCTACAAGAGTAGAATCAAAGAAAGTAGTTCCAAGTCAAGGTACTACAATGACAAAAGATCTTTGAGTCGTGAAAGAAATTGCTACAATTGTTGAAGACCCGGACACTACTCCAATGAGTGTCCGGCTCCTTACAAATGAAGAGAAGATTCACCCAAAAGGATAAGTAGAAGATAAGAATCACCACCAAGAGAGAGGAGGAGTAGAGATGATCGTTATGAACGAATAACATCACGGAGAAGCAAGAATTCGGAAAGGAAGGACAAGTCATCAAGGAGCTACACAGAACGAAGACATCAAGCTCATGTTGGTGAATGGGTATCCGGCTCCGACTCCGACAATCACTCCGAGAGAAGTTATCACTCCGACTCCGTATATACTCAAGATGAAGGTGTTGCCGGTCTAGCACTTGTGTCAACCAACTCCGACATATTTGACTCACCAAATGATGGAACTGGAAGATGCTTCATGGCCAAAGGCCCAAAGGTATCACACCCCGAGTATGTTGATTTCAATAGTGATGAATATGATTTTTAGGTGATGATGATCTACTTGTTGTCAACTCTAGTGATGAAAACTATGATGAACTTGCTATTAATCATGCTAATCAAGATAAAACGAATGATGATGATAAGAAGGAGATTGAGCATCTAACTAAAGAACTAAACACTCTTAAGTTAGCTCATGAAACTTCCTTGGAAAATCATTGAGAGTTTTTAAAGACTCATGAGAAGTTACGCTTTGAAAAGCTCAATGATGATCTTCGCAAGAAAAGTTCTTCTTGCATTGCCAAGCAGTTACTCTTGTCTACTTACATGCCACGAGTTAATTCTAGCAACAAGAGTAAGAAAGATTCTTCTTCTAGTAGTAACAACAATCATGTTAAATCCAATATTGTTGCTTCTAGTAGTTCTCTTGATTCCACTAATGATTCTCTTAGCCAAGTTACACTTGAGCAAGAAAGTAGCTTATTGAAGGGAATTATAGAGAAAGGTGTCTACAAGAGTCTTGCCGGAAGTAAGCAATTTGAGGAAATTGTACGCAAGCAAGGAAGGCACCGGAAGAATCAACGTATTGGTTTTGAACGAAAGTTCAATGCCAATGGAGTTGAGTGTGAAGAAGATCAATACCCCAAGAAGAAGTTTGTTCCTAAACAAGAGAAGTATGATCATACTTCCTTCCAAGGGACACAAGCTCAAGATGATCTTTCACCACAATACCACAAGCAAAATTTCAAGGACAAACTTCAAGAGGAGATTGATGCATTTGAAGAAGCTCCCAAGGCCTTGGTCAAGTGGGTTCCCAAGACTACATCAAGTTCTACTTCATCAAGTATGACTACAACTCCAAGGATTCCCATCAAGATGATGTGGATCCCAAAGAAGGACTAGAGAGTTCTTGAGGGTGACTCCTCCAACTTACTTCACTCATAGCACTTTGGCGAGAACAAGTGTAAACAACTTCCACATCATGGACTAGTTCAAGGAGTCACAAACCCTCTTGTTGGTAAAACAATGGAAAAGGTAACCTAATGCTTTCATGGACATCATCTTGTGTGTACATCACTCTATGTCTATGGATATCCTTGTTTGTTGCTTGTGGGACTAACCCGTGTAGGTATTGAAAGTGCAACTCACTCCAAGGATTGCTCCAAATGATCTACATCAATATTGCACATCCACATCTTCAACATCTACATGAATTCATCATCAACAAAACCCAAGGTTAGTTCATCCCTTCTAGGGGGGATATCACATCTAGGGGGAGCTTTACTCTAACAATTGAGCTAAAGCAACTCTAAAGGTGTGAACACAACAATGCTTTATGTAAAAGTGGTAACTCCACTTGTGCTTAAACGATGAGTATGACCTACGATCGAATGTTCTCATTTGACTCTTAAGTCAATATACTCATATATAGATGACCTAGTCATCGCCAATTGCTTGATAGATCCTAGAGTGTTTGTGCATGCTCTGCCACATATTTCATTTTCCATTTTATTGTGTGAGCATGTTGATGCATATTTTACTCATTCGAGGACATCCACTTGTTGTTTTGATTGTTTGGCATTTTCTCCTTTGCCAAGTGGATGGACAATAATGCCTAAGAACCTCCTCTAGCTATCTATGATTTTCTCATATCAAACTCTATTCAGGCTATATCACAAAGTTTGACCAAGTCAGATTCGAACCACTCTGTGTGAGGAGCACTCGGAGTCCCCGATTCGTCATAGACTTAAACTTACAAAACCTCTCTGTGCATTTCGGTCTGACCGATCCATCCTTTTCGGTCACACCGAGTTCACTGAGTTGATCTAGGTTTTCAATCTCAGTGCAAACGATTTGAACTTTTCGGTCACACCGAGTTGCAGTAACCGCTTGCGATTCTGCATGTCGGTGCAACCAAGTTGTTCCACTCGGTCACACCGACAGGGTCGGGATATATATACCGACGGGTTGAATTTTGGAAACTTTTCGAAAACTTATCATCCCGCGTGTGTCCTGCTCTGCCGTCTCGGGTCTCTGGATCATCTCGTTGTCGCCAGCGACCTCCTGCCGCTGATCTCCACCGTCGTCAATGGGACTCTATCCTACCGTTGTCGCCATAGCAAACTCCCGCCGAACTAGGTATGAGTTCGAGTTTATGTGCTAATTCCTCATTCTGATTTTTAGCACATTGCTTTGCCATGATTCGCACCAAGTATGAAATCAATCTATCCAAAGAAAACTCCCCGTAAATTAGGTTTGCTTCGAAAGTTTAGGGTTAGGTCTCCGCTGAACTCATCTCGGACCGACCGAGTTGTAGAAACCGGTCTGACTGATTTTGCTTAGGCCATTGCACATGCGCTTTTCGGTGTGACCGAAAATTGCAAATCGGTGCGACCGAGTTCGATTCTCTGTGAAACCCTAGCAATCTCGGAGTCACCGAACTATGACTCGGTCTAACAGAGTTCACTAGTTTATACTCCAACACTTGCTTCGGTATCACCGAGTTTAACAAATTGGTAGCTCTGAAATGCATTCTGTGGAGAAATAAAACTAAGTTTTTGACTCATGTGTTTTGCAAAAAGTATGCACTTCTTGATGCTCATCCATTCTACCCCATCTACATCTATTCACAGGGTTTGTTGTTAGTGTGCTTGCCAAGATGTCTGACCAGAGTAATAGCCAAAATAGATCTGAGGAGAAAATGCAATTGAGTGAGGGCACTAGTCCCTCAAGCAACTATGATGAGGGTAGCAGGAGTAGTCCTAGTAACTTGCCAAACGCAGCCACCAGAATAAGGAAGAAGAAAACCTCAGATTCTGAAGATGAGGACTATGTGGCTCTTTAGGAGGAAGTTAGCTCCAAAAAGAAGGTGCTGAAGAAAGAGTATGGCATTGCTGCAACAACTAAGCCCGGGTTGAATAAGAAGGCACCTGCAAAAAGAATCCCAATGTCTAAGTCCAGGGCCTCAACTGCTGAAACTCTAAGCTAACTAGATAAGCTGCTGGAGAGGGAAAGAAGAGGAAGGAGAGGGTCAAGAAGACCACTTCCATAGTACTTGGTAGATCCTCCATAATGAGAGAACCGGAAGAAGATGAAGAGGAAGAGGATGTTGAACCAGCACCCAAGTCCAAGGAGCTCATGGGAGATGCAATCAGGTCAGGGGCTGCTCCATCAAAGCCCAAAGCTTCTCCCAAGGCTGCTGCTCAAAATCCTTCTAAGCCCAAGAGAAGCACCAGGAATATGCCTGCTAAAGAAAAGAACAAGGCCCAGTGCCTAAAGTTGAAGAAGAAGATGCAGAAGCCCAAGTGCTGAGAAAACTGAAACCAAAGATTCCAGAATAGAATGACACACATCCAGTGGCTGAGGACATGAACATTAGGAACGATGCATGACTGAGACTTTGGAGACAGTTTGATCCCTATGCTATGAGGAGAAGGACTGCAGTGGACTATAGGTTCCACACCAAGGAACATCAGGATTTCTATGAGACCATTCTGCTTGAAAAGAAGCCAATTGTATGTGATATGAAATGGGTCGATTGGGAATTCATTTATGAGACTGAAGACTTTTTCCTAGGTGTACATGAAAGCTTCAAAGCTTGTGGAGTTGATGAGTTTGTGGGTCAAAAGTTGACCAAATAGAATGATGAACTCGTTATGCAGTTCTACTCCACTGCTCATTTCTATCCATATGGCAGAATAGTGTGGATGTCTGAAGGTACGAGGTACCAATCGACTATTGATGAGTGGGCAAAGTTGATCAATGCCCCAGAGGAACATGAGGATGATTTGGATGTGTATGCCAAGAAGAAGAAGGACCACAACTCAATGGAAAATATGTACAAGGAGATCCCCAATAAAGCTTTGGAGACACACAAGCTTGGATTTGTGCATTATCTACTGCCTGGTCTGCCTACAATCAACACCATCTTAAGGCATACTCTCTTACCCAAATCTGGAGATCAAAAGATGATAAGAGGACATTCAATCAACCTGCTGCAAATATTTGATGTCCATAAAAAATTCAAGTTCATGAGTCTGATTGTTGAGACAATCAAGAGGACTGCAGTAGATCAGAAAAGATCTTGCGGGTTTGCTACACATATTCAGGTGCTCATCAACTCCAAGATGGGCACATGCACTTACCTGTTGGACAAGGTGCACTTACCTTTGCACCCAAAATTTGAGGATAAAATAGTTGTGATGAATGAGAATGAACCTTCATCAGCACAAGCACAAGAGAAGAGAGCTAAGGAAAATGTAGAAAAGGCTGCAAGGATGCCAAGTGACGAGGAAGCATCTCAGGTGTTCTTAAAGAGCAAACAAGATCAATTGGGTTATCTGATACAAGAAACATTGAGCATTGAGAAGGGCTTGGCCACCCTGGCTCAGAATCGAGAGAGCTTGGAAAGGATTGTTGAGACAAAATTCTATGATCTTGACCTCAAGGTGACTGAGATACAGACTGCAGTTGAGCAGCTCCAGGAGGAAGCTTAGGAGAAGAGAGGGAAGGAAACTATGGATGCTTTTCAGCAAGTGCCAAGGAGTCAGAGGTCAGCTGTAGTGCCAATATCAGATAAAAGAGCTACTTCATCTGCACCAGCAACGACTTCAGTACCACCTCCAGCACCTACTCCACCAGCTTCAACATCATCCACTGATGCCTTCGTCCTTGGAGTTCTATCTACGCCACCTTCCAAAGAACAAGCCTGAGAGACGCATAGCGCTATGCATTTTAGAGCTTTTTGGTAACTTGTTGCCAAAGGGGGAGAATGTAGAGATCATAGGCTTCGAGATAGACTGTTGCTTTGTTGCTTTGTTGCTTTGGTGTTTTGTCTCTCTTGCTTTCTTTCCTTTTAGTTCAACTTGTGTGTGTGCTCGTTTGATAGAGAGTGTATAGATCATAGGCTTAGAGAGAGTGCTGCTTTGCTGCTTTGTCTCTCTTGCTTTCTTGCCTTTTAGTTGAACTTGTGGGTGTGCTCATTTGATACTTTATGTCTGTGCGAGATACTTGTATGATCATGTGTTTGATCATATCATACTTTAACATTTTCTTGGATGACATTATCTTTTATATCCTTATGTGATCATTCACTTTGCTTGGTGATGAGTGCATGTTTTAATACATATCATTTTGAGCGCTCCACCAAGATGTATGTGACATGGAAGAGTGACCCATGATCCTAATCGATTGTGCATTTGCATTCAAAAGAAATCTTAAATAGTGCACAAATATAGGGGGAGCTCTTGCTTATCACATACTTCTCAAAGCAACGATGTATTTAAATCTTATTGCCATTTGTCGAAGCTTTGATCTATATGTTGTCGTCAATTACCAAAAAGGGGAGATTGAAAGTGCTACTATCCCTGGGTGGTTTTGGTAATTATTAACAACATATAACTCATTGAACTAATAGTATTTCAAGATGATCATTTAAGAAAGTTCAGTGATTGGCATGGCATGGATTAAGAATGTGGACCCCTCAAAATGCTATGGACACGTATTGGCTCAAGCTCAAGACTCTACTTTTTCATTTTAGTGATCCAAGATCACATTGTTTCCATAGGAAAAGCCAATACTATTAAAAGGGGATGAGGTGTCGCTTAATGGCGTGCTTGCTCAAAATGCTTAGTGATATACTCCAAAAACCCTCAACCACATTCTCATATCCATATATGTCCCAAACCAAAAGTCAAACTCGGCCCCACCGAAATATTCTGTCCGGCGCCACCGAGTTCACTTGACATAGCCAGTGCCAGAAATCCTAGTCATAGCGGTCTCATCGATGGGGATCTTTGTCTCACCGAGATTAGATTGCAAACTCTCTGTTTCCCTTCATAACGTTTCGGTTCAACCGAGATGAGCGATCAGTCCCACTGAGTTCGCAATGCAAACTCTTTGTTTCCCTTTCATAACGTTTCGGTCTCACCAAAATGAGTGATTCGGTCCCACCGAGTTTGCCTGACCAATTCTCTGGTTAGCCTATTACCAAAACCGGTCCCACCGAGTTTGTGTAATCGGTCTCACCGAGATTACATTATGCCCTAACCTTAATAGAATCGGTTCCACCAAGTTGACATGTCCGTCCCACCGAAATGCCTAACGGTCACATTATGAACTGAATCGGTCTGACCGAGTTTTCTGATTTGGTCACACTAAGTTTGGTAAATTGTGTGTAACAGTTAGATTGGTGTGGAGGCTATTTATACCCCTCCACCCTTCCTTCATTAGTAAGTGGATCCATCAGAACGTGCCTATACTTCAGCATTCATTTTCTAAGAGAGAACCACCTACTCATGTGTTGAGACCAAGATATTCCATTCCAACCATATGAATCTTGATCTCTATCCTTCCCCAAGTTGCTTTCCACTAAAATCATCTTTCCACCAAATCCAAATGAGTGAGAGAGAGTTGAGTGTTGGGGAGACTATCATTTGAAGCACAAGAGCAGGGAGTTCATCATCAACACACCATCTATTACCTTTTGGAGAGTGGTGTCTCCTAGATTGGTTAGGTGTCACTTGGAAGCCTCCGAAAAGATTGTGGAGTTGAACCAAGGAGTTTGTATGGGCGAGGAGATCGCCCACTTTGTGAAGATCTACCCTAGTGAGGCAAGTCGTCCGTGGGCGAAGGCCATGGTGGGATAGACAAGGTTGCTTCTTCATGGACACTTCGTGGGTGGAGCCTCCGTGGACTCGCGCAACCGTTACCCTTCGTGGGTTGAAGTCTCTATCAACATGGATGTACGATAGCACCAGCTACCGGAACCACACCAAAAATCTTCGTGTCTACATTGCATTTGCTCCCTCCAAACTCCTCCCTTTACCTTCATATGCAAATGTTTTACATTCCGCTGCTATATTCTTAGACTTGCATGTGTAGGTTGATTGCTTGACTTGTGCGAATTCGCTAAAATCTGCCAAGACTTAAAATTGGGAAAAGGCTAGATTTTTATTTGGTCAACTAGTCTAATGACCCCCCTCTAGACATACTTTCGATCCTACACTTCCATGGGCTTGAGATATTTGTTATTAGGCATCATTTGAATCAAGGTGCGCACAATATCATATTTTCCATCCAAGTCTCTTAGGATCTTCTTGATGATGAACTTGTCGGTCATCTATTCGCTTCCTAAGCCAGCAATCTCATTTGTGATGAGAGCAAGCCTATAGTACATCTCGGCGACTCCTTAACCATCCTTCATCTTGAACTTGTCAAGTTGACTTTGAAGCACATCCAATTTGGATTCCTTGACGGACTCGGTACCTTCGTGCATATCAACCAAAGTATCCGAAATTTCCTTTGCATTGTCAAGGCGGCTGATTTTGTTGCATTATTCGGGGCACAATCCATTGAAGAGAATGTCACAAAACTTAAGCATTGTATTGAACATCTTCATTTCTTCCACGGATGCTTCATGATCCTGTTCTTTTTCCATCCTCAAAGAAATCACCTTGCAAGCCAATGCGCACAATAGCCTAAACGGCGGGGTCATGACCAATAATATGCATTTTCATCTTATGCTTCCAACTAGCAAACTTTGTACCATCAAAGTGAGGACCTCTACTGTGGTAATTTCCCTCGCTAGACGCCATACTCTCCTAGGTTGTGAAACCAAGCCTGTGATCACCAAAGCAATGGAGATCAAGGAAAGTGGAGAATAAAGCTCCAATACCACTTGTAGGATCAAAAATAGGTCAAGAGGGGGGTTGATCAGACTACTTGACCAAATAAAATTCTATCCCTTTCCCAATTTTAGTTGTGGGTAGATTTTAGCAATTAGCATAAGTCAAGGAATCAACCTACACATGCTATTCTAATAGTGTAGCAGCGGAAAGTAAAGCATTGCATATGATGGTAAATGGAAGGGTTTGGAGAGAGCAAATGCAATGATGACACGGAGATTTTTGGCGTGGTTCCGATAAGTGGTGCTATCGTCCATCCACCTTGATGGAGACTTCAACCCACGAAGGGTAACGGTTGCACGAGTCCACAAAGGTCTCCATCTATGAAGGGTCCACGAAGAAGCAACCTTGTCTATCCCACCATGGCCATCGCCCAAGAAGGACTTGCCTCACTCGGGTAGATCTTCACGAAGTAGGCGATCTCCTTGCCCTTACAAACTTCTTGGATTAACTCCACAATCTTGTCGGAGGCTCCCAAGCGACACCTAACCAATCTAGGAGACACCACTCCCCACAAGGTAATAGATGTTGTGTTGATGATGAACTCATTGGTTTTGTGCATCAAATGATAGTCTCCCCAACACTCAACCCTCTCTCACAGATTTGGATATGGTGGAAAGCAACTTGGAGAAGGCTAGAAATCAAGATTGTTTTGGTAGGATTGGAATGTCTTGATCTCAACACATGAGTATGTGGTTTTCTCTCAGAAAATGTATACTAGAAGTGTAGGCACGTTCTGAAGGCTCCCTCTCATATGGAGAAGGGAGTGGAGGGGTATATATACACTACTGCAGGATGCTACTAGCGCGACACTTTGATCAGAGACCCTTTGACGAAACTGTGTGTGATGCATTAATCACAAACGAGGATGTAAAAAACCAGTCAAAAAAGATGCAAAACGTTTGCGATGGTAGAGCCATCAAACACAGTTCAGATTTTAGTTGCGTGTACAATTGAGGGCACACGGTTAACCCGTTCGAACTATTTGTGATGAGGAAGAACAACAAAAACAGCCAGCCATATCAATGTGTGTGCGATATACGGCATACAATTCGCTCTGAACTATTTTCTATTAGGGAGTGCAACAAAAACTGTTAGCCTGATCAAGGTGTGTGTGATATAGGACATACGGTTCACTCGGACGAACTGTTTTTGGTTAGCGAACACAACAGAAACAATTCAACTTAACAAGATGTGTGTCATACGTGGCAAACAACCGACTCGGATGAACTGTTTGCAATGAGAAATTACAACACATACGGTTAATACCATTTGTTCGTGTGTGATTCTGTGTGTAGAAAAACTTAGAAAACTGCAAACTAGTTGCTTGCGGTGGCTAGGAGTATTGCACATGATGCGTCTGCGAGTACTCATGTGCGATGATTAGTAAGTTACACATACGGCCGCAAGGGTGCTATGCTGATCAGGGAGTTCGAGAAGACCATTGTCGGAAGGCCGCCAGCTCAGCCTTTTAGCTTATTTTTTATATAATTGTATGCATACGTAGGTCGTGAGTGTTCTGAGCCTTGGCGCATGTGGCATTTTAAATTATCCTGAATATGTAAGACAATTATTAAGAATTATTAATGGTTGCCATTGTAAATTTGCATCGACGGCGAGCAGAGTGCGCACAGGGATGTCAGAGCGGAGCGCGCCACGACCGCCTCAATGGCGAGCAAAATGCGCGGACGGACGTGAGGAGAGTGCACCGCAGCCGCCTCAACGGCGACCAACCACGTGGTCAACCTTCTACCATCAATAAATTTTGACCTTGTTTCTCGTCACATTGCTGATTACAACGCAATAAGTAATTGCAAATCTGTTCACACCTATCAAACTAATATGTGTTCACACTTAGCGCTGAGCTATAAAAACTGCCCACTCAAAAAATTACTTCACAGTTCGTCTCCTCATCACCCACAAAATTGGCCTTTCCTGTCAAGTCATTCCGCCAGGACCGGTAGGAGGAGTTTAGGGTGGACATATAACCAGGCAGCAAAGACCAAGGCTGCAGAAGCACTAGAGAGGTCCTGCCACGAAGCCGCAGCCGCAGCAGAGATGTCCCGGCACGCAGCCTGGCCCTCGAACGGGCTCTCATGGGCATGCGAGGGCTCTCACAAGCGCATTCGCATCGTCGCCCATCAAGACAAGCCAGCATTCCTGAAGTCCTTCGCCAATGATGACGACATTCTCGCTGGCATCACTACACAGCAGGAGCTGGTCGATGGCTTCATGAAGCTACTCAAGATCAGCGATGGCTAGGTTGACAAGGCAACCGGCCTCGTCGAGCAATTCATGGGTGACATTGTAATGCTCCTCAAGGCTCTCGCCGAGAAGGAGGAGGAGGCCGCCGGCTGGAACATGCTGCATGAGCAGAGCAGTGCCTCGGGGATGACGCTGACAGTGGTCATCGAGGAACTGATGGGTGACTTGATGAAGCTCCGGATCAAGCGCGAGCAGGAGGTGGAGGAATCCGTGGCTGCTTTGAAGCAAAGTCGTGAGGAATTGAAGCAGGAGCTGGAGGATGTCGTCCCCCGGCGATCCATCAACGAGTAGAGGCAGTAGCGACCCAGATCGTTGTCTGCAATTTCCTTCTTCTCTTGCCCCCGTCTCTTCCGGGCTTTGTCGCATGTGGAATTTTAAATTATCTAGAATATGTAAGACAATTATTATCTGCTCAATTGTAAATATGTCATCGTATTATCCGTTGCCATTTATTTGTGGTCATATTATCCATTGCCCATTGTGGAAATTTAAATTAGGGCGGAATACGAGTTGAAAACACGAACAAAGCAAAATGCTGCCATGGGATTACAAGCAAACACCCTCCCTCCAGGTGCTTTAATTAACCCATTAATGGAGAAGTTGTGAGCGAGGCGGGTGGCGCCTTGTGCATGGAGGTCAAAGAGCTCGCTTCCCAGTGAGCATGGGCGGCCTTGCTACTCGCACGTGTCCCGCGAGCCTGTGAGGTGGACAGGATACACGCGTCCCGTCGAGCCTACGCGGCGGACTGCTCGCACGCGTCCCATCGAGCCTGCATGGTGAACTTCTCGCGCTCATCCCGTCTAATCAAACAGCTGCACGCACGCCACCGAGTATGGTAAAATTTCGACATGGTTAATATAATACAACCGTTTGCGATATTAACATGTCAACTTTTTGTTTCAAAAAGGATATCGTTGGCTACTAATGTGTGCGCCTCTACTCAAACTAGACAGTTTTTTACCACGACATATATGTGCCATGTCATGAAACCATGCCAAGTTTCATGTTTTTGGGTGATTTTTTGATTTACTGGGATTTAAAAACCGAGATTCTCAATGTTTCAGGACGACGACAAGTTTGTAATTCATTCCCATTCAATTCCTTAAATGAGACCTAAACATGCACCCAATGACACATGTACAATTTCCCACCCATTTTGCTTCATTGGAGCATGTGCTTGTAGTTCAAATTTGAATTATGGACTACATTAAATGCATAGAAAACAAAGTAATTAGTAATATATACAGTGGTCAAATGAACCCTGAACAATTTCAAATTTCAGCCCGACACTCATGTTATTCTATGTTGCCTGTAGAAAACAAAGTTCAAGGCGAGAAGAGGCAACGATTATTGTTTCTCCCACAAGAGGGGCATTTCTCCCTACCGGAAGCACGAGGGTTGCGACAAACACCGGTTTGTAAGAGGTTTGTAATATAGCTTCACCAAAATTGGACAATTATATGTACCATGTAGTGACACCATGCCAAGTCTCATGATTTCCTGGTGAGTTTTGGATTTATAGAGATTTAAAAACAGAGATTCGCAATGTTTGTGGCCAAGCCAGGACAACGAGACGGTTGAATTCGTTCCCATTCGTTCCATGGGACCTAAACATGCACCCCAAGGAAACATGTACGTTTTTTCTGGCCATTTTGGTGCACTTGAGCATGTATTTGTAGTTCGGATTTGAATTATGGACATTAAATGCCTAGAAAAATCAATTAATGAATAAAAAAGGTCAAACAAACCCTTAATAATTTCAAAGTTCAGCGCGAATATCCCCTTGTTTCGTGTCACGTGTAGAAGAAAATACTACGAGGCTAGAAGAGGGAGCGATTAACGTTTGGCCCACAAGGGGACACGTTTCCCAATCGAAACCACGATGGTTCTTGCAACAGGCTCCGGTTTGTAAGAGTTTTGTAATAAATCTTGGCCCAAATTGGAAATGTTTTTACCATGGCATATAGGTGTAATGACGTGACACCATGCCACCTTTGATGACATTTTGGTGAGTTTTGGATTTATGGGGATTTAAAAACCGAGATTCGAAATGTTTGAGGACGAGCCAGGACACCGATACGGTTGTAATTCGTTCCCATTCCTGGCATGGGCCCTATACATGCACCCAAGGACACATGTATAATTTTTCTAGCCATTTTGGTGAACTGGAGCATGTATTTGAAGTTCAGATTTGAATTAATTTCATTAAATGCCTAGGAAACTCAATTAGAGTATAAAAAGGCCAAATGAACTCTGAATAAGTATAAATTTCAGCACGGATATCTTGTCATTCCATGTTGCCCGTGGAAGAAAATAGAAGGCGAAAAGAGGCAGTGATTATGTTTCCCCCACAAGGGAACACGTTTCCCTATCGGAACCACGAGGCTTCTTTGAGAGAAGCTCCGGTTTGTAAGAGGTTTGTAATAAAGCTTGTCCCAAATTGTACTATGTTTTTACCATGACATATATGTGCCATGACGTGACACCATGCCACCTTTGATGACATTCTGGTGAGTTTAGGATTTACGGGGATTTAAAAACTAAGATTCCAAATGTTTGAGGACGAGCCAGGACGCGGGTACGGTTGTAATTCGTGCTCATTCCTGGCATGGGACCTAAACATACACTCAAGGACACATGTATAAATTTTCTAGCCATTTTGGTGAAATGGAGCATGTATTTGAAGTTCAGATTTGAATTATGGACATTAAATGCCTAGGAAACTCAATTAGTGTATAAAAAGGCTAAACGAACCCTGAATAAGTTTAAATTTCAGCATGAATATCATGTCGTTCCATGTTGCTGATAGAAGAAAATACAAGGCGAAAAGAGGCAGTGATTACGTTTCGCCCACAAGGGGGACACGTTTCCCTACCAGAACCACGAGGCTTCTTTGAGAGAAGCTCCGGTTTATAAGAGGCTTGTAATAAAACTTGCACCAAAATAGACGAAAAAAATTCCTCGACATATATGTGCCATGTCATGACACCATGCCTGGTTTCACGATTTTTGGGTTAGTTTTATATTTACAGGGATTTAAAAACTAAGATTCTTCTCACGAAATGTTTTCAAATAGCACACGATTCACTCACGAAAGCCGTGTGCCTACCAAACCGTCGCCGATGACCCCCTCCCCCTGCTGCGTGCGCGATCTGAGTCGTGCGTTCTGATTGGCCAAAACCCAAACCCCACGGATCGTACGTGTGCACCGTTGAATGCTCCCAAATCAAATGGCAACCCTGAGCCCTTTCGACTGCACATGCAGTACATGGGTAAGCATTGTCCGTATGTGTCGTGCTAGCTCATGCTTCCTTCTCTACTAGGTTTTCTAAACAGGCTACCGTTTCTCGCCACTCCTCTCATCGGTTTCCCGCCTCTTATCCCATCGTTTTCCTGCTACCTGTGTCAGTGCTCGTTGAAGGCTAGTGGCGACACACCGGCCTTGTAAATATCCCACACAGTTTCTAAAAGCACAAATGTGTGTGATAGGAGGGAAGGTCCCATAGGGTGACCAGGGTGAAACGCCTTAATGGCAGGGAGGCAATTCTTATCAGCAAGGGCCGGCTTCCCATCCTCTAGCCTAGTCGAATAGAACACATAAGTTAAGCATACTCGGGCTGGAGTAGTCCAAGGATGGGTCACCCAGCGGAAGTTGCATATCTCAAGCTTCATTTAAATACCATGGCACGGTCATTATAGAGATATATTATATCTCTATAGTGACCTATCATGGCATTTATATGAACCTTGGGATCCTTGTTTAGCTAATTTGTAGACTATGTTTTTATGGGTTATTTTTTGCTCTACAAATTAAAGAATGATTGACTTGACATGTCATGGCGATTATATAAACCTAATATATTTTTATGGGTTAATTTTTCCTCTAAAAAATTAAAGAATGATTGACTTGACCTGTCATGGCGATTATATAAACCTTTTTCAAGTTGCATGCAGGGTATAGGGGGCAGGGTGTTCTTCTCGAGCACGTCTCCCTTGTGCGGCTTATAGACGCAACACATATCTGTGGGCTCCCTGAGGTATATATACTATCCTTTACCGACAATTAGGGGGCCCCACACAATCCATCCCTTTGACCCAAGAACAAGAAGGATTTGACCATGATGGTTTCCTATTGATACTAGTAAGGTACACGTGCATTGCACACATGAGATTTGGTAACCAAATTATGAATAAATACCACACTATAACATGTAAGCTTTGAGTCATATATGCATGATGTAGATGTTCGTTTAATTCTTATAGTTCATCTCATCCAAAATCAATTAGTCTTATAAAAAATATTTTAAGATTCATGGAATCGTGCATTATAAAGCATAAAGTAAATACAATGGTGACAATTCATTTAGAAAAAAAGTTTGGACAATTAAGATATGGAAGATTCTAGAGAACAAAGGAGAAGTGCTTGTGTTTTGAGATTTGTGCATTATCCTTTAGTTCAACCATGCAGTCTTCTAGATTGTACATGTGGAAAATCTGGTGGAATGTAGTTGATATCCCACGGCCAATGGTGCTCGGATATCCCATCTCTGTACCGTCGGATTGGCTTCATCCAACGAGCAACTTTCAAAGTTATTCGCACACTATATAGGGGTATAGATATATATGTGTCCCATACTAGACGAAATAAAGTTTGAGCACATGCGTGGGACACCCCCCCCCCCCTCCGCCACCTCGAAGTTGGGAAACTGAAATCGTACATATTGAACCAGGCTTGGAGTCGGGTACGGTGTTCGGTTTGTAATGTAGTTGGTGGCCCGTCGAAGTTGTGCATTTGGGATTTAAACACAACACACACCACCACACCATACATATTTTCGGGCCGCATGCAGTGTATACGGGGTCTTCTGATCGACCACATCTCCCTTGTGCTCTTTTTTGTGACGACACGCATAGCTGTGAGCAACCCGAGTGTATATATATCATCCCTTTTGACCGATAATGAGGGGTATGTGTTGGCCATGAATGGATTCCTTCTAGTTCGTGTTAGGGCTGGTCACCATCACATGTCGCTCAACCAAAGCTCGAGCTCATGCATTGTCAGGATTCCCCCCACATGCACGGATTGCTGGGTTCGACCTACATCATACCCTGCGTATCTCATCCTTAACTACCTTGCCTTCATGATTGTTGTCTGTGTCGAGAGGTAGGCACCACATCTAAATTGTACATTATTCTATATTGAAAACACACATCACCCCTTCCCAACGTACATCATTTTGGGCCGCATGCACGAGGTGCTGGTTTTGTGGTCCATCTCGTGCGATTTTTGTGATGGTTTAATCTATTGGCCCAAGTGGTTTATCGACAACAACAGTTGTCGTTTGACCAAATGATAGATTCATTGGTTCGTCTTACGATAGGTCATGGCGACATGCATGTATGACCAAAGTATCGATCATTACGTGCTTCCACCCTGCTGACACGAAGTGGGAGGTGGTGGGCCAAGCATCCTAGCTAGGTACAACATTATGTGCTTATAGACATATATATATATATATATATCCCCAATAATAAAGCACGGATTGAGTCTCCGCGTTCACCGTCGTGGCACTTTTGCTAATAAGTCCCTGTACTTTTAGGTAATTGAACCCGCATTATATCATTAAGTGGGGAAAAGGAAACGTTTTTTCCTTTTAAAATTAAACCCCTTGACTTTGCGGCCGCAGCAAGCCGATGGATATCGACGACGACGGGGCCAGCCATGGCCATGGTTGCGGGGGGTGTGCGACGAGGTGGCTCGGTCGGGCTCGTCTGGTGATGGTGGACTGCAAGCAGCGGCTTGGGTCATAGGACCCCATGCTCGCCGCGGTGTTCGTAGCCGGCGGCCACCGAAAGTAGGAGGTGGAGGATGCTTGACGGTGCGGGAGGTCATCGGTGGACGCGCCGACGACTCGGACGGCGAGAAAGCAGTAGGTGGATGATGTTTGACAATGCAGGAGGTCATCGGCGGATGCGCCGGTGGCTCGGGCGGCTGTAGAAGGGCGTCAGAAGAAGCGCGAGAAAGGGAAACAGAGGGAAGATGCGGACAAGGCGGCGACGGGAGGAAGGCGAGGCCAGCGGCGGTGGTAGCCATGGGCGCCGACGGCCAACACAGGTGATGGTGGAGGGCGTAGCGCGAGCGCATCGGGGCCTCTCCCGTGGCCGGTGGCGCGCAGGTGTGTGGTGAGAAGAGAGAGAGAGAGAGGCTGTGAGGATAAGGTGAGGAGGGGGTGGGCTTGGTCACGGGAGAAGGTGGGCCACAGAAGCAGTTGGGCCATCCCAGTTAATATCACGTAAATATATTATAGTCCCACCTCGCCCCTTTCAATTAAATTCCACTAATTCTTGTAGGTCTATGTGTTGTACTACATCACCAATCAGCCTTGGATCGACTAAAGAAGGACGGGATGAGGCTAATTATACGAGAAATAAAAGAAGGAAAGAGAAACAAGGTCATAGAAATAAGGAAATGTAATAAAATGGAGGACATAATTAAGGAAGGGAATAAATGCCTTATATATATGAAAATAAAAGGAAGGAAAGGGATGGAAAGAGAAGAAATAAGGAAGGAAAGGGATGGAAAGAGAAAAATGGATGACATACACAAGGAAGGGAATGAAAGCCTTCTGGATATATGAAAATAAAAGAAGGAACTTGACAGAAATAAAGAACATAAATGAGGGGAAGACTACATACGCATGGGGAGGCAGGCATAAGGCTGGTCACAATGGGGAGGAACTTAGAAGTAACATCACACACTCCAATACAACTTTGCTTATGTGGCACATATTTAATGAAGAGAGAGGTGCTTGTGGTAACTAGCTAAGTTACCGGAACATCACACACTCCAAGAAACAATGAGTCTATAACCTAATAAATAATCGTTGCATGACACTACATAGATGTTCTTACCCACTATGGAGGTAGTAACATAGTCTAGGGAAGTGTGTAAGTTACTATCCTAAGTTCCTCCCCATTGTGACCAGCCTAAGTGAAATTACGGACCGACGTAACAACCCTGAGTTGCATGGGAGGCGGGACGCATTTCATTCATTCAACGGAAAGAGGGCACTGATTGGTGCACTGAACCAGCCGGGTTCACGTACGCAGACTTTTTGTGTTGAGTGTGTGGTTCCTGTATTGATGTTTTTTTTCTGGAAAGCGTATATACTCATGTCTATGCGTTTTTTATTTTTTCCACTTCCTTGACGTCCTCTTCAAATCATCATTGTTGCTAGCGGATCCATTGTCGGTTGTGTCGACCAGGCAAGTTTATTTTTATTACGCTCAATTTTCAATGGAACAAACCCATGCAGATCGACGAGCTTCTTCATCTCCGCAATAAGATGTCCACGACGTAACAAACATATGTTGCCTCACCGCGATTGCTCTTTTGCTTCTGAGCTTTGGGAGGCACCAAACCAAATATATGTAGATGATCAAGAAGAGTTCATAAATGCCAACTCAGTTTTTTTTAGAAATTTAAAAGTATTTTTTGCCACTTGAAACGTGGTTAGGGGCACGTACAATGCGGGCACTAGAAATAAAATCATGGCAGTTTTTGCATCGTCCCGGCTACTTCCTGGCATCGACACATAACTTAGAGTCGGACACTAAGAAAAGTATAAAACAATGTAGCTGCTAGGGCCGTATGACTGTGCATGTTAATTTGCTCAGGATTTTAAAAACTCTTGTGTTGGAGCCAGCCTTAGAGTGATAATTTTAACCTTTTCATCTATTGGTCACTAGCTATTAATGATATCCATGTGTGATAACTGATTCCGGATGAGTTTGTTAATGCTAGCCTACATAGATAGTGTGTTATGTGATGGATTAGCGCATCATCTTGGAATTGATCACATTTCAGTTCATTTAGATCACGTAGACATCATAATTATCATGGACAAGGGCGTGGAAGAGGATAAGCTGCGAAACGGCAAAGGTGTGTGATATTGATTTTCACCCGTTGCAATGTATGGGCCTTTTTGCTAGTGTGTGTATATATATATATACATATATATATCCAAGGGTGCCTTCGGGTTTGCGAGGCATGTGCCACCAAAGTTATGCATTGTGTATTTAAACTTTTAAACATCCCCAATAATCCTACATATATTTGGCCACTTCTAGGTGGTTCTTCACTTCTGGCCCCTCGCATCGATCTTTGACGACGCGCCCAACCGTGGGCCCGCCTGGTCAAAGTTATGCATTGGAATTTTGAACATCACAGACCACCATTTTCACTCTTTTATATTTGGGCCACATGCCGGTGTGGCTGTCTTCTGACCCTCTCTAATGTTATTTTTTGCTGCAAAGAATCTCATGACGCTCAATGGACACGGGTATAATATCTTAACCATGTGCGATACAAGTGCGTTGTGAATCACCACGCCTGCGCAAGCGCGAGCAAAGGTGGAGGTACTGGCTCAACTGTGTGCGATGCAAGTGCGCTGTAAAATCACCACGACCGCGCAAGCGCGAGCAAAGGGTGGAGGTACTGGCTTAACCATGTGCAATGCAAGTGCACTGTAAAATGACTTAGAGAGTCCTAGCTTAAGGGGTCCTCAAGTATCTGGCCTGTGTATTATGGGCCGGACTGGTGGGCCGTAAAGATACAAAGTAGAAGGCCTTCCGCCGTGTCCGTGTGACTCTTCTTTGCGTGGATGGCAAGATTGGTGTCCGAATGTATAGATTCCTGCTTCTGTAAATCGACTTTGTACAACCCTAGGTCCCTCCGGTTTCAATATAAACTGGAGGATTTAGTCCGTAGAGACAATCAGAATTCATAGAGGCTAGACATCTAGGGTTTAGCCATTATGATCTCAAGGTAGATCAACTCTTGTAACCCTTATACTCATCAAAGTCAATCAAGCAGGAAGTAGGGTTTTAGCTCCATCGAAAGGGCCTTAACCTGGGTAAACATTGTGTCCCCTTCGTCTCCTGTTATCCTCGATCCTCAAACACACAGTTCGGGACCCCCTGCGTGAGATCGGTCGGTTTTGACACCGACATTGGTGCTTTCATTGAGAGCTCCTTTGTGTCATCGATGGATCGCCTCGTCATCAATGATAGCATCACCTCTGGAAAGGGCCCTAGCTCCACAACAGGTCTTCCAGCTTGGCGGTTTCACCATGGGCGCCAACTTGGCCGTTAAGCCAAAGGCGGCCCCGCAATCGCTAAACATCATCTCCGCATCAGCCTCGAACACTCCAAAAAGATGGATCTGGTAGATGCCTCGTCCTTTAATGAACTGCTAGATCGCATCGCCGCCCTAGGGGTCGCAACAAACTATGATCGGATTGGGCTTAAATCCGATCAGAGGGAAATCAAGTCCCCACCAATTATCCATCTGGTAGCGGTTGTGGAGGAGCAAGCCGATGATACTTCTCCACCCAAGTTAAGAACAAGCTATGTTTGGATTTCCGAGCCCTGTGTGCCGGATACCTATCTTCAGGAAGAGACTATATGTCCTCCGAACATGGAATCAGGCATCAAGCCCAAAAGTCTCCACGACCCTCCGGATCCTGAATTAGCGAACTCGGAGATTCTTTAAGCTCCAGATCCAATGACGGGTCAGGGTTTGGATTTTAACCCGCCACCCATCAAAAGCAATATTCCCCAAGTAATTCTGTGACAGTCTGGGTTTTGCCCCTTCTTTTTGCATGATTTTTTTATTTGAATTTTTTTGAAACTTGAGGTTTGTGAATCTTTACATGTGGACTTCAACACTTGGGCATCCTTGGCTTTCACCCAAGAGCTTCACTTCCCTCCTAAATCATCATTTCACTTCTAACCTACCCAAAAATAATCTTTGGAATATTTTTCTTAAAAGAAAAATATTCATTTTCTCTCTAAAACCCTAAGCCAGATCTGTTTGCTTCAAAGCAACCCCAATTTTATGGCTAAGAAAAATCTGAGATAATTCACAAATATTCCGTGAACCCTAGTGCACCTTCCTGAGAAAAAATATTTCACCATTTTTTGGAATATTTTTGCTACAGAAAATCTTTTCTATTTTGGGCAGAAATGGTGGTTTCTACAACAACTACCATTTTACTTGCTCCATTTGACCTGAAATTTCTTGTTCATCTGTACCGTAGTAACTTATCACTGGCCTCCAGAGCATAGCTTCAAACTCCAAGCCATTTGACTAGAGTAACATCACCAAGTTACTGACCAGAAACTTACTTGATGTGTGAAAACTTCTCTACTGCACCTGGATCCAAACCAAATAGCGGTAACACTCAAAACTACCGCGAACAACATGCCAGACATTGGGTTTTTGCTTAGATCAAGCTGATGTCATAGTTCACGCGGTGACCGCGTTCGTCCAGGCGTACTGGCATGCAGCCAACGCGCTCTGCGACGCGCCCGAGCCTCTGTTGCTCGCGTGCTTGCTTCCCCGCCTGCCCAACCATGCCAAACTTTGCCACCATCATCGTCTCAATGCTCTTAACTCCTCCCTGGCGCTCACCGACACTGGACCTCGCCGCAGCAAGCACATGCAAGGTCCGGCTAGCCCAACAGTGCGGAGCACACTGTGCTCGTCGCCATCCTCTCGATCCTGTGCTCGTCTCCACCCGCCCATAGTGGCCGCGTGACCTCCGTCGCCTTCTCCCCCTCTCACTGACGCCGCTCGTCGCCGGGCGCCATGGACAGGTGTCAACCGGCGGAGCCCGTAGCACCCTCGCCGCTCGCCTATATATAGAGCCCTCCCCAGCCTCCTCGAGCACCAGCTAACACTCACACACACCCCACGATCGAGTAGGAAGCCGGAGCCCGGCCAGGCAGGCCTCGGGTCGCCGTCCCCGAGATCAAGCTCGCTGGCAATCCTCTCTGGTCGCCACGGTAGCTCCCGCCCCTCCCAGGCCTAGGAAACCCCTCCAGGGCCTCCGCCTCTCTCCGGTGAGGCCGTCTCACCCGCTTGGAGCCCCTGGAGGGGCCTCTGCTCGCCGTCTTCCTCAACTCCGTCTACCTCCACGTTCTGCCTCTGCTTGCAAGGTTGATTCCGACGCCGTCCGACCGCCCTAGCTACACTACGGGTACGGGTAGGTGCGTCTCAACCCCCTCTTGCCATCCCTCCCTCTCGTCTGGGCCAAGGAGCCCTCGTCGCCGGCGAGAGCTCCGGCAAAGCCGCGGCCCCCTCTGTTTCCCTCTCCTTTTTCCCCCACCTGACTAGCAGGGCCCGCTAGTCAGCCACTCAGTACGCACGCGAAGCGGTACGAGTGGTGGCGCCCCTGGGCTTTATGCCTTTGACGTCACCCCCAGTCTATTTCAAATTCATTTGAATTTACAGAACACTTCAAACAACCATAACTCTTCAACCATAAGTCCAAATGAATTGATTCTTTTTGCATTGTGTTCTTTGATAAGAAATCTAGCAGCTCACCAAAGATGAGACTTTTCTAAGCTGTATAGAATTTCTGGTGATTTTCAGAAGTGTTCTTGATATTTTCTTGTTGTGTTTAAAACCATTTTCAGAAGGTGAAGCTTGTCTTGAGGATCACCAGGAGGCTTGTGAACCTCATCTGCACTAAGGCGAGCCACAACAACATTTTCATGGTGCCATTTCAATATTTGTGATTTTGTTACTTGGATGAAAGGATTAATCCATGCATTTAAATGATTTTGGAGTTATTTATATTCTGTTAAATATTGGTTAGTTGTTATGCTTGAGTTACATAATGGTTGAAACTAGTTTAGTGGATAAAGCAAGTTAAGATTTATTTGAGGTGATGTTAGAAATAATTTTGTTTTTTATGTCAGCAATTATTTAAAGCTATGTTTTTGCGCTCTTAGATTGATAAAAATTTGTTAGAAAATGTTTTGTTAAATACTTGTTTAATCATATTATTTGTCTTATAGAATGTTTGAACCCGACTTAGTGATAAAGAAAGTAAGAGTTGTTGATAATGAAATCTTTTTGACAAGCATATAAGAAATTTATCAGATTTACTTTCTTGCGTAAGAAGTTAATAAAACTTGCGGCAAAATATTTTGGTTAAGTTGTGAGTCATTTGAGCAAGTAGAGTAAATTGAGTTGTTGACGTTATGCTTGGTGTGTATAAGGATGACATCTGTCATTTTATCATTATATGATGCATGTGTTATTTTGCATTTCATGGCATGCTATGACACCGGTCATTTTTTAGTTAAACCTAAATATAACTCAACTTGAATATACCGTTGACTGGGTCATGGTGCCGCTGAATTGAGTTTCTTTCCAATGCAACCACATTTTCCTCTGTGGGAAGGCCTTGATTCGGTCCATTGACACGGCCTCTGGTCGGTGCCTCCATCTAGGGAAGGTTATGTCGTGCCCGCCCTGGCCCGGTGAGCGGACATAATCTTGTGTGCTCGTTGATGAGATTATGGTACCGAGTCCCCGAGTGGGAGTGTTTTGACCACGACGGTGGTCGGGGTGTCTTTTGTAGACACGGGGCCACCCAGGGCCAGCCCATTTGGGGATTTGGGTCGGAGTGGCCGGGAGAGTGCTATGGCAATGGAGGGGTTTTGTCGGGATGTCGTTGGTCCACCCGAATGGGAGTGCGAGGCCATGGGTTCCGTGGTGTGGGTACAGTGTGCTACCTCTGCAGAATGTGTAATCTATCGATAGCCGAGTCCACGGTTACGGACACCTCGTAGTAGGTCCCACCATGAGTCAACATTTAATAAAAATTGCACACTAAGTGATGAACTTTGCATTGTTGATGGATGGCAGAAAGGCCATTGAGGCATTTGGGACCAAATGATGGTCGTGGTTGTGATTGCCATAAGGATCACGAGTTGTTCTTGAGAAACACCACTTTGGTGGTGTGTTCTGACCACTTTGGTGGTCTGTTTGTGATCTGACCACTTTGGTGGTGTGTTTGTGATCCAGAGATGATCACGGTTGGTAAGCTGTCCCAAGGGACGTTCGAGCATGAGCACATCATGTTGGCATATAGTGTTGCACTTTTAATAATTGGTTAAATATCATGATATTGTTTGTCATTATGATGATGCCTGTTGTGAGCTTGCAAGTACATTCAATGTACTAACCTGGCGTGTCATGCCAGATTTCAGGAAGTATCATCAGAGGAGAGCGCTGCCCGAGTCTAGATCGTGTCCACATCGGTGTCCCTATGATATGGAGCTTCCGCCATGACGTTATTCCGCTGCCACGTAAGTTGTTCAGATCGAGGCCCATTTATGTTCACTAAATAATGTACATATTGTTCAGCCGCACTAAGTGTGCCGCTTGGCCTCGACAGCTGTTGTAATGTAACTCTGTTCCGCTAGCATCAATAAAGCAGTTGTTATTCTGTAAAGAGATGTTGTGCGTTCTTAGAAGACATGGTCTCTGGGCTGGCAATGTATGGTAAACTAGTCGCTCTGAGCCGGGGTGCCACAAATTCAGGTCCTCCAGATGTATGTGACTTAATGTACGTACAACAGCAGCCTTAGGAAATGGTCCATCACTTCTGGGCCAGGTTCCTCCTTGTTAAAAACAAGATTAAAGATTGTTGCCACGACGATGCGATTTCAGTTTTTTGCCGCAACTGTACGGACGAGGGAATCCTCAATGCCCTTAACCGCCACCGCATACTGCACTTTGCAGATTTGGCACACATAGTACAGAAGTACTGTGCATTGGAAAGCGCTTGGAAAGCCCAGACAGCCCGATGGGATCCTCCTGCCTTTAAGCAGCCCATCGGACGGGCTAAAAGGAGGCACCCTTACGGGCCACCCAATCATCACCTCATTAACAAGAGAGTCAAATCCTTCATAGGACATAGAACTGTCCATGATGAACTGCTCAACAAGCCCTGTCAGATACACACTACGCCAAATACCAAACCAACACATGACCTTTGGGCATGTTGGGTGCTCCGGCATGTGGCTAAGAGCGGTGACGACATCCTCACCAACACCACGTCGGAGACATACTCTTCGTAAGATGACGATCTAAATGTTTGTACGGTCTTCGAGAGTTTTTCTTCAAACAATCGGCGCAAGAGGGCGCTCCGTGACCTCGCCGAAGTCAACCAAGTAGCCGCAATAAATCTTTGGAACGATACATAAATAATTTTTACTGCCGATGACAAACCAAGGGCCAGATCAGTCCGAGCACCGTCCGCCTTGGTCTTAAACCCAATTGTAGATGGCTTTCGACTCACCAAGGTGCTGATGGATGGCGATAGCATACTGGACCTCATCTACGAGGACACGCTCAATAAAATGTAAATGGACAATAGTCGCATTGAGCAAAGCGGCACCACCTTTCAAGGAATCATCCCCAGTCGAGAAGAACGATGTGCGGGGAAAATGAAACTGGATATAGTGTTCAGCACACTGGAGAACTACAGGTCTGAAAAGTTGCTCTTCCACATGGCACCTTTCAATAGCGGATATCACGCCCTGTTGGGGCGAGACGCCTTCACACGCTTTCAAGCCATACCCCATTATGGGTACAGGAAGCTCAAAATGCCAGGGCCCAAATGAAGTTATCACAATCACCAGTGATTCAGATGTAGCACTCTGCGCTGAAAACAAAACTGCATCCTTGGCCCTCAAGGCACTATCTGATGCCCTCGCGGCTGAAGAGTTAACCACTCTCCATTCTAAAGTGGACAAAGATGATGTAATCCTCGATAAGAGGCCCAAGTCCACTTCTTTATAACCAGCAGATGAAATAGTTAAAGTTGAAGTACCCCCGACGGATTCCAACAAGATAACCTCCATCGGAGCACAGTTGGATCCGATAGTCGACGTCGCCTTGCGAGCGTTCCTATGCGAAAATTGGGACATCTTCTCCTGGCACCCTTCGGATATGCTGGGAATCCCATGCAGACTGGCCGAACATAGCCTCAACATAATAAAGGGGTTCAAACCAGTCAAGCAAACACTCCGACGATTTTTTGAACCCAAACAACAAGCTATGTGGGAGGAGGTAGCCAAGCTACTTGAAGCCGGGTTCATCAGAGAGATCAAACACCCAGACTGGCTGGAAAATCCGGTCATGGTGCCAAAGAAGGATAAATCATGGCGCCTTTGTGTCGATTTTAAGGACCTCAATAAGGCTTGCCCTAAGGACCCCTTCCCACTACCCCGCATTGACCAAATCATTGACGCGACCGCAGGACATGACTCTTTGTGTTTCCTCGACGCATACTCTGGATACCATCAAATTGATATCAAGGAGTCTGACCAAGCTGCAACAACATTCATTACCCCATATGGACCATTCTACTTCAACATTATGCCTTTCGGGCTCAAAAACGTCGGCGCCACTTACCATCTCATGATTCAAACATGTTTGGAAAATCAAATTGGCAAGATAATGGAGGCATACATAGATGATGTTGTCATCAAGACTAAACACGTCGAATCATTGGTGGATGATCTGCGACTCACATTCGACAACCTCCAAATATAGGACATACAGCTCAATCCAGAAAATGTGTCTTTGGCGTTCCAACCGGAAAACTACTTGGGTTCATCGTTTCCAATAGAGGAATTGAAGCGAACCTAGCAAAAATCTGAGCCTTGTCCCAATTGGCAACACCAACAGACTTAAAGAAAGTCCGAAAACTAGCCGGGTGCGTGGCAGCCTTGAGCCGCTTTATCTCCAGATTAGGAGAAAAGGCGCTACCACTTTATCGACTCCTCCAACACACCGACCACTTCGAGTGGACGGACGTGGCTACAGTCGGATTGGAAGAAATAAAAATTTGTTAGCAAGCAATCCAATCCTTGTCACACCAAGTGTTGGTGAGCCTATGTTGCTCTGCATATCTGTGACTCATCAGGTAGTGAGTGCGGTGCTTGTCGTGGAATAACAGGAGGAGGGACATAAATTCCCACTCCAAAAAACCAATGTACTATGTATCGGCGGTTTTAACACCGTGCAAATCTCGATACCCACATTATCAAAAGATAGCGTATGTGGTCTTCATCGCATCCCGGAAGTTGCGGCACTACTTTCAATAGTGTTCGATCACAGTGGCTTCCGAAGTACCACTCAATGACATCATAAACAATTGGGACGCCACTGGCCGCATTGCCAAATGGGCCATTGAGCTCTTACCATTTGAAATAACATGCATGCCACACCGAGTTATTAAATCTCAGGTGTTGGCCGACTTTGTCGTCGAATGGACAGAAGCTGAACTCCCCAAAGAATATAACACATGCTCCAACTGGGTGATGTACTTCGATGGCTCTAAAATTTTAGCTGGATTGCGGGTTGGTGTCATCCTAACATCCCCTATAGGAGACACAGTCCGTTACGTATTACAAATCATGTATACGGACTCCAACAACGCGACTGAATATGATGCACTATTGCATGGTCTCTGAATGGCTGTTTCTATGGGCATATAATGCCTCGAGGTGCATGGGGATTCAAACCTCGCGATATCCCAAAGAAATAGAGATTTTGATGCAAAAGATCCAAAAATGGCGGCATACTGCAATGTCGTACTCAAAATATTAGCTTGGTTTGAGGGGCTCGAGTTTCATCACGTTGCTCGAGAAAATAATCAGGCAGTAGACATCCTTGCTCGAAAGGGCGCCAAACGCGACCCCATCCCACCTAACACCTTTGTGGAAAGGCTCTTCAAGCCATCTGTGATATAGCAGGATGAGAGCGCCAATACTAGTCCGGAGCCGATCACACCTCCGGTTGCCGAACACAAGTCTGATATCATCGGGGGCTCGGACATCGAAATGACACCTTCCGCCCAATTAATCATGGCTGTCATCTCTACATGGACCAAACCCTTCCTAGCCTACCTTAATAGGCGGGAGCTCCCTGATGACCAGAATAAGGCCCGTCGCATAGTCCGACCCTCGAAAGCCTACAAAGTTCATGAAGGAGAACTCTACAAGAAAAGTACTACTGGAGTTCTTCAAAGATGTATCTCTAAAGAGGAGGGGTGGCAGCTCTTGGCCGAAATACATGCTGGTCTCGGTGGCCATCACGCCGCAGCCCGAGCCCTCATAAGTAAGGCCTTCCGTACATGTTTGTTTTGGCCCATGGCCCGAGCAGATGCATAGGCCCTTGTACAGTGCTATGTCGGTTGCCAGCTGTTCGCCAATCAAAATCACATGCCGCCCACCGCCCTAAAAACAATCCCCATTACTTGGCCTTTTGCGATCTGGGGGCTAGATATGGTCGAAGCCCTTAAAGGGGGAATCCACCAAAAGAAATATTTGCTGGTTATGGTGGATAAATTCACTAAGTGGATAGAAGTCAAACCAGTAAAAATGGCTGAAGTTGGGCCGGTGATCGACTTCATATCCGGCGTTGTACACCGTTATGGTGTCCTGCACAGCATCATTACTGACAATGACTCTAACTTTACAGCCGATGAGGTAAAAAATTGATGTGCTAACCTGGGCATTAAGCTGGATTACGCCTCCGTATATCACCCTCAAACAAAATGGTCAGGTCGAACGGGCTAATGGCCTGATAATGAGCGGCATTAAACCCAGACTAGTGCGATCCCTATGGGAGTCGGATAAACACTTGATTCCGTACTCTGGGGACTGCGGACAACGCCCAATCATATGACTAGATACACACCCTTCTTCATGGTGTATGGCACAGCGGCCGTCTTGCCCTGTAACATTATTCATGACTCACCTCGAGTGTGCGTGTATGAAGAGAGAGAAGCTGAGCTTGGTCGGCATGACGACCTAGATGGCCTGGAGTGTGCATGTACCAAGAGAAAAAAGCCCATTCCGCATTCTATCAACTATAGTCTAGGAGATACCAAAGCAAAGAAGTGCGGGCGAAGACCTATAATGTCGGTGAACTTGTTTTACGCCTCCCGGAGAAGAAAAATGGCAAACTCAAACCAAAATGGAAGGGTCCCTTCATTATCGATGAATTTCTCACAGGAGGAGCCTACTGCCTTCGTAATGCATCGGATAATCGCCTCGAGCCAAATCCATGGAATGCTGCTCAGATCCAAAGATTCTACGCATATGTTCGACCATACTTCTTTTTCGTTCCTTTTTTCTCTACTTCTATATTTTTTGCTTTCTCATTTTCATGCAATTTGCATGATGTGTCCGGATAAGCCGAACACCTAAGGGATGCACATCCTTAAATGTATATATCCCACCATGACTGGGGGCTTCTTTAACTGAAGCTTATTATTATTCCGAGCCTGGAGCTCACAATATAAGTGTCGTTTGCTGATATATATCCTTTTGCCATTATATGCACCCCTGTGACTTAAGTTTTTGCCAAGCTGGGTTGCCTGGCTCCTGTGTTCATGCCCTACATTCCTAATTGTTCAGCTAGGCTGTAAAGGGAGAACCTCTGCGATTGTTACAACCGGGTCACCGGACATGTACCTCAGATGGGTGAAGTCGAAAGCTAGTGTTTTTAAGAGAATAAGGTGTCTGCAATCAAACGATAGATTGTTATATTACTGTAACAACTCCAACACTGCAGCACGCATAATTACAGTATGCCAACCCAAGGAAAGGAAACCTTAACGGAACTATTTTCCTTGGAAGATGTTTCTTACATATGTAATATGACATACAGCCCGAACTAAAACCTTTTGTCTATTTGAGCATAATTACTGGGTTGCCTATTTTCCGGACATAATACATGCTCTTTTCGAAAGGTATCCAGGAACACTCCACCATTTTTTGGGTTCGGAGGTTAAGCAAAAAGCCTGCGATGACAAACTATTTACATGCTCGGATAAAGGTACAGGTTGATTGATACATAAACCTATTCCTTATCTATTCCATCTATAAGACTGTCTAATTTACAGTCTTCCCACGAATTCTTCACAGCTACCATTACTTTGTCATACACCAAATTCACGGGAATTTCTTTCCCGTCTGATCCTTGTGGTCCCACTCGGGCCATATGATTTGGATTCCATTTGGTGTGTCTCCACCATGGCCCAAGCTTCTCGTGCGCCTTCGTGGCAGGCAGATGTCTTCCATAGCTCGAACCGGCATCGGGCACCTTTGAACAGGTCTGCCAGGCCCTCCATACTTTCCGGAGGGGTATCAGATGGCCATAAAGCCTTAACCATAATTTTCATGGCTTTCCGGGGCCGAGCATGTACCAGGAACAATTCCTTCAGCATGTCCCCTTGAAATCTGGATACTTCTTCCTCCGGTCGACCAGTCAACAAGCCTGCCGCAACTGAGTCAGGACATTCCGAATTAAGCGATTACACATGAGCAGCTAGGATGGCTCTAAATAAGAGAGGAAGACATACCGAACATGTTGCCTTTCAGCTTCTCATTTTCCTTCTAAGCAGCCTATAACTGAGCTTTTAAGCTCTGTATCTCTTCGGATAGTTTGTCTTATTCCCCGTCGTGTTTATTCTTCCCAGATGCACTTGTTGTGACCTTTTTCATTTCTGCCAACTCGGCGGTGATAGCACTTAACTATGTCTGATTCGCTTCTAGCTACTAGGATAGTGCGATATTTTTCACTTTGAGAACCCTCGGGTTATAGCGATCCTTAAATCAGTTTACCTCACCGCTTCAACTCCCGGGGGCTACTGTGTAACACCCTCGATGCGGCTATATCTCCCACATGTCGAAGCACGACTTAGAGGCATAACTGCATTGAAAGCAATGTCGCAAGTGAGGTAATCTTCACACAACCCATGTAATACATAAGGGAAAGAGATACATAGTTGGCTTACAATCGCCACTTCACACAAATACATGACTAAAGCATTACAACATCCGGATACACACAAGGTCCAACTATGGAACCAAAATAAAAGAAGACTACCCCAAAAGCTACACATATCCCCGGTCGTCCCAACTGGGCTCCACTACTGATCCACTGGAAACGGAAACGACATAACGAACACGATCTTCATTGAGCTCCTCCTTGAGCTCGGTTGCATCCTCTGCACGGTTCAACGGCACCTGCAAGCTCGTTTTGGAAGTATCTATGAGTCATGAGGACTCAGCAATCTCACACCCTCGCAATCAAGACTATTTAAGCTTATGGGTGAGGTAAAGGTATGAGGTGGAGCTGCAGCAAGCGACTAGCATATTTGGTGGCTAACAACGCAAATGAGAGCGAGAAGAGAAGGCAAAGCACGGTTGAGAATCTATGATCAAGAAGTGATCCTAGAACAACCTACGTCAAGTATTACTCCAACACCGTGTTCACTTCCCGGACTCCGCCGAAAAGAGACCTTCACGGTTACACACGCGGTTGATGTATTTTAATTAAGATCAACTTCAGGTTCTCTACAACCGGACATTAACAAATTCCCATCTGCCCATAACCCCGGGCACGGCTTTCGAAAGTTCAAATCCCTGGAGGGGTGTCCCAACTTAGCCCATCACAAGCTCTCACGGTCAACAAAGGATATTCCTTCTAGCGGGAAGACCCGATCAGGCTCGGAATCTGGTTACAAGACATTTCGACAGGTAAACAAAACCAGCAAGACCGCCCGATGCGCGGACATCCTGATAGGAGCTGCACATATCTCGTTCTCAGGGCAACACCAGATGAGCGCTCTGTACAACTAAAACCAGCCCTCAAGTTTCCCCGAGGTGGCACTGCAAAGGACTCTAGTTCGGACCAACACTTAGACAAGCACTGGCCCAGGGGGGTTAAAATAAAGATGACCCTCGGGATGCGCGACTCCCAAGGGAAAAATGCTAGGTGGCGAATGGTAAAACCAAGGTTGGGCCTTGCTGGAGGAGTTTTATTCAAGGCGAACTGTCAAGGGGTTCCCATAATAACCCAACCGCGTAAGGAACGCAAAATCCAGGAACATAACACTGATATGACGGGAACTAGGGCGGCAAGAGTGGAACAAAACAACAGGCATAAGGCCGAGCCTTCCACCCTTTACCAAGTATATAGATGCATGAATTAAATAAGAGATATGGTGATATCCCAACAAAATATCCATGTTCCAACAAGGAACAAACTTCAATCTTCACCTGCAACTAACAATGCTATAAGAGGGGCTGGGCAAAGCGGTAACATAGCCAAACAACAGTTTTCTAGGACAAGGTGGGTTAGAGGCTTGACTTAACAAAATGGGAGGCATGATAAGCAAGTGGTAGGTATCGCAGCATAGGCATAGCAAAAGAGCGAGCATCTAGCAAGCAAAGATAGAAGTGATTTCGAGGGTATGGTCATCTTGCCTGAGATCCCGCAAGGAAGAAGAACGAGTCCATGAAGAAGACAAACAGTCGTATTCCAATGGATCCTCACAACTCCGGAAACGGAACCGAAGCTCATGAGAAAGGCAACCCGGAAAGAAGCAAACAACACAGTAAACCACCACTACAACAACATGGCATGATGCATGTCTGGTTTAATGAAACATGGCATGGCAAAGTGCACAAGCAATTCAACAAATTAAGTGGAGATCAATATGCAATTAGTTGCATATTGATGAAACACCACATGACTTATTTAGGTCGAACTGGTTTATGTACCCAACAAGGTTAAATGTTGTTAGCATGGCAAGAGCTGAAGCATGATGAAACTATCTAATCTAGGCAAGTTTAAATGAGGTCGGAACAACAAAACAACAAGTCCGGAAACTCCTCATATGCATACATTAAGTTTGGTACTGTTCTGCCCTAAACATAATTTTAGAGTTGTTAAACATGCTAGATGAGTGCATCATGTTAAACTAGGCATTTTTCTACCCCATTTACATATAAAGTTTATTAAGTTTGGAGCTACGGTTAATTTGTTATGAATTAAAGCAATTTAACAAGGCATAGGAGCAAATTTAACCAAACAACATTTTAAACATTTCAAACATAGATGAAAGTGGCAAATTATTAATCTACACAAAATTCTAAGCAAGTTTCATATATAACTTATTTTAAACCGATGCAGAGTTTGTGAGATATTAAATGCATGAACATGAGTGTCTTTTCTGCAAAACTGTTGTTCTCTTGGAAAAATAGGAAAACGTTCTATGTAAAAAAACAGGATACGGGCCGGATCTGGTGTCCCATCAGTGCACAGGAGGGGCTGGGGGGTCTCTCACCATGGGCCTCGGCCCAGCTGGATGGAGCAGTGGCCGGCTGGTGCGCTGGGCCTTAGCGCCGAATGCGGCCTAGGCACGCAGGAGGCAGGCGGTCTAGAGCTGGGCTCATCCCGCTCCTCGATCCCGCTTGGATCGAGCGAGGGTGTGCGGGGGCCGCTGTCAACGCGTAGGGTGCGCTCGAGACGAACAGGAGGCAGTTGAGCCAGGGGCTGCAGGCGTAGGAACTTGGTGCTGCTGTGGATGCAGGCGAGGAGGACGACTCCGGTGGGGTCAGCAGGGCAAGGACAACGGCGACCGGACACAGGAGCGGGTGAGGGGATCAGTTGGGTTCGGATCCGGCGGCCGGCGCCTTGTTGTGAAGCAGAGGAAGCCATGGACTTGGTTCTCTAGCGATGCGGCGGCGCCGGGGGGGCAGCAGCAGAGGGTGACGGGGTCCTGACGAGGACAGAGTTCTCCGGCGACGACGAACTGCAGAAGGTGGCCTTCATGCAGGGGGAGGTGGAGGCGTGGATTCGGTGAGGCGGCGGAGTCCCTTCGGCGGCCAAGGCGCCTGGCATGCTCCCTGTTGCAGCAGTACAGAGAGAAAGAGAGAGATGTGAAGCGCCAGAGATGTTACAGAGAGAGGGGGAGAGAGAGCAGCGGGGAAGAAGAGAGGCGACGAGGAGCTGCACAAGGCCGGCCTTAGAGCACTGGCCCGGGGCGACGAGATGAGGCCGAGCGCTCCTGCTCGACCACGGGCGTGGAGAGAGACGAGGGGAAGCGCTGCCTCATACTGTTGCTGGTGAGGAAAACAAGGGAGAGGGTGGCGGCGGTTGGTTGGGCGTGGGAAACTGAGGAGGAGCAGTGGCGATGGTGGTTTTTTGGATCGGGAGGGGATTGGTTCGATGGGACAACGAGGAGGAGACCAGGGGAGGTTTGTGGTTGGCTGTGGGTGAGATTCCGATGGGGATTTGGGGAATAAGTGCGGCGGCGGCAGGGACAAGTTCCCTAGATTTTAGGGTTGGCTACTATTTATAAGCAAAGGGATTTAGGGTAGATGCTAACACGTCCCTACGATCGCAATTAGATGGTTGCGGATAAAATAGCTAGGGAGCCCAAATAAGAAAACGGAGACGTTTTGTAGATGTTAGGGGATGATCCGGATCCAACGGTGACGACTGTCCGGGTCGCGTCCGGGGAAGTTTCGGACACGCACGCGAGGGGTCGGTTGGAACTTGTGGGCTGTGCAGAAGGGCTCGAGCTGAGAGAAGAGAAGAGAGAGAGGCCCGGTGACTGTTTCCGGAGACCGAAAATGTCCGACGTGTGCCCGGCTATAATGCCGCAATAGTTTAACGGTTGGGCTATCAAACGGACTCCGAATGCGATGAAACTTGACAGGCGGTCTATCAACACTATAATAAGACCACACACCAACTCTCATCCCATTCCGAGAACATTTTCCTGGCCACTTATAAAATACTATTTCGAAGGTGCTGCGGGCGCGTGCAAGTGTGTCTGGGCTCAGAACGGACAATGGCCGGAACTGGGGAACCCAGACGGATGCAAGTTTTGAAAACATGATGATGCAATGCGGATGATGACATGGCAAGATGCAACACGCAAGCAAATGACAAGGCAACAACATCGAATAACTGGAGGACACCTGGCACAAGGTCTCGGGGCGTTACAACACTCCACCACTATGAGAGGATCTCGTCCCGAAATCTAGAATGGCACCGGAGGGAGAACGGAAGAGAAATAGAAGAGGTAAAACTAAGTTGCTTCTTTGACAAACAAGTGAAACCAAAGAACCTTGCAAAGGTTAAACCATTTCGAGAAAAGAATACAACGGAGGTGACAGAACTTGAAAAGAAACACTCTGCTTGAAAAGAGAAACAAGGAAAAACAAATTCGGACAACACTCCAGTTGAAAAGAGATGAAAGACTTGATAAAATGAAAGAGCTTGAGCAAAGGGGCACAACACTCCGCTTAAAAGGATAAGCATGACAAGGACAAGAAGAAGGTTTGAAGAGAGCAGCAACACAATGCCTCCGGGAGAAAGAAATAGAAGATAGATGATTAAAATAAAAGAATGGAGAAGAAAATGCCAACTTCTGCCACAAAAGAGTTTGAAAAGGCATCTTTAGGAGAAGGGTCGAACGGAGCTGTTGGGAAATCAACAACGAAAAAGAGTAAGCTTGTTGTGGGCTTATGGAATACATCTCAAATTATGAGGTGACAACCTGCTACTCACGGGAAAAGAATTGGATTGATATGAACAAGGAGACGAGCAAATATTTCACCAGGAGGATAAATGAAGAACTTGGATCATTGATAAACACCATAAGAGCGACAATCCTTAAAGGAAAGCTTTAGGTGAAATATAGCCCAAGATAATTCCAATGAAGAAACTGATGGGTTTAAATACCTCATTCTTGACAACATGTGAATCATGAAACATGAACTCAGATTATCAAGAATGATATAATACAACCTCTATTGATACAGAAGAAAGAATTGCACTCCAGATAGCAAAATGAATAATGCTTGAACTCCTATGAAAAGAATCTTGATGAACACTTCTAGAAGGAATTAAATCTTTGATGAACCATTATGTAGAACGTCCATGAAGAACTCTGTTAAACAAAAGAATGATCAAACGGAAGGAAAGGAAAGTTGAAGACCCAAGGTGAAACCTTGTAATAATTTAAATGGAGCTTCGCGACAAGATAAAGTGAAAACTTGGAACTCCGGAAAAGGAAGATGAGCAAAAGAAACCAAGAATTTTGATGAACCTCTGAACTGAGGAATTAATCACTTGGATGAACAAGAATAAGGATTACGTTATGCGTATCCTTCACCAATTTAAATTGATGACAAACAATGGATTTGGCATACTACTTATTCTCAAAGAAAGGATTAAGATAGATATCGCGCCAACTTGATAAGGTCTTCAACGAAACACCGGTGGAATCGAAACAACGAATGAATTGATATGATAATGAAAGAAGAGGAATCTTGCATGAACCACCGTAAGAATTAAAATGACCGAAGGGAAGATAAAGGAACACCGGGAAGAAATATGAAATGAACGAAGATACTTGAGAGAATTTATATATGGGAGAACGAAGAGATCACGAATTAATTAGAGAAAACTTGAACGAAGCACCGGTAAGATTTGGAGAATGCGAGCTGAAAGCTGAAAATGAATAAGCCTGAACTGATCGACTCCGAATAACAAACTGCGAACACTCTTGAATTGCTCCGGAAGGATGAAAAGATTTGTCACAATTGAAAACAATTTTGAGAGGATAGGCTCAAACTAGAATCACGAATCTCTGAGAGAATGGATAGATATGGAGGAAAAGTCTTCTTCGGTCTTCAAAACCTGGGAATGACGACGAGAAACACCAACAAAAATTGTTGAGGCACTCCGGAATGAAGAATAGAAAGGTTGAGCCAACGATGAAAAGTATTTGAAAGATCTTGGAGAAAGACATTTGACTGATGATAATTCATTATTACGTCAAACTTTAAAAGATTTGAGAATAGCTCCGGTAAAAATCGGAAGAGTCAGGTAAGATCCTGGGAAAAAACCTATGGGTTAGGGACCACTCAAAAGAAACACCGTTGAAAAGATTACATGAAAAGGAGAATGCACCGGTTGAATTAAATGACTTGAATGAGATAACATCCTCGAAAGATCTTGAACGAATGTAGAGTGGAAAACACGAATCTTCGAGATATCTTTTGCACTCCAGAACAATTAAATAGCGAGAAGTGAATTATTATGAGGTGCACTGGCATAAGAAAAGCATTGAAACGAGGAAAAGATATGATCAACAAAGCTTGAACTGAATCCACTGGAGAAGAAAAAGAATGAATAATGATGAACTTGAGGCTCCATTAGTATCTTCATGAGCATCACCGGATAAGAACATTGACGAAAAAGAATGGAGAGGCTTCTCATCAATAACAAGATAGTTGATTAAGAAATCTGAGTCCTTGAAGAAAAAAGGGTGGGTGGGTGGGAAAAACAAAGTCAACTTGGAACGGATGAAGACAACACCGTTGAGAAGAACTGATACTTGATCTTGTTGATATTGAAATGATCGGATCCACTTGAAGAGAGACACACCGGTTAAAAAGGATTGACATGACACTATCGATTATCATGAAGTATTAGTATGCACATAGGAATATGAGAACACCGTTTAGAGAAGGTATGGAATCAACATTTGACTTCGAAGCAACTCGAATACCACAACTCAAAACAAAACAAAGGATTGGCTTGCAGAAAAGCCGGAACAAACATATGATAGAGATTTCGTCCGAAGTTTTCGTGGTGGGGCCTACACGGGCTCAATCGTACAGCACCATCATGTACAAGGCAGTGCACATGACATACGAAGCGTCCCCGAGTCGGCATAGCCAAGGACTCTTTAAGACACAACGAGACCACTTTAAAACCAACCGTGGATAGGCGGACCACTAGACGTCGAACCCCAATTTCATTTCATACATCTGACGGAAAGATATCCTAAGAGCTACTTGAATTCCCACTTATGAAAATCCCGATCCTTTCCGGTTATGCAATCAGGTGTTGGGGATACAGGGGAAGCATAATATCTCACCCAAAACTAGCAAATCCTACATCCAGCTGTATCCGTCCTTCAACACATAACCAAGAAACCTTCGGAAATCATTTACCTCAACCTTCGAAAGCATATGTTATACGAGTTATGGCAATACTCCCGAACTCCCGCCCCAGTACTGGGTGGCGTTGAGGTTATCTCACCAACAACTGCATAAAAGAGATTTTCGATGTCGACGAAACTCAGGTATTCCAGAATCTCAACGATAAAATTGTGACGACAACATCTCGGAGCTCGACTCCCCGGGACACTGCCACAACCCCTAAATGATAGGAGGCACCAAGAACAATGTTCTCGTCACAAAACCATCGGAATGATTCCAAGATACCCGCGTGATCCTAATTTTTTTAGTGAAATTTGAGAAGAGAAGAGTCAAAACTCTACGTCAAGATGCCTCACTAGAGCGACGAAGGGACTGAGGAGTAAAAAGAAGTCCTAACTCTCCGATACATAATTCCTAAATGACTCAAAACATTTCTAGACTCAATAACGCCAGCGATTCGATCAAGCAGGGGGCTCCTAAGGTCGGGGATGGCTCTGATTACCAACTTGTAACGCCGTCGATGCGGCTATACTCCCACGTGTTGAAGCACGACTTAGAGGCATAACCGCATTGAAAGCAATGTCGCAAGTGAGGTAATCTTCACACAACCCATGTAATGCATAAGGGAAAGAGATACATAGTTGGCTTACATTCTCCACTTCACACAAATACATGAATAAAGCATTACAACATCCAGATACACACAAGTTCCAACTACGGAACCAAAATAAAAGAAGACTACCCCAAAAGCTACACATATCCCCGATCGTCCCAACTGGGCTCCACTACTGATCCACTAGAAACGAAAACGACATAACGCACATGATCTTCATTGAGCTCCTCCTTGAGCTCGGTTGTGTCCTCTTCACGGTTCAACGGCACCTGCAAGCTGGTTTTGGAAGTATCTGTGAGTCACGGGGACTCAGCAATCTCCCACCCTCGCGATCAAGACTATTCAAGCTTATGGGTAAGGTAAAGGAATGAGGTGGAGCTGCATCAAGCGACTAGCATATTTGGTGTCTAACAATGCAAATGAGACCGAGAAGAGAAGGCAAAGCACGGTCGAGAATCTATGATCAAGAAGTGATCCTAGAACAACCTACGTCAAGCATTACTCCAACACCGTGTTCACTTCCCGGACTCCGCCGGAAAGAGACCGTCATGGTTACACACGCGGTTGATGTATTTTAATTACGATCAACTTCAGGTTTTCTACAACCAGACATTAACAAATTCCCATCTGCCCATAACCGCGGGCACGGCTTTCGAAAGTTCAAATCCCTGCAGGGGTGTCCCAAGTTAGCCCATCACAAGCTCTCACGGTCAACGAAGGATATTCCTTCTAGCGGGAAGACCCGATCAGGCTCGGAATCCCGGTTACAATACATTTCAACTGGTAAAACAAGACCAGCAAGACCGCCTGATGCGCCGACATCCTGATAGGAGCTGCACATATCTCGTTCTAAGGGCAACACTGGATGAGTGCTCCGTACAACTAAAACCAGCCCTCAAGTTTTCCTGAGGTGGCGCTGCAAAGGACACTAGTTCGGACCAACACTTAGACAAGCACTGGCCCAGGGGGGGGGGTTAAAATAAAGATGACCCTGGGGATGCGCGACTCCCAAGGGAAAAAGGCTAGGTTGCGAATGGTAAAACCAAGGTTGGGCCTTGCTAGAGGAGTTTTATTCAAGGCGAACTGTCAAGGGGTTCCCATAATAACCCAACCGCGTAAGGAACGCAAAATCCGGGAACATAACACCGATATGACGGAAACTAGGGCGGCAAGAGTGGAACAAAACACCAGGCATAAGGCCAAGCCTTCCACCCTTTACCAAGTATATAGATGCATTAATTAAATAAGAGATATGGTGATATCCCAACAAAATATCCATGTTCCAACAAGGAACAAACTTCAATCTTCACCTGCAACTAACAACACTATAAGAGGGGCTAAGCAAAGCGGTAACATAGCCAAACAATGGTTTGCTAGGACAAGGTGGGTTAGAGGCTTGGCTTAACAAAATGGGAGGCATGATAAGCAAGTGGTAGGTATTGCAGCATAGGCATAGCAAAAGAGCGAGCATCTAGCAAGCAAAGATAGAAGTGATTTCGAGGGTATGTTCATCTTGTCTGAGATCCCGCAAGGAAGAAGAATGAGTCCATGAAGAAGACAAACGGTCGTATTCAAACGGATCCTCACAACTCTGGAACGGAACCGAAGGTCACGAGAAAGGCAACCAGGAAAGAAGCAAACAACATAGTAAACAACCACTACAACAACATGGCATGATGCACAACAAGTATGATGCATGTCTGGATTAATGAAACATGGCATGGCAAAGTACATAAGCAATTCTACAAATTAAGTGGAGATCAATATGCAACGAGTTGCATATTGACGAAACACCACATGACTTATTTAGGTCGAACTGGTTTATGTACCCAACAAGGTCAAATGTTGTTAGCATGGCAAGAGGTGAAGCATGATGAAACTATCTAATCTAGGCAAGTTTAAATGAGGCCGGAACAACAAAACAACAAGTCCGGAAACTCCTCATATGCATATATTAGGTTTGGTACTGTTCTGCCCTAAACATAATTTTAGAGTTGTTAAACATGCTAGATGAGTGCACGGCATTTTTCTACCCCATTTACATATAAAGTTTATTAAGTTTGGAGCTACTTTTAATTTGTTATGAATTAAAGCATTTTAACAAGGCATAGGTGCAAATTTAACCAAACAGCATTTTAAACATTTCAAACATAGATGAAAGTGGAAAATTATTAATCTACACAAAATTCTAAGCAAGTTTCATATATAACTTATTTTAAACCGATGCACGGTTTGTGAGATATTAAATGTATGAACATGAGGGTCTTTTCTGCAAAACTGACGTTCTCTGGGAAAAGCAGGAAAATGTTCTATGTAGAAAACAAGATACGGGCTGGATCTGGTGTCCCATCAGTGCACAGGAGGGGCTCGGGGGTCTCTCACCATGGGCGTCGGCCCAGCTGGATGGAGTAGTGGTCGGCTGGTGCGCTGGGCCTTGGCGCCGAATGTGGCCCAGGCACGCAAGAGGCAGGCGGTCTGGAGCTGGGCTCGTCCCGCTCCTCGATCCCGCCTAGATCGAAGGAGGGGGTGCGGGGGCCGCAGTCAACATGCAGGGCGCGCTCGAGACGAACATGAGGAAGTCGAGGCAGGGGCTGCGGGCGCAGGAACATGGTGCTGCCGTGGATGCAGGCGAGGAGGATGACTCCGGCGGGGTCAGCAGGGCGAGGACGATGGTGACCAGACGCGGGAGCGGGCAAGGGGATCAGCTGGGTTCGGATCCGGCGGCCGGCGCCTTGCTGTGAAGCAGAGGAACCATGGACTTGGTTCTCTAGCGATGCGGCGACGATGGGGAGGCAGCAACGAAGGGTGACGGGGTCCTGACGAGGAAGGAGTTCTCCGGCAATGACGAACCGCAGAAGGGCGGCCTTGATGCAGGGGAGAGGTGGAGGCGTGGATTCGGTGAGGCGGCGGAGTCCCTTCGGCGGCCAAGGCGCCTGGCATGCTCCCTGTTGTAGCAGTACAGAGAGAAAGAGAGAGATGTGAGGCGCCAGAGATGTTACAGAGAGAGTGAGAGAGAGAGAGCAGCGGGGAAGAAGAGAGGTGACAAGGAGCTGCACAAGGCCGGCCTTGGAGCACTGGCCCGAGGCGACGAGATGAGGCCGAGCGCTCCTGCTCGACCACGGGCGTGGAGAGAGACAAGGGGAAGCGCTGCCTCATGCTGTTGCTGGTGAGGAAAACAAGGGAGAGGGTGGCGGCGGTTGGTTGGGCGTGGAAAACTGAGGAGGATCAGTGGCGATGGTGGTTTTTTGGATCGGGAGGGGATTGGTTTGATGGGACAACAAGGAGGAGACCAAGGGAGGTTTGTGGTTGGCTGTGGGTGAGATCCCGATGGGGATTTGGGGAATAAGTGTGGCGGCGGCAGGGACAAGTTCCCTAGATTTTAGGGTTGGCTACTATTTATAAGCAAAGGGATTTAGGGTAGAGACTAACACGTCCCTACGATCGCAATCGGATGGTCGCGGATAAAATAGCTAGGGAGCCCAAATAAGAAAACGGAGACGTTTTGTAAATGTTAGGGAATGATCCGGATCCAACGGTGACGACTGTCCGGGTCACGTCCGAGGAAGTTTCGGACACGCACGCGAGGGGTCGGTTGGAACTTGTGGGCTGTGCAGAAGGGCTCGAGCTGAGAGAAGAGAAGAGAGAGAGGCCCGGCGACTGTTTCCGGAGACCGAAAACGTCCGACGTGTGCCCGGCTATAATGCCGCTATAGTTTAACGGTTGGGCTATCAAACGGACTCCGAATGCGATGAAACTTGACAGGCGGTCTATCTACACCATAATAAGACCACACTCCAACTCTCATCCCATTCTGAGAACATTTTCCTGGCCACTTATAAAATACTATTTCGAAGGTGCTGCGGGCGCGTGCAAGTGTGTCTGGGCTCAGAACGGACAACGGCCGGAACTGGGGAACCCGGACGGATGCAAGTTTTGAAAACATGATGATGCAATGCGGATGATGACATGGCAAGATGCAACACGCAAGCAAATGACAAGGCAACAACAGCGAATAACTAGAGCACACCTGGCACAACGGTCTCGGGGCGTTACATACTGGCACATGACTATCAAAAAAATGTGTAAAACTTTTACCTGTATATCCTTTGAGAACAGCTGAATGACTCTGGCAAGTCCATCTCGAGCGGTTCGGAGATATGCATCTACCGAACGGAATGTGGTAAACTCTTGTTCGGAAAAGACTGGAGACTGCATAGCCTATTTTAATCGACGATGATTCATCACACTCTCCACTTCGAAATTCGTGACGGATTCTTCATCTGAATCTTCTTGAGAAGGCGGAACTAGCATTGCACAAGGTCGTGCCCTAGTTGGGGAATCCGGCACCGGATTAGTAGCCATTCGGCTAATCGAGCGTTTTCCCACCGTCTGCCACGTACTTCTCCTGATGTCAAGGATAAAAGGAATCTTTTAAATCCGGACTAACGCCTAGGCATGTATTAAACAAGCTTACCTCTCGGAAGACGGTGGGGCCTCTGCGGCACTTCCGGACCCTTTCGGTTTTGAACAATGACCTTATGTAGGGGCTGCCCTTGAGGAGGTACGATCCCTAGAGCGCCGATCCTATTAAAATCTGGCTTAGTATAAATAGACAAAAATGCAGATAAATGATTTTCTTTTAAGAACCCTCCGAATACTCACTATACAGAAGGGATAGAGGTGGGGGTAGTTGGCGGTGATAGCCACTTCTAAGCCGTCAAGGCTTGCTTGATAAAATACCCTGTCATCGAACTCTATATATATGTCCGGGTCCTCACAAAAGCCGGGGTCTTTTTCATAGTTGTTATCCTCTGGCTGGGGAGCAGGATAGTGGATGTCCTCGGTCATCTTCCTCCAGGACTATTTGTGGCAACAAAGGGCATGCTTGGTGAGGGTCTGTAATGGCAATAAAATAAACACGGACGATCGAAATCTTACCCATTCGATAGGAGTGTAAATGGAATATCCCTCCCGGCAGTTTAACCGGAGAAGATCTTCTTTCTCGCCCTTATATAGCTCGGCCAACATTGTGGCCAGTTCGGTTGGGGTATCTAGACCCTTCTCTCTATAACGAGACATGTCGTCTTATCCGTTGTAACACCACATGGGAGTTACTCTGGATTGGAGAGGTTGAACGCACCTCTTTATTGCAATCGCCATGACCTCGACTATCGAGAGTTTGGTATGGTCTAGCAATCTAACTTTGCTAACCGACCTCTTTATCTCCACACTGTCCTCTTCCTTGGGGCTTCGGGGATGCCATTTGAGGTGCTTCTTTAAAGGAGCACTGGAAAATTCAGGGAGGCCGTGTCGAACTGGACCCGACAGCGGAACGTCGTCTATGTAGATGCATTTCAAAGACCATTGTGGGTATTCCTCTTTCGGAGTTCCTTTGAGGTATCTAGATCCAGCGATATGCCATACTTTGGCACCCCCCACTTCAAATATGGAACCTCCTCGATGGCGGGGTACAATGCAAAAGAACTTCCTCCATAATTCAAAATGAGCCTCGATGCCTAAGAATAGCTTGCGGAGGGCAACGAAACCTGGGATGTGCAGAATCGAACCTGGGGTGAGGTTGTGTAGTTGGATGCCATAAAATTCCAATTACCCCCTGAGGAAGGGATGGATTGGAAATCCTAGGCCCCCCAATAGGAATGGGACGAAGCACACCCTCTCCTCCTTATTGGGGTCGGGGAAGTTCTCAGCCATCGTGTCGTTGTCGGTTGAGTACAATCCTGCTCGAAGAGAGACTAGATCCGTGAGGGGAAGATAACCCTGCGTCTGGAGTCAGCTCAACTAAATATGAGGCACGGAGCAACTCTTCCAATCACCCTCTTGAGGTCCATGGGGCGCGAAGAGGAGCCTGGGCGCTGGCCATGATGGAAGGCTTTGTTCGTGGCTAAAACTTGGCAGTGTTCCTTTTTGCGCGATGTGGAATGGCATAAAGGGGATCGACATCCCCTTATATAGATGCCATCCGAGCGTGGTGAGGGGCCTGTTTGCAAAAAAGCATGGAGCATTCTTATTCGCATGACGCACAGAAATCGAAGCGATAACAGGGAGGAAGCATAAGAGGCAGAAGTGTTAAGGTCATGGCCGGACTGTCATTGGTCCGAAGTATAATGAAGAACCCACCTTGGAAAGCCGAAGACAGAATGTAGATACTACGTCGTCATTAAAGGCTAGTTCAGCGGCTACTAAGGGAGTCCTGGATTAAGGGGTCCTGAAGTATCTGGCATGTGTATTATGGGCCGGACTGAAGGGACATAAAGATACAAAGTAGAAGGCCTTCCCCTGTTTTCGAATGGGACTCTCCTTTGCATGGATGGCAAGATTGGCGTCCGGATGTATAGATTCCTACTTCTGTAAACTGACTATGTACAACCCTAGGCCCCTCTAGTGTCAATATAAACCGAAGGGTTTAGTCCGTAGAGATTGTCGGATGTGGGGCTCCGGTTAACCCTTAAGGTTTGAACACTGGGTGCGCGCGAAGTCTTTCCCTCCTACCGATCTATGCTCTAGCTCGCTAAGATCTTGCGGACGAACTCGACGATCTCATAACACAGAAAGACACGGGGTTTACACTGGTTCGGGCCACCATTGTGGTGTAATACCCTACTCCATTGTGTTGGTGGTGGATTGCCTCTTGGGCTGATGATGAACAATACAAGGGAAGAACAGCCTCCTGAGGTTGAGGTGTTCTTGCGTATGAACTTGTGGTGTGTCTCTGGGTCTCCTCGAGCTAAGATCCCCTCTCTAGGTCTGATCCCCTCTCTGGGTCTGATCCCCTCTTTGGGTCTGATCCCCTCTCTGGGTCTGATCCCCTCTTCCATCCACTATGGTGGCTAGTCCTATTTATAGAGGCCCTGGTCCTCTTCCCAAATATGGAGCGGGAAGGGAGCCAATAATGGCGGGCTAATTTGAAGGGGGGCAGCTAGTACGCACGATCCTAAAAAAGTAGTCTTCGCCTGCACAAAGCTCTGGTGGTAACGTCGTCTTGGGCTCCACGGTGACCTCCGTCTTGCAGTCCATGGTCTTGGTCTTGTTGCACAGAAATGGCAACCTTTGCCTGAGGCCTCGGTACTACGCGGCCGCGCTTGCCTCCGTTGCACCAAAGAGGAAACAAGGATGCTGCGCGCGCTGGATCCTGCCTGGCGCCCGCCTGGTGTCGATCGTGATGGCTCACGTCATGAGAACCTCATGAGGTTCGCCTCGCCTTGATATCTCCGCTCCTCATGAGCCTGCCTAGCTAGGCCACTCCAGAGGAGGTCTTGCATCGTCCGCCTCACGAGGCTTGGCCCCTCACGAGGGTCTTGGATGCTTTGTTGGTGAAGATGGGCCGTACGGCCTGCTGGCTCAGCCACGCCACAGGCCGCAGGCAGGCAAGTCTGGGGACCCCCATTCCCGGAACACCGACAGAAACAATCAGAATTCATATAGGCTAGACATCTAGGGTTTAGCCATTATGATCTCAAGGTAGATCAACTCTTGTAACCCCTATACTTATCAAAGTCAATCAAGCAGGAAGTAGGGTTTTGCCACCATCGAGAGGGCCTAAACCTGGGTAAACATCTTGTCCCCTTCGTCTCCTGTTATCCTTGATCCTCAGACGCATAGTTCGGGACCCCCTACCTGAGATCGGCTGGTTTTGACACTGACAACCACCACATGTGCAAGCTAAAGGCGGGTAAGTTTATTTGGAAATTAGGACGAACCGTGTGCGATAGACCAACTAGCTAGAAATATAAAAAAACTACCTGCCTTGAGCGTTGCAAAAATTGGTGGTTCGGCGCCACTTTTCCTTGTTATCATACACGCGTATTGTTATTGGACCGTGTGCGATGTTGGGCACTCCCGCCCTGCGTCAATTCCTTTACCTAAATTTTAGTAGTCGCCATACTTCAACCGTCGCCCACACTCCTACAACACCAATCTTATAGTAAAATTGCAGTAGCCGAGGCATTTGAACTGTCGCCCTCCCTTGTCCACCACCATCCCCAGCCACCATTACTAAAATTTTCAGTAGCCGCGGCGTATCCTCAAACGCCCCCTCCCCAGTCGCCCACCCGCCCCTCCCCCCCTCGAACCCTAGCTCGTGGCCGCCACTGCCAACCCTTGCTGGTCTGCTCGTTCCTCCTAGCTTAGATAATAAAGTTTAGGTTACACAGCGATTCCCATACTGTCGCCCCGCTCCGCTGAGTTTTTAGATGAAGCATGCAGTGTTCCTCCCTGCTAGATCCACATCCCCTGCTCCAGAATGTCGTAGCCTAAGCTTGACCACGTATCCCATGGTGCCCAACAAGCGTTCGGCCAAGAAGAGGTTTATCATGGACTCTCCGGCCGACGTTGGCGAGGTGGCCGCCGTTTGACACAACTTGTTAATCCTGGAGCAACACATCACCGCGGAAGCTGGCCAAGATGTTGACTACGTTGCCATGTTGAAGGCTTCATGTCAGCGGGCTAGCGTATTACTGTATCTCGGGAAAGCTGGCTACGACATCAAGCTTGTCCACAGCGACAGCTTCACGCGGGCCATGTCACAGGTTAAGTGATCCATCGCCAACCCCTATGGTTCAACAGCTGTCAATCTCTTTGACGGCCCTGCCGCTAATCTCCTCCGCCAAGCGATCAAGGATTTCCGAGCTTTATACGCCATCGAGCCCATTTTGTCATTTCTGAAGGACACGTTCTATGACGGCAGCTTGGGATCCTGAATTGCCAAGTCAGATCTCATCGACCATGACCATGACCACAAGGACGGCACCCACAAAGGTTCTTCCAAGGTGAAACAGCCCATCTGTGACATCAGAGAGTGCACCATGGGTCTATGCGCTTCCAACTAGAAGGATCCCCTCCTTTTTTTGACTATACACAGTAGGGAAAAACCCCACTGCAATTTATATTATTAAAAAAACGAAGAGTATACAAACAAACAAGGCTTGAGATAAGCCCCAAAGAAACAAAAAAACAAAGGCTAACTAGACTAAACATAAAATAACATTAAATTACAGGACAAGACTGTCCAACCAAGAAATGAAGGTAGATGGAAACTTCTCGTTGATTCTGAATTTGAGCAGGTGGAGCTCTGAGAGGAAGAAGAATTTCCATCTGTCAATGCTGGTGGCGATGTTTTTGAATATCTTATCATTCCTGATAATCCAAATGGCCCATGATGCAATGATAATGATCTCCATGGAAAAAGGTTGCTGTAGATTACACCTTAAGTCTGGAAGTGCTTCCATGATGGTGAGATTTCTTTGTCTGTTGGGGCATAGGGTGTCCGAACAAGGAGAAGCAAAAGGACATGTCCAAAATAGGTGTTGGAGAGCTTCTTCCTGCTAACAGCTGAGAGTAGCACAATTGTAGTTGTCTAGATGAAAAGTTTTCCTCCTGAGCAAATTCCTGGTATTGAGTCTATCATGCAGAAGTCTCCAAAAAAAAGACCTTGTGTTTTGGCTGGCAAGAACTCTTCTAAATCCAGTTGAACTATGCTGGAACAATTTTGACTCCAATCAATTATAAGCTTTCCCACAGAAAAAGAATTTTTTTCCCACATATAACTCCATGAGTCCAAGTGCTCTCTAAATTCAGATCCTCTTAATGTGTCAGAAATCTCCTCCATCAGCTCAAATTCCATGAAAGCTTCCCCAGTAAGTGGCAGGTGAAATAAGTCTTCCAAGTATTCAAACTAAAGTACCCTTTGCACTGAAAGGTTCTAATCTTTTACAAAGGTGTAAAGATGAGGAAAAAATTGATTTAGGCAAGCAGAGTGCCAGAGGTCAAACCAAAACAGAGCAGATTTACCATCACCAATTTTGCATCTTGCCATGGATTTATAGGTGTCAATGACCCTCAAATTACACTTCCACTAGAAAGATCCTTCCCACATTTGCCCTAGCAGGATGCCATTGTCGTAGTAAGCCTCCCAAATGAGGTTGACCCATGGGATGTTTTCCCTATTGTAAAATTTGTGAAGGTTTTTGAGTAGAAGAGCTTGATTTTGCACAAAGATGTTCATCACTCCAAGGCCACCTTGATTTTTAGGTCTACAAACAGTGGACCATGCTACCATAGCAGGCCTGTGGTCTTCCAAATCTGGTCCTCTCCAAAGAAATGTCTCAGGTATTTGTTAACCTGATTTTTGATGGTTGCAGGCACATCAAGGCAGCCCATGAAATATATAATAAGAAAATTTAGCACTGACATGACCAGAAGCAACCTGCCAGCAAGAGTCATAAAAGAAGATAGTCCCACTAGTTTTTTGGCAATTCTGCTCACTAAAGGCAAACAGTGTTCCACTGTTGGTTTTAAAGTGCCTAGAGGCATGCCCAGGTAATTGAAAGGGAATGATCCCTTCTTGCAGTTCAAAGTACCAGTCAATATTTCCATTTTATCATAATTCACATTGATTGATATGAGGTTTGATTTGTTGTAATTGACCTTTAAACCAGTAGCATCTGCAAAAGTGTGGACTAGAGCTTTGAGACAGTGGAGCTGTGTGGCATCACCTTGCATGAGAATCAAAATATCATCTGCATATTGCACTATGGGAAAATCTGGACATGACTGTACTTGCAAAGGAGGTGTAAGAAGACCCAGATTCATAGCTCTATTCATGTTTGACTATAGGAGGTCAGCAACAAGTACAAAAAGGAGGGGAGAGAGGGGGTCCCCTTGCCTTACTCCTCTGAGACAGTAAAACTTTTCCAGGAATGCCATTGAGAAGCACTTGTGAAGAGGCAGATGTAAATAACATTTTAATCCAGGCAATCCATGTTTCTCCAAATCCCTTTGCTTTGAGGATGCCAATGATTGTAGAGTGTTCAATGAGGTCAAATGCCATTACAAAGTCTAATTTGAACACAACAACTTCCTCCTTAGACTTGTGGCATTGATGCAAGTACTCATATGCCCGGCCAAGACAGTCATGGATAGCTCTATCCTTTAGGAAACCATACTGATTAATATGGAACATTTTTAGAATCACTTTTTGCAATCTGTTTGCTAGCAATTTAGTGATGAGCTTGAGACAGTAGTTTAGCAAATAAATAGGCCTGAAATCATTTCCAGTAGTTGGAGTGGGCCCCTTGGGAACTAAAGTGATGAAAGAGGTGTTGATACTCTCTAGTGAAATTTTCCCTGCATAGAACTCATGTATCAGTCTAGTGACATAAGGCTTTATAATGTCCCAACAGCTCTTAAAGAACTCATTGTTAAATCCATCAGGACCAGGAGACTTGTCTGATGGCAAGTGCTTGAATACCTCATTGATTTCTTCCTCAGTGAAAGGAATTTCTAGTTGCTCAAAGTCTAAAGGACTAGCTTGATGCCGTAGTAGGGAATTTAGATCAATGTGCATTGTGGTTTTCTGAGATTGCCCTAATCTGTTCCTGAAGGCATTCCACAGAACAGCTGCTTTTCCTGCATGGCATTTTATTTCCACTTGGTCATCATTTTTCAGCATTGCGATGTGATTATGCCTGTAGTTAATAGATGCCTTTGCATGAAAGAATTTTTTGTTTTCATCACCAAATTTGACACCCTTGATCTTTCCTCTCTGCTTCCAATAGATCTTTTTGTTTTGAGCAAAATGAGCAAATGCTGCTTTAGAATCACCCTGCAGTTCCATTCAAAATATCCTAGGTCTCTGAATTCCTCAAACAAGTCAACCAAGAAAATGACCTCATTAATTGCTGCAATTTTAGCTTTAAGGCAAGACGGATTTTTAGCCCAAAGTTTGTGAGCCCTTCTCAGGTTTTTGAACTTGGCATTCAAGCTTTTTGCTGCATCAAGATTACCCACAGGTATAATCCAGGCTGCAGATACAACCTCTTTAAAGTCCGATTGTTTTAACCAATAATTTTCAAATCAAAAACCTTTGCCTTTGGAATAGCAGTTCCAATTTTGATGACACAAGGGAGATGGTCAGATATAGGCCTGGAAAGAGGAATAGCAATTGTATCAGGAAAAGAAGTCATCCATGAAGCAGAGGTAAAGAAGAAATCCAGTTTTTCCAACAAAGGGCTCTGTTGCATATTACTCCAGCTGTATTTTCTTCCATGTAGTGGAAGCTCAATTAATCCAAGATTACTGATGGCTTATTAAAGAGAAGCATTTCATTAACATCCCCACCAGGTGTGTTTCTGCCAGAGGGGGCTCTAATAAAGTTGAAGTCTCCAACTAGAATCCAATCACTGTCTAGTGGCATATGAATGTTTGAAAACCAATTGATGAATTCAACTTTGTCTGCTTGTTCACAAGGCCCATAGATGTTGGTGAGGATCTAGGATTGATTAGACATAAGACTAGTGAAACTCATTGAGAGAGAGAATCTATTCTGAAAGATGACCTCTCCCTCAAAGAGAGACCCATTCCAGGTGATTAAAAGCCCACCAGAGGCACCAATTGAAGGAAGAAAAGAAAATTTATTGAGTCTGTTAGCACAGAAGTTTATGATGTAAGAAACATCAAAATGTTCCCTCTTGGTTTCTTGTAAACAAAGGATGGCACAGGAACTTTCCTCAATTTGTTGCCCTGGAGCAAGCCACTTGTCAGGTGAGTTAATATCTCTGATGTTCCAGTTCAAAATATTCCAGCTTCTGTTTTGATTATTCATGCACAATAATTTAGATGTAAATCCAAAGACCAAGCACCATCACATGGCCAATACCATAGAATGGATGACAAACAAGATAGCAGAGCAAGCAAATTCAGTAGATACAACAACCACATCATCCACAGGATTGCAAAAGAGATAATTTCCCTGAAGGTATTAAGGTAGCAAAGTGCACTAACAATAGAACATGATCTAGAACAACTAGTCCATAAGGCCCATAAATGGCAGGTACAACCAAAAGGAACAGGGATGCATGCCAACACTTTAAATCCCTCTCTCACTACTACAAAAGCACATCATTTGATCATCTAAACACACGGGGAATCCTGCCTGTCCTCATTAGATGGGTGCACCCCAGAAAATTCCTCTCCCACCTTCCTCTTGCGCTTCTTAGAGATCTTTCCCTCCAAGTCCTGATTAGGCACCTTGCAAAATGAGGTTGTGAGATTTTTAACCACTTATTTATGAGCAATTGGGGGGGGGGAGCATTACATGATATGCACTTATTATTAGAGCAAGATTCTCTTTTAAAACCAGTATTATCTTTTTTAATTCTATCACTCCTTCTTACCGTTGTTTCTATAAGAGATAAATGTGAGGCAACATTCTATCAGCAAATCTTACCTTTTCTATCTTGCCAACCCATACCCTTTAGTTTATTAGCATTTTTCGTGTGGTCCTTTAACTGTGTCGTGTTTAATTATTTCAGTTATGCAAAGATGTATTGTTCAATAGGGCTATGTGATGTTTAAGTACGAATTGTCCACTTCAGTTTCACGAATGGCTATATTTGGTTGTCTATAGTGAGTAGATGCCTTGTTTATCTATATTTGGTTGATAGGTTGGTTGGAGTGAGCATTTTTCTAGTTATCGAGCAGATGCCTTGTTTATATGTATTTGGTTCTTAGTTTGGTTGAAGTGAGCATTTGTCTAGTTATCAAGCAGATGCCTTGTTTATCTGTATTTGGTTGTTATGTTGCTTTTTTAGCATTTGTCCAGTTATCAAGCAGATGCCTTGTTTATCTGTATCTGCTTATTAGGTTGGTTGCAGTGAGCATATGTCTAGTTTTCAAGCATATGCCTAGTTTATCTGTATTTGCTTGTTAGGTTGGTTGTAGTGAGACTCTGTCTAGTTTTCAATGGCTATATTTGGTTGTTATACTGGTCATTTATGCCTTGTTTATTTCAGCCATTCACAATGTGTTGTTCATTATGTGCAAGTCGGAATTGTGCCGCTCGACTACATCAATACCAGTTTGAACAACTATATATGGTTCTAGTCATTCCTGGTGTAGTTAACACATGCCTTTTATTTCAGTTTTACACATTTATCCAGTCTTATGTTTAAGCATTACCTACGTTCTATTCATTTTCAACAATACCAATTTGAATTGCAATATTTGATGGCTATTAAGCCTGCTGTCGGTAACATTGCCTTCCATTTTATATCTGCTTTAACAGCATGCTGAAACCAACACATTCAAGCTATCATTTGGAGATGATGTTGTTTACCTTTGCTATATTTGTTTGATGTTAAGGTTGTTGTACTTATCATGCCTTCCCACTACTTATGCAGGAAAACAACGGGAGTGGCCACCATTTTCCGCCGAGGTTAGCTTCATCCCTTGGCTTGTACTCCCACCGTTGTTCCATAATGTAGTGCATATAGATCCAGGCCTGGACACTTGTTAGCTTCTAATATTGACTTGTTGCTTGTAGGTACATATGCCCTTGGCAAGGATCCACGCATTGACCCTTTTTGCGTATGGGGCAATGAGATATTCATGAACAAGCATCAAGTGAGGAAACTGATAAGGATTATTAGCAAAAAGATACAAATGGTGGCAAGCAAATTATTTGTTTATGCTCTATCCAACACAATAGTGAGCTATAGGATGGTAACTGCAAACTTTGTAGTCTTCTCTTTTTACTGCCCATAATGAGTTGTTCGACAACAATGTCTGAATCTTTTTTGTTCGCAGTGGTTCCCGAAGCAGTTCACTCAAGATTACCTCGCAAAGTACATGATTGGTGGACACGCAATGAAGGTTAAAATATTTCATCCAGATTACAATGAGCATCAAGAAGTCGTAATGAAGACAATGAAGGATGGATGGGCAGCCATCACAAGGGGTTGGCCTAGAGTTGTGCGTGCATTACGCATGGAGGAGGGCACAATATGGGCAATCCACTTCACCTTCGCAGCGACCAGAATGTCTTTTGCCTCTCTATTTACAGTCTTTAGTACAACAGTGGTTCATCATTCTTTACTTGGTGCTTCTGTAGTTCTTCAGTATATGTAGCTGTGCATCGAATTATGCATTCGTGGTTGAACCTGTATTTGTAATAAATGTGATTGGATATGAAATAAGTGATTTACTACTTTCAAATTCAAAACATGTGATTTTCAAATTAGGGATTAATTAGGGATTATGTAACACACGGGATGTAACTTTCCCAATTTGTACTCCAACTCTTGCCGTTTCCGGCGTTAAGTTATTTTATTTTCTCGGGTTCGTTTTTTTGTCTCCGTGTGTTGTTATCGTTGTCATGCATCTCATTTCATGTCATCATGTGCATTGCATTTGCATACGTGTTCGTCTCATGCATTCGAGCATTTTCCCCGTTGTCCGTTTTGCATTCCGCGCTTCGTTCTCCTCTGGTGGTCATTGCTACCTTTCTTTCGTGTGTGGGGATTAAACATTTCCGGATTGGACCGAGACTTGCCAATCGTCCTTGGTTTACTACCGGTAGACCGCCTGTCAAGTTTCGTATCATTTGGACTTCGTTTGATACTCCAACGGTTAACCGAGGGACCGAAAAGGCCTCGTGTGTGTTGCAGCCCAACACCCCTCCAATTTGGCCCAAAAACCACCTAAACCTTCTCCATCATCTAGATCGTTCTATCACGATCGCGTGGCCGAAAACCGCACCTCATTTGGACTCTCCTAGCTCCCTCTACCTATAAAATAGCATCTCCCCCGAAAATTCCGGATCAAATCCACCCTAACCTAGTCTCCTCCCACCTCTCGCCGACGGACAAGTCCGATTCGGGCCGGACGTGTCCGCCACCGCCCGCCGCCACCACGTGTCAGATGCCGATACGCCGAGCCGCGCGCCCACTTCCCCGCCGGCCCGCTCGGCCCAGCCGGGGCCCCCGCGGCCCGAAGCCTCGCCGCCTCGCCCGCCCGACCGCGCTTGCCGGCACCGCCGCCTCCGCCTCGAGCTCCACCGCCGCACCATCGCCGCCCCGCTGCCGCCGTTCGCCGGCGACAGTGGCCACCATCGCCGCCCCGGGCCCGCGCCCCTCGCCGCCTCTCGGGTTCCGCGTCCGGCCGCGCCTCCCCAGCCCCCTCTCCGATGAGTACCTCGTCGCCGAATCCCCTCTCCGGCGAGCTCCCCTTGCGACTCCGGCGAGAGTCCGGCCATCCTCGTAGAGCGCGCCGCGTTTCAGATCTGGACGTCTATAGTAAACCCTAATTTCGCGAGGTGGTTTTTCTTCTAAGTGCCCGAAATCCCAGATCCAAGTGCCCATGTTCATAGCATCGTATCTTAGCATCCGTAACTCCGATTTGTGCATATAGCATATCAAAATGTTTATCTCAGAGAGTACGTCAGTTCTTTCCATTGCATCATTTTGATTTGAGTTCATCTCGATGCCCGAAATGCTGTTCGAAGAGGGCTACTTGAGATAATTGTCAGATCTGCTACTCCATTTAGCTTTTTGTCATTTTTGCCATGATTAATGTGTGCATGATATGCCCCTGAGTTCTACATATGTTTTGTTACGGGTTTTGCCATCTTTCCAGAGGTGCAACCCATGTATTTTTGTGATGTGTGTGGTGACTAGCACAAGCTGGCCAAGTGAGGCACTTGGTAATTCTGTTTTCAGGGACTTAGCATTTCCAACAAGTCCTTGATCTGTTTATCTCATATTGCCATATGTTCATGTTGTTTCCTAGAGATCCGTGCCTCTTTTGAGGTTGATAAGGATTTTTTGTTAATCTTGTAGTGCTCTATCCATCCATGCCTTTTTTGCAATTATGGAGCACCCTAGCTTGAGGCAATCGAGCTCTACTTGTACTACTTTGTGAATCTGGGCAGATTGTCAACTTGTTTGCAATTTTGCCTAGGATGTTGTAGTTGTTCCGTGCATGCTATGCTATTGTTCTTGCCATGTCTAGCTTGCATTTTGTGTGTTCTTGATATATGTATGCTTAGCTTGTCATGACTTGCACAGTAGTGAGTGCATCGAGCTCGTAAACATGCCTACTTGAGATATGTTTCAGCATGTGCCAGTTTTCACTAAGTCTGAAAACTGATTATATTTTTGCCATGTTTACATGCTTGCAATTGTATTTTCTGATCCCTTTTGGCTCAAGGTCATTAAAGGACTTTTGTTAAGCTCTTTGAGTAGCTCCATGCCATGCTTTACTTTGCCTTGTTCAGGTCCTGTATCATGTAGTTTTGTTGCTCCGAATAGTGCTACCTGATCTGAAATTCCAGACAAGTGTTAATTTCACTAAGTCTGAGATCTGTTTGCCATAGGTATTTTTGCCATGCTTGTTTGATCCTGTTAATGGATGATTTGGCCATAGCTCAGTGCTAGACTTTTGTTAAGCATATTGAATGCATCCCTGCCATGTATTTTCTTGTCATGTTTGAGTGCTATAGCTTGTTCATTTCGTTGCATTTAGATGGCAACTTGCTGTAAATCGCAGACCGACGTCATATTTGAATCGCTTGCCATTTCCAAACCGTAACTCCGATTCCGGCATTCTTTATATCGTTTTCAAGCGATTTCATCTCATCTTTCCAGTGGCACACTTGGATTCCCAAGTTGAAGCCAGGTTCATGCATCCCTTGTCAAATCTTGCATATGCATCCCGCATCGCATCCCGCATAGCATATCATCATTGCATCATATTGTTTGATCCTTGCACGTGGTTGATTGTGTCCTTGTTGCTTGTTTGTCTTGTTTGGGTAGAGCCGGGAGACGAGTTCGCTAACAAGGAGCCCGTTGAGTTTTCTTTCAAGGATCCAGTCAACTTTGACAACTGTGCAGGCAAGATGATCATACCCTCGAAATCACTACTATCTTTGATATGCTAGATTGCTCGCTCTTTTGATATGCCAATGCTACGATGCCTACCACTTGCTTTCAAGCCTCCCAAATTGCCATGTCAAAACCTCTAACCCACCATGTCCTAGCAAACCGTTGTTTGGCTATGTTACCGCTTTGCTCAGCCCCTCTTATAGCGCTGCTAGTTGCAGGTGAAGATTGGAGGCCGTTCCTTGTTGGAACATTTATTTACTTATTGGGATATCATTATATTATCTTGTTATCTTAATGCATCTATATACTTGGTAAAGGGTGGAAGGCTCGGCCTCTCGCCTAGTGTTTTGTTCCACTCTTGTCGCCCTAGTTTTCCGTCATATCGGTGTTATGTCCCAGATTTTGCGTTCCTTACGCGGTTGGGTTATAATGGGAACCCCTTGACAGTTCGCCTTGGTTAAAGCTTTTCCAGCAATGCCCAACCTTGGTTTTACCATTTGCCACCTAGCCTCTTTTTCTCTTGGGTTTCTGGAGCCCGAGGGTCATCTTATTTTAGCCCCCCCGGGCCAGTGCTCCTCTGAGTGTTTGTCCAACCGAGCGATGTCCGGGGCTACCAGGGGCAACTCTGGGCTGGCCAACCCGACGTCTTGCTCATGTGAGTGTGCCCTGAGAACAAGATATGTGCAGCTCCTATCAGGATTTGTCGGCATATTCGGGCGGTGTTGCTGGTCTTGTTTTAACCTATCGAAGTGTCTTGAAGAATCGAGATACCGAGTCTGATCGAAACATCTTGGGAGGAGGTCTATTCCTTCGTTGACCGTGAGAGCTTGTCATGGGCTAAGTTGGGACTCCCCTGCAGGGATTTGAACTTTCAAAAGCCATGCCCGCGGTTATGGGCAGATGGGAATTTGTTAATGTCCGGTTATAGATAACTTGAACCTTAACTTAATTAAAATGAATCAACGGAGTGTGTTATCGTGATTGCCTCTTCTCGGCGGAGTCCGGGAAGTGGACACGGTGTTGGAGTAATGCTTGCGCAGGTTGTTCTCTAGTTTTCTCGCTCGCGCTTTGCCTCCTCTTCTCGCTCTCTTTTGCGAAAAGGATAGCCACCGTATTTGCTAGTCGCTTGCTGCAGCTCCACATATTTTTACCTTGCCTTACCTATAAGCTTAAATAGTCTTGATCGTGAGGGTGCGAGATTGCTGAGTCCCTGTGGCTCACAAATTACTATTACACCAGATGCAGGGCCTGATGATTCCGCTCCAGGAGACGCGCTTGAGCTCAAGTGGTAGTTCTACGAGGACTCTCAACGTTAGTATGTTTCCTTTCCTGATGATTAGTAGTGGTGCCCAGTTGGGGGTGATCGGGACCGTGTCGCATGTTGGGTTATCTTTTATTTTGGCGCCATAGTCAGGCCATGAGTGTTTGGATGATGTAATGTTATTTATGTACTTGATTGACGTGGCGAGTGTAAGCCAACTATGTTATCTCCCCTTTATGATTTATATTACATGGGATGTTGTGAAGATTGCCTAACTTGCGACATATGACTTCAATGCGATTATGCCTCTAAGTCGTGCCTCGACACGTGGGAGATATAGTCGCATCGACGGTGTTACAAGTTGGTAATCAGAGCCTTCCCCGACCTTTGGAGCCCTATTGCTTGATCGTTTTTAGCGGCCGAGTTGTGTCTAGAAAAATGTTTTGAGTCATTTAGGAATTATATATCAGAGAGTTTAGGAATTCTTTTTACTTCCCAGTCTCCTCATCGCTCTGGTAAGGCATCCTGACGTAGAGTTTTGACTCTTCTCTTCTCAAATTTCACTAAAAAAATTTAGGATCACGCGGGTATCTTGGAATCGTTCTGATGGTTTTATGATGAGAACATTGTCTTGGTGCCTCCTGTCAGGGGTTTTGTGGAAGTGTCCCGGGGAGTTGAGCTCTGAGGTGTTGTCATCATAATTTTAGCGTTGAATTTCTGGAATACCTGAGTTTAGTACGCCGACATTGAAAATCTCTTTTATGCAATTCGTTGGTGAGATAACCTCGACGCCACCCAATACTGGGGCGGGAGTTCCGGAGTATCACCATAACTTGTATAACGGATGCTCTTCGAAGGTTGAGGTAGATGGTTTCCGAAGGTTTCTTGGTTATGTGTTGAAGGATGGATATAGCTGGATGTAGGATTTGCTAGTTTGGGTGAGATATTATGCTTCCCCTGTATCCCCAACACCTGATTGCATAACCGAAAAGGTTCGGGAGTTTCATAGGTGGGAATTCTAGTAGCTCTAGTTCTTCTTCCACGGATATTTGGTTTGAGATTGGGATTTCTTACCGAGTATTCGTTCTTGATCCGTACCTTGTTGTTTTATTTGTCTACCTTAATTCTATGTGGCTTCTCAATTTATGGATATGTGGCCATTTCAAGAGGAATGCATTCGCTCATTTTGTTCGGATGTGAAGACTATATATTGCAATTTTCATTCCGTTGGATTCAGCTTCAATATTTGTCTATCAATGTGCTAATGGATGTCAACCTCTTCAGGATGGCTCCTCCAACACGCACGACTCCGAATCCTGATCCGCCACCACCTCCACCTCCTCCGGAGGCATGGCAATCTGTGATGGCCACAACCAATGCAAACACATAGTTGATCATGCAAATTCTCCAAGAGCGCAATCAAGGCAACCAAGGAACCAAGGTAACAATCAGAATCACTTTGCTACACTCAACTAGTTCCTTGCTAACGGGCCAAAGACTTTCAGCAATTGTGTTGAGGCAACTGATGCTGACGATTGGCTTGTGGATCTGTGCAAGCATTTCGAGTGCAGTAACGTCAGGCCTAAGGACTTCGTCAAGTTCGCTTCCTTCCAACTCAAAGATCAAGCTGCAGAATGGTTCCAGCAGTACAAGGACTCCAGAGGTGGATGTGTTATCACCTGGGATGAATTCCGTCAATATTTCTGAGCTCATCATATCCCTCAAAGCGTGGTTGAAAGCAAGCGTGAGGAATTCCGCAAACTGAAGCAAGGCTCTTTGTCTGTCTATGACTACAACAAGTTGTTTCAGAAGCTCGCCCGCTTTGCCAAGCAGGACATCCCTGATGAGAAGAGCATGATATACCAGTTCAGGGGTGGTCTCAGAGAAGAAATCCAGCTAGCTCTTGTCCTCTTTGAGCCCTTGAGGTACGATGAGTTCTACAACATGGCACTGAAGCAAGAGGCTGCTCAATTGAGGTGTGATGCTTCCAAGAAGCGAGTCAGAGATGTTACTCCTTCTTCCTCTACTCAAGTGGCCAAGCAGCAGAAGTATTGGCTTCCTCCTCCTCCGTTCCGTCAGCTGTATCAGCAGAAGAGCAAAGGTGGCAGTGGATCTTCCCACCCACCCAACCCTGGCTTTCAGAACAAGACTTCGTCTCAAGCTCCAAGATCGAGTGCTCCGTATCAACCGTCCGCTTTTAGAGGTCACGTGCAACAAGTGCCAACAGAAGGGTCACTATGCCAACAAGTGTTTCAACCAGAGGCGTCTTCCTCCTCCTCCTCCTGTCAGATCGGCAAGTACAGCTGTGGTCAAGCATAACACCAAGTCCGCCAAGGTCAACTTGCTGAATGCAGCTCAGGCAGAGGACTCACCAGATGTGATCATGGGTAACCTTCCTGTTAATGACATTCCCACAAGAGTTCTTTTTGACACTGGTGCATCGTTATCATTTTTATCGAAGCCGTTTGCATCTATGCATGATGTGCATACTATTGATTTGCCTAAACCGATAGCGGTTTCTTCTCCGGGTTTGTTTATGAACACCAAAATGATGGCTCCGGATGTTACTATCATGTTGGGCGATTACAAGTTTCTTTATTCTCCAATGGTTCTTGGTAACTCGGATATTGATCTTATTCTCGGAATGGATTGGCTTACTAGGCACAAGGCACATCTTGACTGTGAAGCCAGGCAGATTCAATTGACTCATTCGTCTAAGGATGTAATTGTCTTTGCCGCTCGTGATGATACCATCCGTCTGTTTTCTCTCAATGAAGGGATGGATGCCATCTCGCAAATTCCAGTCGTTTGCGAATATCCAGACGTCTTTCCAGAAGAGCTCCCAAGATTGCCTCTGCACCGGCCAGTTGAATTCGTTATTGATCTTGAGCCCGGCACGGAACCTGTGTGCAAGCGTCCTTACAAGCTCGGACCTGAAGAGTTGAAGGAGCTGAAGAAGCAACTCGATATTCAAGAGAAAATGGGTCTCATCCGGCCTAGTTCTTCTCCGTGGGGTTGTGGTGTTCTTTTTGTGAAGAAGAAGGATGGAACGGACCGACTTTGTGTTGATTACCGTCCATTGAACAAGAAGACCATCAAGAACAAATACCCACTTCCAAACATCAACGAGCTGTTCGAACAACTTAAAGGTGCCCAAGTATTCTCCAAGCTTGATCTCCGTATGGGTTATCATCAGATTCAAATCCGTGAGCAAGATATTCCAAAACGGCTTTCAGGACAAGCTATGGTTCTTATGAATACACTGTCATGTCTTTCGGTCTCATCAACGCTCCTCCGACGTTCTCTCGCATGATGAACTTCATCTTCAACGCCTACACCAATGACTTTGTTTTGGTCTATCTCGACGACATTCTGGTTTTCTTGAAGAACAAGGAAGATCATGCCAAGCACTTGCGTTTGGTTCTTGATAAGCTCAGGGAACATCAGTTCTACGCCAAGTTCTCCAAGTGTGAATTTTGGCTCGATGAGGTTCTTTATCTTGGTCATATCATCTCTGCCAAGGGCATTGCCGTGAATCCTGAGAAGGTGTCTGCAATTGTGAATTGGGAACCTCCTCAGAACGTGAAGCAACTCCGTAGCTTCCTCGGTCTCGCAAGCTATTGCCGAAGATTCGTTGAAAACTTTTCTAAGATCACGAAGCCTCTCTCAAATCTTCTTCAGAAGCACGTCAAGTACGTTTGGTGTCCGGAGTGCGACATTGCTTTCAACACTTTGAAAGAGAAATTGATCACTGCTCCAGTTCTGACTCCGCCTGATGAATCCAAGCCGTACGAGGTCTTTTGTGATGCCTCTCTCCAAGGTCTTGGCGCAGTATTGATGCAAGAGAAGAAAGTTGTTGCTTATACCTCTCGCCAGTTGAAGCCTAATGAGAAGAACTACCCCACTCATGATCTCGAGTTGGCAGCAGTGGTGCATGCTCTTTTGACTTGGAGACATCTCTTATTGGGAAGAAAAGTGGACATTTTCACTGATCACAAGAGTCTCAAGTACATCTTCACTCAGCCTAATATCAACCTCAGGCAAACTCGATGGGTCGAAATGATTCAAGAGTATAATCTGAGTATCGAGTATACTCCAGGCAAGGCCAATGTGATTGCTGACGCATTGAGCAGGAAAGCTTATTGCAACAGTCTGATTCTCAAGCCTTATCAACCCGAGCTTTGTGAAGCTTTCCGCAAACTTAACCTGCAAGTTGTTCCTCAAGGTTTCCTCGCCAACCTTCAAGTCTCTCCTACCTTGGAAGACAAGATTCGCCAAGCCCAGCTTCTTGATGCTATGGTGAAAAAGGTGAAGATTGGGATTGCAAAGAGTCAACCCAAGTACAAGTGCTACCGCCTTGATGGCAAGGACACTCTCTTCTTCGAGGATCGTATTGTTGTACCCAAAGGTGACCTCCGTAAAGTGATCATGAACCAGGCTCACAATTCTCTCCTCTCCATCCACCCTGGGAGCACGAAGATGTATCGGGACCTCAAGCAAGCTTATTGGTGGACTCGAATGAAGCGCGAGATTGCTCAATTCGTGAATGAATGTGATGTCTGCAGAAGAGTGAAGGAAGAACACCAAAGGCCAGCTGGTCTCCTCCAACCTCTTGCCATTCCAGAATGGAAGTTTGACCACATTGAAATGGACTTCGTGACTGGGTTTCCAAAGTCCAAGCATGGCAATGATGCTATATTCGTTGTCATCGACAAACTCACTAAAGTGGCTCACTTTCTGCCTATCAAAGAGTCGATCACTGCAGCTCAATTGGCGGAACTCTATACCTCTCGGATTGTCTCTTTGCACGGTATTCCACAGGTGATCTCTTCAGACCGTGGCAGCATTTTTACCTCAAAGTTTTGGGATTCTTTTCAAAAGGCCATGGGCACTAACATCCGCTTCAGCACAGCTTTCCATCCTCAAACTAGCGGTCAAGTCGAGCATGTCAACCAGATTCTTGAAGATATGCTCAGGGCTTGTGTGACCTCTTTCGGCATGAAGTGGGGGGATTGTCTTCCTTATGCTGAATTCTCCTACAACAACCGTTTTTAAGCAAGTTCGGGCAAGGCCCCATTTGAAATTCTGTATGGCAGGAAGTGTCGTACCCCTCTCAACTGGTCTGAAACCGGTGAACGTCAGCTTTTGGGTAATGACTTAATCACAGAGGCAGAGGAAATGTGCAAAGTCATTCGAGATAACCTCAAAGCAGCTCAATCCCGACAGAAGAGCTACTATGATAGTAAGCACCGTGATTTGGCTTTCGAGATCGGAGATCATCTTTACCTCTGTGTCTCTCCTATGAAAGGTATTTGTCGCTTCGGTATCAAAGGGAAGCTTGCCCCCAGATACGTGGGACCTTTCAAGATTGTCAGCAAGGGAGGCGACCTCGCCTATCAACTCGAGCTTCCTTCAAACTTTGCAAATGTTCATGACGTGTTCCATGTCTCTCAGCTTCGAAAGTGCTTCAAGACTCCTGACCGCACCGTCAACTTCGAGGACATTGAGATTCAAGAAGATCTCTCCTATCGTGAGCACCCAGTTGCTATTCTTGAAGAGACTGAACGGAAGACTCGCAATAAGTCAATCAAATTTCTCAAAGTCAACTGGTCACACCATTCCGACCATGAGGCTACCTGGGAACGCGAGGATCACCTCCGTTCTGAGTACCCGGTGTTCTTTCAGTCCTAGATCTCGGGACGAGATCCTTTCGTAGTGGTGGAGTGTTGTAACACCCCGGATGTAACTTTCCCAATTTGTACTCCAACTCTTGCCGTTTCCGGCGTTAAGTTATTTTATTTTCTCGGGTTCGGGTTTTTGTCTCCGTGTGTTGTTATCGTTGTCATGCATCCCATTTCATGTCATCATGTGCATTGCATTTGCATACATGTTCGTCTCATGCATTCGAGCATTTTCCCCGTTGTCCGTTTTGCATTCCGGCGCTTCGTTCTCCTCCGGTGGTCATTTCTACCTTTCTTTCGTGTGCGGGGATTAAACATTTCCGGATTGGACTGAGACTTGCCAAGCGGCCTTGGTTTACTACCGGTAGACCGCCCGTCAAGTTTCGTATAATTTGGACTTCGTTTGATACTCCAACGGTTAACCGAGGGACAGAAAAGGCCTCATGTGTGTTGCAGGCCAACACCCCTCCAATATGGCCCAAAACCCACCTAAACCTCCTCCATCATCTAGATCGTTCGATCACGATCACGTGGCCAAAAACTGCACCTCATTTGGACTCTCCTAGCTCCCTCTACCTATAAAATAGCATCTCCCCCGAAAATTCTGGATCAAATCCACCCTAACCTAGTCTCCTCCCACCTCTCGCCGACGGACACCTCCGATTGGGGCCGGACGTGTCCGCCACCGCTCGCCGCCGCCACGTGTCAGCCGCTGATTCGCCGAGCCGCGCGCCCACTTCCCCGCCGGCCCGCTCGGCCCAGCCGGGCCCCCGCGGCCCGAAGCCTCGCCGCCTCGCCCGACCGACCGCGCTCGCCGGCCCCGCCGCCTCCGCCGTGAGCTCCGCCGCCGCACCATCGCTGCCCCGCTGCTGCAGTTCGCCGGCGACAGCGGCCACCATCGCCACCCCGGGCCCGTGCCCCTTGCCGCCCCTCGGGTTTCGCGTCCGGCCGCGCCTCCCTGGCCCCCTCTCCGACGAGTACCTCGTCGCCGGATCCCCTCTCCGGCGAGCTCCCCTTGCGACTCCGGCGAGAGTCCGACCATCCTCGTAGAGCGCGCCGCGTTTCAGATCTGGACGTCTACAGTAAACTCTAATTTCGCGAGGTGGTTTTTCTTCTAAGTCCCCGAAATCCCAGATCCAAGTGCCCATGTTCATAGCATCGTATCTTTGCATCCATAACTCTGATTTGGGCATATAGCATATCAAAATGTTCATCTCAGAGAGTACATCATTTCATTCCATGCGTCATTTTCATTTGAGTTCATCTCGATGCCCGAAATGCTGTTCGAAGAGGGCTAGTTGAGATAATTGTCAGATCTGCTACTCCATTTAGCTTTTTGTCATTTTTGCCATGATTAATGTGTGCATGATATGCCCCTGAGTTCTACATATGTTTTGTTAAGGGTTTTTCCATCTTTCCAGAGGTGCAACCCATGTATTTTTGTGATGTGTGTGGTGACTAGCACAAGCTTGCCAAGTGAGGCACTTGGTAATTCTGTTTTCAGGGACTTAGAATTTCCACGAAGTCCTTGATCTGTTTATCTCATATTGCCATATGTTCATGTTGTTTCGTAGAGATCCGTGCCTCTTTTGAGGATGATCAGTAAGGATGTTTTGTTAATATTGTAGTGCTCTATCCATCCATGCCTTTGTTTGCAATTATGGAGAAACCTAGCTGGAGTCAATCGAGCTCTACGTTTGCTACTTTGTGAATCTGGGCAGATTGTCAACTTGTTTGCAATTTTGCCTAGGATGTTGTAGTTGTTCCGTGCATGCTATGCTATTGTTCTTGCCATGTATAGCTTGCATTTTGTGTGTTCTTGATAGATGTATGCTTATCTTGTCATGAATTGTACCGTAGTGAGTGCATCAAGCTCGTAAACATGACTACTTGAGATATGTTTCAGCATGTGCCAGTTTTCACAAAGTCTGAAAACTGATTATGTTTTTGCCATGTTCACATGCTTGCAATTGTATTTTCTAATCCCTTTTGGCTCAAGGTCATTGAGGGACTTTTGTTAAGATCTTTGAGTAGCTCCATGCCATGCTTTACTTTGCCTTGTTAAGGTCCTGTATCATGTAGTTTTGTTGCTCCGAAGAGTGCTACCTGATCTGAAATTGCAGACAAGTGTTAATTTCACTAAGTCTGAGATCTGTTTGCCATAGGTATTTTTGCCATGCTTGTTTGATCCTGTTAATGGATGATTTGGCCATAGCTCAGTGCTAGACTTTTTTTAAGCATATTGAATGCATCCCTGCCACGTATTTTCTTGTCATGTTTGAGTGCTATAGCTTGTTCATTTCGTTGCATTTAGATGGCTACTTGCTGTAAATCGCAGACCGACGTCATATTTGAATCGCTTGCCATTTCCAAACCGGAACTCCGATTCCGGCGTTCTTTATATCGTTTTCAAGCGATTTCATCTCATCTTTCCAGTGGAACACTTGGATTCCCAAGTTGAGGCCAGGTTCATGCATCCCTTGTCAAATCTTGCATATGCATCTCGCATCGCATCCCGCATAGCATATCATCATTGCATAATATTGTTTGATCCTTGCACGTGGTTGATTGTGTCCTTGTTGCTTGTTTGTCTTGTTTGGGTAGAGCTGGGAGACGAGTTCGCTAACGAGGAGCCCGTTGAGTTTTCTTTCGAGGATCCAGTCAACTCTGACAACTGTGCAGGCAAGATGATCATACCCTCGAAATCACTACTATCTTTGATATGCTAGATTGCTCGCTCTTTTGTTACGCCAATGCTACGATGCCTACCACTTGCTTTCAAGCCTCCCAAATTGCCATGTCAAAACCTGTAACCCACCATGTCCTAGCAAACCGTTGTTTGGCTATGTTACCGCTTTGCTCAGCCCCTCTTATAGCGCTGCTAGTTGTAGGTGAAGATTGGAGGCCGTTCCTTGTTGGAACATTTATTTACTTGTTGGGATATCATTATATTATCTTGTTATCTTCATGCATCTATATACTTGGTAAAGGGTGGAAGGCTCGGCCTCTCCCCTAGTGTCTTGTTCCACTCTTGCCGTCCTAGTTTTCCGTCATATCGGTGTTATGTCCCGGATTTTGCGTTCCTTACGCGGTTGAGTTATAATGGGAACCCCTTGATAGTTCGCCTTGATTAAAGCTTTTCCAGCAATGCCCAACCTTGGTTTTACCATTTGCCACCTAGCCTATTTTTCTCTTGGGTTTCCGGAGCCCGAGGGTCATCTTATTTTAGCCCCCCCCGGCCAGTGCTCCTCTGATTGTTGGTCCAACCGAGCGATGTCCGGGGCTACCAGGGGCAACTCTGGGCTGGCCTACCCGACGTCTTGCTCATCTGAGTGTGCCCTGAGAACGAGATATGTGCAGCTCCTATCGGGATTTGTCGGCACATTCGGGCGGTGTTGCTGGTCTTGTTTTAACCTGTCGAAGTGTCTTGAAGAACTGAGATACCGAGTCTGATCGGAACGTCTTGGGAGGAGGTCTATTCCTTCGTTGACCGTGAGAGCTTGTCATGGGCTAAGTTGGGACTCCCCTGCAGGGATTTGAACTTTCGAAAGCCGTGCCCGCGGTTATGGGCAGATGGGAATTTGTTAATGTCCGATTGTAGATAACTTGAACCTTAACCTAATTAAAATGAATCAACTGAGTGTGTTACCGTGATGGCCTCTTCTCGGCGGAGTCCGAGAAGTGGAGACGGTGTTGGTGTAATGTTTGCGCGGGTTGTTCTCTAGATTCTCGCTCGCGCTTTGCCTCCTCTTCTCACTCTCTTTTGCGGATAAGTTAGCCACCATACTTGCTACTTGCTGCAGCTCCACTCATATTTACCTTGCCATACCTATAAGCTTAAATAGTCTTGATCGCGAGGGTGCGAGATTGCTGAGTCCCTGTGGCTCATAGATTACTATTACACCAGATGCAGGGCCTGATGATTCCACTCCAGGAGACGCGCTTGAGCTCAAGTGGGAGTTCGACGAGGACTCTCAATGTTACTATGTTTCCTCTCCTGATGATCAGTAGTGGTGCCCAGTTGGGGGTGATCGGGACCGTGTCGCATGTTGGGTTATCTTTTATTTTGGCGCCGTAGTCAGGCCATGAGTGTTTGGATGATGTAATGTTATTTATGTACTTGATTGATGTGGCGAGTGTAAGCCAACTATGTTATCTCCCCTTTATGATTCATATTACGTGGGATGTTGTGAAGATTGCCTAACTTGCGACATATGCCTTCAATTCCATTATGCCTCTAAGTCGTGCCTCGACACGTGGGAGATATAGTCGCATCGAGGGTGTTACATATTACACTGCACACGGTTTGCGAAAGAGAAACATCTGCGATAGACATGGAGATCAAAAACGTTTTTAGGATCCACTACGTATGCGAACAATCTCCACTACACGCACAACATCCTCTTGAAAGCAGTTTGTGTTAGGCCACCTTGCGCAAACGTTTACCACATAAAAACTATGTGTGATGGACAACCTTTGCCATACAGTTTCTTCTACACACCGTGTGTGATGCATTCAATAATGGAAACGATAAAATTGTTAATATCGTGTGCAATGGCAACGCTATCACAAATGATCTAACGGGAAAAATTGTCTGTGATGTACCTGTGAACGGAAACGTTTTCCTTGGAGCGACTGTGTGGGATGTACATACGAACGGAAATGTTTAGCGAGGACTGACTACGTGTGATGTACTTACGACCGAAAACAATTTCTCATGTATAATTGTACTTTTTTAGCTCTACTGTATGTATTTTCGTATTTGAGCTCTCGCCGGTCGCACATGACCTCATTTTGCCGAGCGTGTGTGCCAGGAGGGCATATCCCTGACGGTTTCTGGGTCGTGTGGGAAGGACTCCCTATCTCCGTCACTCACTAGGCGACGGTTCCAAATGTCGTTGCGAAAAGTGGTTAAAAACTATTTGTATAGCACCGACGCGTACCAGTGATAGCCTCCACATAAAATTCAACCCTTGCACACATTTGACCAAACTCGGTCAGACTGAAAAGAAGAACTCGGTGAGACCGGTTCATTTCAAAATATGAATGTTAGGAATCTCGGTGGGACCGATTAGTACAACTTGATGGAACCGATGTGCTAGGGCTTAGGGAAAACATCAACTCGGTGACACCTATTGCATCAACTCGGTGAGACCGAAGTGTAGCAATAAGGCAACATAGAAGATGTCAAGCCAACACAGAGTTTACAAGGCCATCTCGGTGAAATCGAGATCCATATCGGTGTGACCGAAGTGTTAGGGTTTCTGGCAGTGGCCATGTCACATGAACTCGGTGGCTTTGGATAGGAAATTTCGGTGGGGCCGAGTTTGACTTTGGGTTTTGGACATATTTGGAATGAGAAAGTGGTTGAGGGATTTCGAGCAATATCACTAAGCATTTTGAGCAAGTAGACCATTATGCAAGACCTCATACCCTCTTAATAGTATTGGCTTTCCTATGGACTCAATGTGATCTTGGATCACTTAATTATAGATGAAGAGTCTTGAGCTTTTGCCAATATGTGTCCTTAGCATTTTGAGGGGTCCACTTCTCTAGTTCAATGAGCTATATGTTGTTATGAATTACCGAAACCACCCTGGGATTAGTTGCACTTTCAGATCTCCCCTCGCCGAACCACAAGGGGCCCATGGCCCCATAGGTGATCGTGTCAAACCACGACACAGTGGCACAGCTGGCCATGGGAGGTGGGAACAAGCGGTCCCACCAGCACTGGTTTGGGCAGCTGGAGCCAGAAGATCACATATTGAAGAAGTAGCATGACCGCTGGATTAACATCCAATGGTCAATGATGCTAGAATCATTTGTGGACTAAGTTGACAAAGCCTTGCGTACATGTTAACCTAATATACCCACAAGTCACCCCCCAAATCTGTCGCAAACAACATACTGCCCAAAATTTTGAGCCAGATTCCAATTAATTTAAAAATTAAACATACCTTAATTTAAAATCCAATGAAATTTTACCCGCACAAAAACAATGAAATTTAAATTATCAAAATCTGAAAGAAAAAAGTAATTTGGAACTAATTTTCTATTTGTCGTATTTTTTCAATTTATAGACCATTTCTGATTACTTATAGCCCATTTTCAGGGCAAGTCGAACGGATGCCTCCTCGTCTTGACAGATTTCTGACCCGACAGGGCGTAGAAAAGCAAGTAGGCCTCCATTGGGTATTCTACAAAAAACAAAGTACCTGGACTAGCCATTTTCGGAAAGAAAAAACTGGGGTGGTCATGTGGTAAAAAATGAAATAAAAGCTTGGGCTAGACGGGCCACAGCCGCCGCACAACCCAGTTGATATCCTGCTCTGTCTTGAAAAAAATTGCACGGGTTACTGGCTCCCAGGTGTTAGCCGCTCCTTGTGCATTTATATCACTTATTAACTACGTTAATAGTGGCGTGAGACCCAGGTGTCAGGAAACCATCATGAGGAACCATTTTTTCTTGTAATATAGGAGGCACTTGCTTGCATATTGCCATGATCCTGGTAGGTCCCTACTGTCATACTCACCCTGTACAATCATCTCGTTATTCCTCCCGGTTATTGACCATGTTAACAACACTAGAGGGCGGCATCGTGGTGAGCGAACCAAGGAGGAGGACGATGGTGAGGCCTCAGACGGGAATGAACATGAGCCAGGGAAGATGCGCCAGAGTTTTAGGGTGCAATGTGGCCATGATGCATGCGTTACAGCACAACCGGCCATGGGAGGCGAGAGGAGGCGGTCCCATCGGTGCTGGTTTGGCTTTGGCGGCTGGAAAAAGAGGAGACTGAAGAAACACGACAGACATTGAATGTCAATCCAATAGTCAAGGTTGACACAATCGTTCGTTGACTAAGCTGACACCACGTAGCGTACTTTTTTATAGGAAGAAAAGAGAAACCGGGCTCATTTGCCAGATAACATTCCCGGAACTGCCATCGCTTGATCTTGCGTTGCAACTAAAATAGCCAGGAAAATTCGTTTGTTTGCCTCCTTCTCCTAGGGAACATTCGCTAGATAACATTCCCGAAAATGGAAGACTTGAGAAGCCATACATAACAAGCTAGTGTAATAGTAAAGAGATGTTGCTTAGTTTTAGAAAAAATAGAGACATACTACTGTAGCGGGTTTGAATCCAAACCTAGAATGATTCTATATATAGTGATATGCTACTCTGCAAGTAATGAAACTGACATATGCAACATTTGCTTCTCCTCTTCTCTAGTTACTCTTCCTAGCATCAGACTCTTCGGCCATAGCAACCATGTCCGCTGGCTTATCCACCTGCTCTTCAGCAGGCCATCGAGGCAACAACCAGATGTGCGCCAAGTTGCCACCCATTCCACCGCCTGTGGATCTCATCACACCCCCGTCGGGACACTCACCGCAGTTGGTTGCTCATTGCTGCCCGCTGTCATTTTTGTGGTGCCACTGCTGGAAATCATGCAGAGCCATCCGTCACGTCTCAACTATAATCCTCAACCTTGGCCGAGTCTTCTACAAATGACTGAATCATGGGGTAATAATATGTTTAAGTTGTTCACCTGCTTTCAGTTGCTGATCTTTTTAATAGTTTGGTTGATGATCTTCCAATATGATTCGTGCAGAAAAGGGAAGATTCATTTGATTTGCATTTATGGGAAGTTGCTGATGTGGGGGAATCAAACTACGCTGATTATTTGGTTAGCCAAGAATCCCAATACCAACAGGTTGGGGTGTTGTACAAGTAATTGAAGGAACGACAGACGAGGAAGATGAAGAGTAGGAAACTAAATGAGAATGGATTCTACTAGGAACCCCATCAATATCCTCGCACTCTGTGGTTGCCTGCCAAGAGAAAAATGCACAATCCAGCTTAGCTTTCGGGATATAACTTTCCCATCTCTGAATATCTTGATGATGATTCTCTAGAAAACTATAAGGTGCTCAAAAACCAATATGGTGAGGCTATTGCTCACTATGTTGGACCCAACGGCAGGAATGGCCCCCCAAAGAAAGCTATACGGGTGCCCAACAAAACTATCGATGCATTACCTATTACCACATTACTAACCATGCAGGCTCAAAATGCTCAATACTTCCTTGAAAAAGTTTGATGTAATTACTATATGCATACCTCATTCAATCATTATGCTCATTCATTTGGAAGGAATTTCAATGCTTATTCTATGTTTACCAAAACAAATCATACTCTACTCACTCTACTATTTCGAAGCCACCTGCAAACACGTGGGTGGTTAAGAAAGACTAATTCTTCTGCAGGACTATGTCTCCGGGTGTACCGAATGGATAATGGATAGTGGATGCACTAGTCATATGACCAGAGACAAGTTGTTATTTGTCAACCCCAACTTAACGACTTCACCTTTGAAGTATATCACTTTTGGCGACAACAACAAAGGAAAGGTAATCGGTCTAGGTAAAATTGCTACATCCAGAGACAAGTCCATTGATGATGTTCTACTTGTTAAGTCTCTTGGATTCAATCTTATGTCAGTTGGCAAACTATATGATTTTGGCATGCCAGTTCTAGTTTCCATATCAAAATGCATCGTCTTCATGGCCTCTGAAAATTCCTTCGTCTTTGAGGGAATTAGAAAAGGTGACCTATATATTGTGGATTTTTCTAAGGGTCCCTCAGTCCAAACTAGTTTGCTTGCAAAAGCAACCAAAGGATGGATGTGGCACTGAAGGCTTAGTCATGCAGTGTAACATCCCAAATTTTAAATTTGGAAGGTTATACATAGGTCATCATATGCATATCATATTTTATTTGCATTTCTTTTGTGATCCTAGAAAATCCTAAGCAACTCAAGGACCCACAGAGAGAGTTGGGGATTTCATTATTTTCATATTTGATTTTTCTCAAATTTGAAAAAAGGATCATTTTGGTTTTAATAATTTCTCTCTCCAAAAATATTTTCAATATAAAAATAAAGAGAGGAGATAAAATGACTTCTCCAAAAATAAAAGAAATATCGGAGGAAACATGTTAAAATCAAATAAATATTTTATTTGATTTTATTAGGATTTTTAGTCAGAGTTATTTTATTAAATTAGGAAGAAATTGCATTAGGTCTAGGAAAATTGTGCACTTTGTCCTAAATTTTATTAGAGGACCGCGAAAATTTATTTCGGAATTTTTGGACTCCATTTGATATTTCTTTTTATTTATTTACTCCATCTGTTTAAAAACACGCAAACCGCCTTTGGGACATGCCCGAGCCGGACACGTCCCGCCCGGCCTCTTTAAAAGGCGAGGCCCGAGGCCGCCTCAGCCCCAAGCCGCCCCAGCCCACCGAGCCGCCTGATACCCTAGCGCCGCCGCCGCCGACCTGTTTTTCGCCAGTTTATTTCGGTAAACCTTAGATCCGGTTTTTATCGAGTAGATCTGTTTGGTTTTTCTCAGTTCGTTGGTTTTGATCGGTTTTTCATTTCTTTTCGGTTCGGATCTAATTTACGAACGTTCATTCATTTAGATCTGTTAACGTACGAATTCATTCATTAGCTTCTGTTAGCGGACGTTCGCACTGTAGTCTTTTTCTTTTTGTTTTATTTTCGGACAGGGACCTATCCGGTTAATCAAATTGAACATCGTTTTGACAATTTAAAAGTTGGTTTCAAGCAGATTTGAATTTGAAGTTCTTTTGATCGTATATTCAGATCCATAGTTCTGATTCATTTGATTCTTTTTGCAAATCAAAGCTCTTGAGTTGAACTTTCAGATTAGATCTTTTTATTTGAGTTCTACCCTTGCATCTATGCTTGAGTGCTTATGTATGATATTGTTTGTTTGCGATAGAATACCCGGAGTGCGAAGCGTGCTACTACGAGTCTCTAGGGTTTGCAGATCGTCAGCAAGGCAAGTAACACTTTGATCATACTTCTTCATTACCCAGTTTTTATGCATTAGTTTCAACCCTCAAACAATGCATGAGTAGGATCTCTTAACATGTGGGTTTGGGAAGTAGATGATGAGGTAGAACTTATTGCCATTTTATTATCAAACCCTGGGAGTTACTTCTATGTTATGCTTCTACCGCTATGCTATGCTCGTAGACATGGTTTGGGTTGGAGTGTATCTAGGACAGATGTGAGATTGTTAATTAATGGTTAACTTAAGGTGGCTACTTAAATACACATCTGGGAGGATTGGTTGAGGCACCCCGGAGCACCCAGTGGTTGTCTAGGCACCTGGAGAATCCAGCGTTGTCCTCGGATATCCCGTAGTACCCGTGTGATCATCCTATGGTTTGCCACCTAGGCTCAAAGGGATGATAAGATTATTCATGCTGGAAACTTCTGTGTGCAGCCACAAGCCATTATGGGCTCTGGCATAGTTGAGTTTGTTGTGTGACCTCTTTCATTGGTAGGCTAGCAGATGTAGGGGATGTAGGTAGGTACTGTCTACCCAGAGTAAAGGGTTAACACTTCTGAAAGACTGTGTCTCGGTCATCCGTTTCTCAAAAACCATGTAGTGCGAGAAATCCAATGGAGGAGATCGAGTCTTGTGGGGAAAAGTGCGCAAACCTCTGGAGAGTGTACAAACTAATCATGATTAGTTGTGTCCCCGGTTACGGACATCTTCAGTATCTGGTTCTTGGATTGTCATGTTGATCTCATCACTCTAAATTAAATTTGTTGGGTTATTAATACTGCTTAATTGGGATTGAGTTGGAGGAACCTTCTCAAGGTTTATTCAACTACCTTGATAGTTAAACAAAATATATTCCTTTGTTGTAGGGAAAAAATGGCTTTTCCCAAAAGCATATTAACCGTAGAGCCTCCACCAGCCAAATATGCATATAGTTGTAGCTGTATTTGTTCCTGTGCTCTACAGTGTTATTTTGCCAGCATATTCCATGTGCCGACCCATTTTCGGGCTGCAACATATTATGTTGCAGACTTTTCACACGAAGAGTAAGGTGCGATAGGTCGTTGTCGTGCACTCAGCTATGCCGTTGGAGTTGATGGACTCACTTTATCTTCCAAGCCTTTCACTGTTATCGTATTTAGATGGCTTTAAGCCATATTATTGTAATAAGTACTCTTTTATGAGCTATTCGATGTAATAATTGTGTGATTGCCTCCCTGTTATAAATCCTTCAAGTACTATGTGTGTCAGCATTACCGATCCAGGGATGACACTTATACGTAGAGATTCAACCGTTTGAGGTTGGATTGCTACAAGATGGTATCAAAGCACACGCTGATTGTAGGATGACACTTCTCTACTCATTTCTGACTCCTCTCCATTTTCCACTCTATGGATGGAGGACCCACAAAACAAGTTTGCACAACCGGATGAAGATACACCCTTCGGGTGACACTTGAAGGAAGTCACTAGGTACCTGAAAATCGGAATACCAAGCTTCACCAAGACCTACTCCGCCACTTTACGAGAAGAGGAGCGTAGGATGATTCGAGTTCATGTTCCAGGAAGGCCATTCACGCCAGTTACTGAGCCCATAGAGTTTTCCTTTGATGCACCAACCAGGGGTCTAGGAAAGAGCATGGCAGCCCACATCGGCATGGGACGCATCCACGAAGTTTACCACAAGGATATTAATGACACAATCTACGAAATATATGGGTGCCGAGGTGAGCAATGGGAGATGATCAGCACCAGGAGGGACAAGTCCATTGCAGCCTTCATCCAGGAGTTAAACCAGCACATTCGTCACCAGGAGAACCAAATGTGCGCAAGCATGATAGATCTGAAGAAGGTAATGACAAGGAACATGGAGCTTGAAGAAGAACTCAAGTCTACACGTGACGAATATGAGGAGGAAATCGCAATACTAGTAAAAAAGAATGATGACCTGACAAGGAAGCTAGGAATATTCATGGGAGACCCCGTGCTAGGAGGAGATGACGACCATCCCGAGGACTACATCATCATCGATGACACCGATTCTGACCCCGACAGTAGTGATGATGACTACAAAGACGAAGCTGGAGTGGATATCATGGAGTCTTCCACCAATCAAAATTTCTAGATGACCACCATATGAGTAGTAGAATTACCCCCATGTATATAGTAGTAGTCCAAGTATTTTGTAACGGTAGCTAGATCGATTGTATTCCCTTGTTTGAATTGAGTGGTGTGATATGTTTGTGTTTGTCTCATGTGCATAGGGGTAGTGCCTTCTCACTAGTCCTCATTTCTATTCTAATCTCTCCCCTCTAAACACATCAGAGGCCTGTTGGGACCCCGATTCTAAATCACACCGATCTAGCATGTAACACCTCATATCACTTTGCGGCCTCACGCACGGTATTCCCACGGGTGTTGCCTTACCATGGCCTGGGACCGTTTGCGCCTTTTGGCACACGTATATGATGTTATCGCTAGCATCCATATGACAGAGAACCCGGGCCGACATGACTAGTCGTGAACCCAAAGTGGCACTGACTTATAGGGACATGCATACATGAAACAACATCGAGCATGTCGGTCAGCAGCGTGTGAATCCGGGCTGTAGCAACTGGGCTAACAAGACTCTGGGAACCCGGGCTGTAGCAGGCTAGGCAGGACTCAGGATGTCACCGCGTGACATTTCCCCGAAGGGACATACATAGGAACGATGTGAATCACATGCCGGCCAGTCTATGTGTTTCGGAGCAGTAGTGCTGGGCTAGCAGGACTCCGGTAAACAGGGCTATAGCGGACTACCATGGCTCGATGGAAGCACTAGACTACATTTCCCCATAAGAGAGGCTACCAAGGATAGACAACTAGGTTGTCAGATCCCACACATAACAATACATGTTACACGTACGCATAACATCCAAGTACAATACTAGGGAAAAGCCTAGCAGCAGCGCGGGTTTTGGGCCTATTAGCAGCGCGGGGGCCGGCGCTACTTATAAGGCGCTACAGCTAACGTATAGCAGCAGCGCGGGTGCCACCCACGCTACTACTACGTCCATTAGTAGTAGCGTGGGTAAAAACCCGCGCTACTACTAACCCGCGGAATTTTTTTTCGAATTTTTTGCCCGAATTTTCAAATTTCTGAATTATTTTAACCTCTAATCTCTAATCACCCTCATCGCTGCTCAATTTAATCTCTAATCACCCCTCATCATTCCAAATCATCTAACTTCCCGGATGGTCACCCATCCTCTCACTACTCCAGCCTGAGCACGCTTAACTTCCGGGTTCTATTCTCCCTCGATTCCAAGTCTGCACTTGTTGTTTTCCTGACAATAATAAGATGTTAATCCTATTTACCCTCGGAGTTTAGCTTGAGCATGAAGTCACACATTTCGCTGTTTGAGTTTAAAACTATTGTTCTAAAAAACAATAATTATTTTGTAACACTAATACTTCTTGAATAAGGAGTTTGACCACATTTTAACCAAAGTTTGACCACAGTTTGACCAAATTTCACCAAAATTCCAAAAAACTGAAATAATTATTTAGTAAAACTAATATTCTTGAATAATTATTTAGTAACACTAATACTTCTTGAATAAGTAGTTTGACCACAGTTTGAGTAGATTTGACCAAAATTAAAAAAAACTGAAATTTGAGCATAAGTTTTTTTCCTTTTAGAATTTGAGGATTCTAAAAATTTGCAAACAGGCCGTAGGCCGTCTCCATCGTATGCAGATTTTCGTGCTGAACATTTTGATATATTATATGCTTTTTTCTGACATAGTATGCAAAAGTTATAGCCGTTTTACATTTTCCCTACACTTTTTGCAAAACATGTCCAAATTTAAGTTTTTAAATTTTCCTAACTAGTAGATGTAGTAACATAACTACATCTCGAAGGATTTTAATTTTTGAAACATTTTGATATATTATACATTTTTTTTCTAACATCGTATGCAAAAGTTTAGCCGTTTTACATTTTCCCTACACTTTTTGCAAAACATGTCCAAATTTAAGTTTTTAAATTTTCCTAACTAGTAGATGTAGTAACATAACTACATCTCGAAGGATTTTAATTTTTTGAAGTTTTTATCATTTTCTTTTGCTTTTTATAAAACCGAAAAGGCGATCCACAGGGGGGGGGTAGAGTTTCAAAATGGGACCTTTAGTAGTAGTGAGGGATTTTACCCCTCACTACTACTATGGCATGTCCCGGAGGGGCACGGTTGAGACCTCTTAGTGGTAGCGAGGGTAAAAAGTTAGTAGTAGCGCGGGTTTATAACCCTCGCTACTACTATGGCATGGCCCAGGGGCACGGTAGAGACCGCTTAGTAGTAGCGAGGGGTAAAGACCAGCGCTACTGCTATCAACTTAGTAGTAGCGAGGGTTAAAAACCCGCGCTACTACTATGGCATGTCCCGGGGGGCACGGTAGAGACCGCTTAGTAGTAGCGAGGGTAAAAAACCAGCGTTACTGCTATCAACTTAGTAGTAGCGAGGGTTAAAAACCCGCGCTACTGCTACTTAGCAGCAGCGCCTGATTTTAAAGCGTGCTACTGGTAAGATTCTGTGTATAGGCTTTTCCCTAGTAGTGGTATGTGATGTGCAACATGGCATCACAACATAACGCAAACTCATATAGATAAAGGCCCAAAAGAACCACATAGCATTTAATTCAAACAGGGGTCTCATGACCCATCATTCAGAGCATGCAAGCAACGGAAGCATTACATGTCTGAATACAGACAACTACACAAGAAATAGGCCGAGAAGACTGACTATCTACAAGACCCTCCCAAGGGTACAAGATTGTAGCTGGGATATCAAGCTACTCGTCGAAGTCCAAGCGGAACAACTAGTGAGACAAATGTCTCATCTCCAAATATAAATAAAGCAAACGTGAGTAGAAAGGTACTCAGCAAGACTTACATCAGATCCTATTATACATGCATTAGTATCAAGGAGGCAATGTGGGGTTTAGTTGCAGCAAGCCAGCTTTGACTCAGTGGCTATCCTATTCTACGACTACGAGTAAGTCCTTTGAGGTAAGAAATCGCACACGAGTCCACTAATCACCACATAAATACACTACTATGGATTCATTCCCGTCTCCTTACGAGAAGGACATCCATAGCACTCACACTTGTCTTGAGCATTTTAGAGTATCCATTTCAAGTTGTCTATGTACCACGTAAGCATCCAAGAAGTCCATAATCGCGGACCCAGCTATACGAATAGATCATGAAAACCCTGCAGGGGTGTACTTCTTCACACACGCATTCACCACTTATCGCCGTTTACAAGACGTGTACTCGGCAACCTTCAAGCGGAAGCCCAGTGAGGGTGTCGGCTGTCGTGGTTCTAAGCCTGACAGTAGAGTGGGGGTAGGTATGGAGAGGCAAGGTCCTAGCTATGGAGAGGTTGTAAGCACAAAGGATGTACGAGTTCAGGCCCTTCTCGGAAGAAGTAACAGCCCTACGTCTCGGAGCCCGGAGGCGGTCGAGTGGATTATGAATGTATGAATTACAAGGTGCCGAACCCCTCTGCCTGTGGAGGAGGGTGGCTTATATAGAGTGCGCCAGGACCCTAGCCAGCCCACGCAGGAGAGGGTTTAAGGTGAGTTAAGTCTGGGGCGTTACTGGTAACGCCCCACATAAAGTGCCTTTACTATCATAAAGTCTACTTGATTACAGGCCGTTGCAGTGCAGAGTGCCTCTTGACCTCCTGGTGGTCGAGTGAGTCTTCGTGGTCGAGTCCTTCAGGCCAGTCGAGTGAATCCTCGTTGGTCGACTGGAAGGCAACCTCTTCTAAGGATGTCCTAGGGTAAGTTACTTGGATCAGGTCCATGATCCTACCCTAGGTACACAACCCCATCATTAGCCCCCGAATGGATCGAGGCTTCGAGTGAAGAAGGAGTTGATGTCGTTTCCGATTAACCTTTGCGCTCCAGTTGTGCGCTGTTCTGGACCAAAGAATCCCTTTGTCGACAGGAAACAAATTGCCTTCAGTCAACTTGATCCATTCTGTTTTTGCGTCGAGTGATCTTTCAGGCTTCGACGATCTCCGAGCGACGGATCGCCGGAAACACCACGCCTGACAGACTGATTTGTTGCTCGCGGATTCCGCGGGATGCGAAATTTTGGGGCGCGCGCGAAGCGGGGCGGACCGCGGCGCTCGGATGGGACGGGGCATGGACGCCTCGATCTCCGCGCCGCCTTTTTCGCCACGTATCCCGCCTGCATAACTGTTCCAGATATGATTAGATCGCCCGGGCCCACCTGTCATCCACTCGGAAGGGACCTTATAAATTTGCCCGGCGAGGATTTCTCTGCTGCGCCTTAGCATTCTTCCCCTCTCTCTGCTTCCTTCCTCCCTGCTCAGCGTGCTCGCTCTCGCCCCCGCACCACTTCCCTTTGCGTGTCTCGCCGGCGACCATGGCCAAGGAGAAGACGGCGGCGCTGGAGCGCGCAAAGAAGGCATCGGCATCGGAGAAGGCGAAAGGAAGATCCACCAGCCGCGGAGGGTCCTCGTCCAGATCCCGCCTGCCGAAGGGCTGGGTCCAAGGAGACTGGATCCAGTCGACCATCACGGAGAATGACCTCCTTGACATGGCCAACGAGGGCTTGATCCCCCACGGAGCTGCGAGGCTTCCGGGGAAGGAGTGGCAGCCCCAGCCAGAAGAGGGTGAGTGTGTGCTTTTGGCCACCCATGTTGATCGCGGGTTTTCCTTGCCACCGAGTGTTTTCTTTCGTGGCTTTTTGAACTTCTTCGGAGCGCAGCTCCACCACTTTACCCCAAACTCCATTGCCTATCTTGCCGCGTTCGTGTCCATGTGTGAGGGTTTCTTGGGCTGTCGACCGCACTGGGGTTTGTTCAAACATATATTCACGTGTCGATCTCAGACCGTGAAGAAGGCGAGCCCAGGTGATGAGAGAACCCGAGTCGTCCAAATGTGCGGAGGCCTGGGGATTCAGGTGAGGAATAAGAGCACCTTCCCGCCCATGACCTTTCCCGAGTCCGTTAGAGGCTGGCAGTCGACTTGGTTCTACTGCCAGGTCCAGTCGACGCCAGGGCAGTCGAGTGGACTCCCTCCGTTCACCATGGACCGAGTGAGCAAGCCTTCCCCTCTGAAGCTGATTCCGGAGGAGAGAGCCGACGTGAAGATGTTGATGGAGCGCGTGGTGCAGTTGGTTCGGGAGGGAGTGACAGGCATGGACCTCCTGGAGGTTTTCCTCAGGCGTCGCATCCAGCCTCTCCAGTTCCGGAGCCACTGCATGTGGTTGTACTGTGGGACCGAAGACGAGACTAGAGTCCATCCAGAAGCAGTCGATGATGTCACTCTGGAAAGATGGATGGCAGCCGTCACCGGAAACAAGGACAACCCGCGCGGAGCCAGAAGGGTTCCTCCACTCGACCACAACAGCGACTCAAACAAGGTACACTTGCTCTGCTCTCCACTGCGCCCTCGTCGTATTCATTTCTGTTAATCCTGCCGACTGGTCGACTGATTCTTGTCTGGGCATCTGTTAGGCCCTCACCGAGCTGTACTCGATGCCCAAAGGGGCACAAGCTTCGACTGAGGAGGGCGAGGCGAGCGGGGGCGAGAGCCAGGAAGAGGAGGAATGGGACTCGGATGTTGCAGAGGATGACGACGACGATGATGATGATGACGGCGATGAAGACGACGTCGAGGACGAGGAAGAAGAGGAGGAGGAGGTCGTACCACCGCGCTCAGAAAGGCGGTCGAAGCTTGTCCACGACCCTTCGACCGAACGTGGTAAGGGGGTTGCGACCGCCACTCAGTCGACCAAGCGCCCTCGGACCACCTCTCCGGTGCCGACTGAAAAGGCGCCGAAGCAGCCCAGGGCGGCCCCGTCGAAGCCGATCAAGCTCTTGCCGAAGATGAAGGTGTCCATCCCTACCATATCAGGGTAACCGTGCTGCTCATATTTTCTTATTCTGTGTGAACTTTATCTCTGGTCGACGCTGAAGTTAGTCGACTGATCCTTTGGAGTTGCAGTGCTGCTACTTCTGAAACCTCGGCCCGGGCTGATGACCACGAGATGGAGGATGCAGCAACTTCGAATCCAGGTACTGTATTCTTAACACCGTTCTTAGTCGACTGACTCGCGATCTCTGATCCTGATCCTTCTCCGCAGCTCCACCCAACACCGTTATCAATCTCCCTGACGACGACGAGGATAAAGAACCACTGACACGCAGGAGGAGTCGGAAAGCGTCCGCCAGTAAGGTACCTCAGGATGTGACGGCGCCTGAGATTCTGACTGTGGAGGAAGGGAACACCACTCGACACACGGTGTCCTTCGCAAATCCACTGACGAGTGCTCAGCAGCCCTCCCTTTTTACGACGCACCACGTCCCAGAGGACCAAGCTGGCGCAGTGAAGGAGGCAATACGCCAGGCGGGACTCATGATGGAGCAGCTGAAGACCATCCGGGACGCGAGCCAGGCAGCTTATGACGCCAGTTCTGCCCTCCAAAGCAATGTCCAGGTCAGTCGACCGCTGTTTGTTCTGTTGGATATGCTACCAAAAACTTTTCTTTTCCGGAATTTATATTAGTCACCCACTGGGTGTGTCGAATAAACTCCGTGTTAGCGGGGGCACGCTGAGTGCACCCGCTGGGTGTAGTCCCCAAGGCTAAGGTCGACTGCTGGCAGTCGGCCTTAGGCTTTATGATGTCAATCTTTCTGCCAGTCGACTGGTCGACTGGACTTCACAAACCGGTGGGGGCACGCTGAGTGCACCCACTGGGTGTAGTCCCCAAGGCTAAGGTCGACTGCTTGTAGTTGATCACAGTCTTAGAGAATGCATCTCTCTTTTTTTTTTTGAGGTCGACTGGTCGACTTTGTCTTCAGCAGGATTAGTGGGGGCACGCTGAGTGCACCCACTGGGTGTAGTCCCCGAGACTACGGTCGAATGCTTGTATTTGGCTGTAGTCTTAGAAACGTGTGTTTTTCCCTTTTTCACTCGGAAGTGAATTATATTTGACATTTAGTCGATTGGTTCTTCGCAGAACTCCTATGATCTTATGGCTCGCTACTCAGAGCTGGAACAAAAACATACTCAAGTCGAGCTGAGCTTGAAGCTGGTTCAGGAGAAGCTGACAAAGGCAAAGGAGGAGACCGAAGGTATGTTCGGTGAGACCCTGACGACTACTTTTCCCCTTGCTTGTTTCAAAATCTGATCTTGCTGTAACTTGCAGGTAAGGTAAGGGAGGCCCAGCAGAAGAAAGACCTTGAGCTAGCTGAGAAGATCAAGCTTGCTGACGAGAAGTTAGCTTCAGTCACCAAGCTCGAACAAGACAATACCAATCTGAAGGCTGCTCTTGGGATTGCCAACAAGGAGGTCAGTCGACTGAAAGCTGATAAAGCTGCCCTGACCGATCAAGTCAGCAAATTGACTGAGAAGAAAACTGAACTGGAGGCCTTCCTGAGTGGCCTTGCCAAGAAGCTGTTTCTTATGCTTGAAGGTAAACCTCCATGTTTGGCAAATATTTCCAATTGTGGCTTTTTCCATTCGACTATCCCCTTGACTTAGTGATCCTCGTTGCAGAATTTTGTCAAAACTTTGAAGAAGAAACCAGCCGACTGGAGCCGAACCTCGACCCCGTCAATTCTCCGGTGAACGACGAAGTTGCCATGGATGTTTTCCGACTGGAGTCTCGCGTTGCAGCTGTCGTGGACTATCTCGCAAGGCTGAAGGCCGCCACATCTCGCATCGACTCGACGCTCTGGCCTGAGGAGACACTTCAGACTGACCTTGAGTCGCTGATGGCCCGCTTGAACACGATCCCTGGTCGAGTGCAGGAGTGGAAGAAGTCCTCGGCTCGGTGTGGTGCAGATGTCGCTCTGTGTCTGGCCCGAGTCCACTGCAAAGATGCGCGAGAAGAGAAGCTGGCGGCCCTTCGAGTGGCCAATACCAAGAAGCACGACTTCAGGTCCTTTATGGAAACTTTCCTTGCAGCTGCCACTCGGATCGCCGACGGAATTGACCTTGATGAATTTGTTGCACCTTCCAGCCCTCCACAGGAGGGGTAAAAAACTTCTTCTGGCTCGACGCTTTAAATTTGCCTCGGTATGCCGAGTGGAATTGTAACCAACAAACCTTAACGGGCTTGACGCCTGAGCACTTTCGGTTCCTTTAGATATCGATTCAAACTTGAATTTGGCGCTTGAATATGATTGCCTTCGGCTCAAAATGTCTTTTGCAGGTTCAAAGCAAGGCGCCTTTATTGCAATCGACTTATTCTTTAGTCCACTTAGGCGAGCACTGGGCTGCGGCTAAGCCCTCCGAGTGAGAAGTTTTACTCTTCACTCGGTAGGATTTTGATAACTTAGGCGAGTGCTTGGACTGCAGCTAAGCCCCCGAGTGAGAGGGTTGCTCTTCACTCGGTAGGATTTCGGTAACTTAGGCGAGTGCTTGGACTGCAGCTAAGCCCCCGAGTGAGAGGGTTGCTCTTCACTCGGTAGGATTTTTATAACTTAGGCGAGCGCGAGGCTGCAGCTAAGCCCCCGAGTGAGAGGGTTGCTCTTCACTCGGTAGGATTTTGATAACTTAGGCGAGTGCTTGGACTGCAGCTAAGCCCCCGAGTGAGAGGGTTGCTCTTCACTCGGTAGGATTTTTATAACTTAGGCGAGCATGAGGCTGCAGCTAAGCCCCCGAGTGAGAGGGTTGCTCTTCACTCGGTAGGATTTTGATAACTTAGGCGAGTGCTTGGACTGCAGCTAAGCCCCCGAGTGAGAGGGTTGCTCTTCACTCGGTAGGATTTTTATAACTTAGGCGAGCACAGGGCTGCAGCTAAGCCCCCGAGTGAGAGGGTTGCTCTTCACTCGGTAGGATTTTTATAACTTAGGCGAGCATGAGGCTGCAGCTAAGCCCCCGAGTGAGAGGGTTGCTCTTCACTCGGTAGGATTTTTATAACTTAGGTGAGCATGGGGCTGCAGCTAAGCCCCCGAGTGAGAGGGTTGCTCTTCACTCGGTAGGATTTTTATAACTTAGGCGAGCATGAGGCTGCAGCTAAGCCCCCGAGTGAGAGGGTTGCTCTTCACTCGGTAGGGTTTTGATAAACTTAGGCGAGTGCTTGGACTGCAGCTAAGCCCCCGAGTGGAAGGCTGGCTTACCACTCGGTAGGATTTTGATAAACTTAGGCGAGTCCTTGGACTGCAGCTAAGCCTCCGAGTGGAAGGCTGGCTTACCACTCGGTAGGATTTTGATAAACTTAGGCGAAACGGATTCGCAGCTAAGCCTCCGAGTGGAAGGCTGGCTTACCACTCAGTAGGATTTTGATAAACTTAGTCGAAACGGATTCGCAGCTAAGCCTCCGAGTGAGAGTCTGGCTCACCACTCGGTAGGATTTTGATAAACTTAGGCGAGTCCTTGGACTGCAGCTAAGCCTCCGAGTGGAAGGCTGGCTTACCACTCGGTAGGATTTTGATAAACTTAGGCGAAACGGATTCGCAGCTAAGCCTCCGAGTGAGAGTCTGGCTCACCACTCGGTAGGATTTTGATAAACTTAGGCGAAACGGATTCGCAGCTAAGCCTCCGAGTGAGAGTCTGGCTCACCACTCGGTAGGATTTTGATAAACTTAGGCGAAACGGATTCACAGCTAAGCCTCCGAGTGAGAGTCTGGCTCACCACTCGGTAGGATTTTTACAAACTTAGGCGAAACGGATTCGCGGCTAAGCCACCCACTGAGGGGGAGTTTTATGTGGACAAAAATAAAAAGTGACAGAAATTATGGAGGAACTATGACACTATTATTTTGATGTCCATGAGCTACAGAAGTACTTTATTGCAACTCATCCGAGTGATAAAACTTAAGTGTAAAATGGGCGGAGTAGCTCCGCGTTCCAAGCTCGGGGCTCGTCGATATTATGCTCGACGTTGTAAAGACGATACACCCCGTTGTGGAGGACCTTGGTGACGATGAAGGGGCCTTCCCAAGAAGGAGCAAGCTTGTGTGGTTTGTGCTGATCCACTCGGAGAACCAAATCCCCTTCCTGGAAGGCTCGACCTCTCACATTCCTGGCGTGGAAACGGCGCAAATCTTGTTGGTAGATGGTCGAATGGATCAGAGCCATCTCCCTTTCTTCCTCTAAAAGGTCGACTGCGTCCTGCCGCGCTTGTTCAGCTTCTGCTTCATTGTAGATTTCAACTCGGGGAGCATTATGAAGAAGATCACTCGGCAAGACCGCTTCAGCTCCGTAGACCAAGAAGAATGGAGTTCTTCCGGTCGACCGATTAGGTGTGGTCCGCAGCCCCCAGAGCACAGAGGGAAGTTCGTCGACCCAAGCTCCAGCCGCGTGTTTGAGATCACGCATGAGTCGAGGCTTCAAACCCTTAAGAATCAGTCCATTAGCTCGCTCTGCTTGTCCATTCGACTGCGGATGGGCGACTGAAGCGTAGTCGACTCGTGTGCCCTGGGAGTTGCAGAAAGTTCTGAATTCTTCTGAGTCAAAGTTCGACCCATTATCCGTGATGATGCTGTGCGGGACTCCATATCTGAATATTAGTTCCCTGATGAAGCTAACAGCAGTACCGGTGTCAAGGCTCTTGATTGGTTTAGCTTCGATCCACTTGGTGAACTTGTCGACTGCCACCAGTACATGCGTGAAGCCGCTTCGTCCTGTTCTCAAAGGACCGACCATGTCCAGCCCCCAAACTGCAAAAGGCCAGACGAGTGGGATGGTCTTCAAAGCTGACGCAGGCTTGTGCGACATATTCGAGTAGAACTGACATCCCTCGCACTTATCCACTATCTCTTTTGCCATCTCATTCGCCTTGGGCCAGTAAAATCCGGCTCGGTATGCTTTGGCCACGATGGTCCGAGAGGACGCATGATGACCACAGGTTCCCGAGTGAATATCATTGAGGATGAGTCGACCTTCTTCTGGTGTTATGCACTTCTGACCGACTCCAGTCGCGCTTTCTCTGTATAATTGTCCTTTGATTACGGTAAAGGCCTTAGATCGACGGACGATCTGTCGAGCCTCTTCCTCATCCTCCGGAAGCTCTTTCCTCAAGATATATGCGACATACGGAATCGTCCAGTCGGGAATGACCACCAAAACCTCCATGATCAAGTCGACCACCGCTGGGACTTCAACTTCAGTCGGATCTGTGGCGCTCTTGGGTTGCGGAGTTTCTTCGGTGAAAGGATCTTCTTTGACCGACGGAGTGTGTATATGCTCCAAGAACACACCACTCGGAATGGCTTCTCTCTTGGAACCTATCTTTGCTAGATCATCAGCTGCTTGATTTTTCAGTCGGGGTATATGATGGAGCTCCAACCCCTCGAACTTCTTCTCCAGCTTCCTCACTGCACTGCAGTATCCAGTCATGGCTGGGCTTCTCACGTCCCACTCTTTCATCACCTGATTGACCACTAAATCCGAGTCGCCATAGACCATTAGGCGACGGACGCCGAGTGAAATGGCCATGCGCAACCCATATAGGAGGGCCTCATATTCTGCCTCATTGTTGGAGGAATCAAAGTGAATCTGGAGCACATATCTGAGCTTATCTCCTCTGGGGGAAACCAGGACAACCCCAGCACCGGAACCATTCAACATCTTAGAGCCATCAAAAAACATAGTCCAATGCTCCGAGTGAACTTCAGTCGGCTGCTGTTGTTCAATCCACTCGGCGAGGAAATCTGCTATCGCCTAGGACTTAATGGCTTTCTTTGCCTCAAACTTGATATCAAGGGGAAGAAGTTCAATCGCCCATTTGGCCACTCGACCAGTTGCATCTCTGTTGTGCAAAATCTCTGATAGTGGAGCGTCGCTGACGACTGTGATGGAATGGTCAGAGAAATAATGAGCAACCTTCTTTGTGGTCATGTATATTCCATACACAAGCTTCTGATAATGAGGATATCTCTGCTTGGATGGAGTCAAGACTTCAGACAAATAATACACTGGGCGCTGAACTTTGAGAGCTTTTCCTTCTTCTTCCCGCTCGACCGTTAGCACAGTACTGACGACTTGTCCTGTGGCTGCGATGTAGAGCAACAGAGGCTCTTTGCTGATTGGAGCAGCAAGCACCGACTGGGTGGAGAGCAGAGCTTTTAGCTCGGCAAACGCTGCATCAGCTTCTGGAGTCCACTCGAACTTGTCAGCCTTCTTCATCAGTCGGTAAAGAGGCAGTGCCTTTTCACCGAGTCGTGAGATGAATCGACTTAATGCGGCCAAGCATCCAGTAAGCTTCTGGACATCGTGCACTCGCACAGGGCGTTTCATTCGGAGAATAGTGCCAATCTTCTCTGGGTTAGCGTCGATTCCCCGTTCGGAAACGAGAAAACCGAGTAACTTGCCACCAGGAACTCCAAATGTGCACTTTGATGGATTGAGCTTGATATCATACCTTCTGAGGTTGGCAAATGTTTCGGCGAGGTCAGCGAGCAGGTCGGAACCTTTTCGTGACTTGACAACAATATCATCCATATAAGCTTCCACATTCCGACTGATTTGGGTGAGTAGACACTTCTGAATCATTCGCATAAATGTGGCTCCGGCATTCTTGAGGCCGAATGGCATGGTGATATAGCAGAAGCACCCGAATGGAGTGATGAAAGCTGTTTTTACGTCATCGGGCCCGTACAGACGGATCTGGTGGTACCCGGAGTAAGCATCTAAAAAAGACAACCTCTCGCATCTCGCGGTCGAGTCAACAATTTGATCTATGCGAGGGAGAGGAAAGTGATCTTTCGGGCAGGCCCGGTTGATGTGCTTGAAATCAATGCACATTCGGAGCGACTTGTCCTTCTTAGGAACCATGACGACATTAGCGAGCCACTCGGAGTGGTATATCTCTCGGATAAATCCTGCCGCCAACAGTCGAGCCACTTCTTCACCGATGGCCTTTCTCTTCTGGACGGCGGACCGCCGAAGATGCTCTTTGACTGGTTTTGCAGACGAGTCGACTCTTAGGCGATGCTCAGCCAGTCCCCTGGGAACACCTGGCATGTCAGCGGGCTTCCATGCAAAAATGTCCCAGTTCTCACGGAGGAACTGGATGAGCGCTTCTTCCTATTTTGGGTCGAGTGTTGTGGAGATGCGGGTCGGAGCTGCTAAATTCTGAATTGGGGTTCGATATACCTGAGTCGGCGGGAAGAGTTGACGTCGACTGGTGTCGGGAACTCGTTGCCGCGCGCGCTCGTCGAGTGCTCGCTGAAGGTTCTCCAGTCGAGTGCGCTCGGCCAAATTGGCCAGACGCGCCTCCTCCAAGGCACGAGCCTCGGGGGTTTCTCCTGCGATGGGAATACGCAGGGGATCCTCGTTCCTGCGGCGAAGCTCTTCTCTTTGCAGAGAGTCGAGTGGCTCGGGCTGGTACTCTTCGTAGTCTCGTGCAGGGTCGCCACCGTCACCTGCTCCACCACCACGGGCGAAGCCAGGAGGGCTGTGGGGCCCGTCGACCATCAAGATTTCCACCGCTGGATCACTGCTTCCGCACTCGGATGCAGTCTCTCCGGAGCCAGTCGACTGATCGAACAAGCCGTAGAGAGATTCGTTGGGCTCGATTGCCGCAACTTGTGTAGTGGCCGATTGGCGAGCCACCGCGTGACTCACCCATCGCTGAAGCCTCGACCGGCCTGAGCGCTTGCGCTGGCGGGAGACCGGGAGGGTGGACGATGGAGGAGCCGACCGATACTGGGTCGACGGTTGCCGCAGCAGAACGCCGCGGACACATGCGCGAAAATGCGTCGCACCGCGGACGGGGAGCGCGTCTACGTCGAGTGGAGCCTCCTGGAGCCATGCGGAGTCGTCGGCGATGAAGGTGAGAGTGCCGAGACGGATCTCTTGACCCTTGACCAAAACTCCAGCAGACACCATGATGAGAGTACTCGGAAGAATCGCAACTTCTCCACAAAATCGCTAAAACACCTGCCCCAAGGTGGGCGCCAACTGTCGTGGTTCTAAGCCTGACAGTAGAGTGGGGGGTAGGTATGGAGAGGCAAGGTCCTAGCTATGGAGAGGTTGTAAGCACAAAGGATGTACGAGTTCAGGCCCTTCTCGGAAGAAGTAACAGCCCTACGTCTCGGAGCCCGGAGGCGGTCGAGTGGATTATGAATGTATGAATTACAAGGTGCCGAACCCCTCTGCCTGTGGAGGAGGGTGGCTTATATAGAGTGCGCCAGGACCCTAGCCAGCCCACGCAGGAGAGGGTTTAAGGTGAGTTAAGTCTGGGGCGTTACTGGTAACGCCCCACATAAAGTGCCTTTACTATCATAAAGTCTACTTGATTACAGGCCGTTGCAGTGCAGAGTGCCTCTTGACCTCCTGGTGGTCGAGTGAGTCTTCGTGGTCGAGTCCTTCAGGCCAGTCGAGTGAATCCTCGTTGGTCGACTGGAAGGCGACCTCTTCTAAGGATGTCCTAGGGTAAGTTACTTGGATCAGGTCCATGATCCTACCCTAGGTACACAACCCCATCATCGGCCACGACCTGACTAACCACACAAGTCTCTCATCCAGGTTCATCGCCTATTCGGGTTCCATCTGCAAGGAGATCCGGCCGGGGTGTCGCTCATGGCCCCAAACGATGTGAGCAGGATTCCCAAGCCCACCATCCGGGTGCCACTTGGTACACCGTGCCACTGTGCCTAGTCTGTCCCAAGCCCACCTGGCCGGGTGCCACTTCGTAGACTACTAACACTACCTACAAACACCAGAAACTAGTTGCGACTCCTGGACAGAGATCAAGTTGGTTAATAAGTCAAGAGGGGTCGAGTTACTGGAACCCAATGTGTGGTAGTATCGAGTCATTGGACAACATACATAGAACTCAGTGCTTAAGGACAGTTCTAGTGAGACAACCCACCATGTACTCCTACATGGCCTCTCACCGCTACCTTTACCAAATCATGTTCACACACTTCACTCTCAGCATCAGAACATAGAACGCTGCACTCCAATTCATTCCCAATGAATCAGACCTGACACACTCTAAGCAATAGCAAGCATGGCATGGTAGGAACACAACAATGGCTTCAATCAACTCCTACACATGCTCGTGGGTTTCAACTAGTTACTGTTGCAATGACAGGTCATGCAAAGGAATGGGGGTTCAACTACCGTAGCACAAAGTAGCAGTTGAAACGTTGTTGTCCTAATGCAATAACTGAGAACAGGAGCAAGAGTAGGATTGTATCAGAATGAACAAGGGGGTTTGCTTGCCTGGTAGAACAACAGGGGGGCACTGCTCCTCAAACAGGTAGTCTGGAGCACTCTCCGGAGCAGGACCTATCGAAAAGGAACGGTGTCGACAATCAATACACAATCATATGCAACAATATGATGCATGAACATGGCATGTAGATGTGATGTTGTTTGAGCTAATGCATTTAGCATTCAACTTGGAAGAGGTCCATTTGAACCAAAGCTTCAAATGCAACTCTAATTTAAGTCCCTCTAAATACCATAAGTGTGTTTTCATATATACAGCATGTATAGGTTGATTTTTCATGCATGAAAATGGTACGGATGGATCGATTGAATTTTTCTGATCATTTTTCATATATAACTTATTTCAATCTGAGCTATGGTTGAATTTCTATGAAATTTTGAAGTTTATATCATTTTCCGGAATTTCCTAATTTATTTATAAACCAGAAAATGATCTATTGCGTCAGCATGACGGTGGCATGACGTCAGCGAGTCAACCGTGGCTGACCAGGTCAAACCTGACGTGTGGGGTCCACACGTCAATGTCACAGTTAGTTAACAGGGGGTTTAACTAATCCTAATACAGGGTTAGTGGCGCTGGGGCCCACTTGTCAGTTTCTTAGGGGTTTAGTTAGATGGTGATTAGCCTTAAGCTAATCACCTGACCCATGGGGCCCACCTGACGGGCTGGTTTTGTCAAAGGTCAAACCCCATTGGCGTTTAGCCGCCGGCGAGGCCGAACGCGACGGAGGGGCTGGGAATGCGTCTCCAGCGACCAAATGGGCCGCGGAGACCATCCCTGAGGAGCCGGTGCTCGCGTGCACCCAGGGGAGCAGACGGGAGGCTGCGGGGGCGGCGGACCTCGCCGGAGCGGAGCTCAGCACGGCGGCCGGAGCACGGCTATGGGCGTGAGCGGGCTGCGGGGCACTGGGAGGCCACCCGAGGGGCTCTGCGGCACCCTCGTGGCACCAGGAGCCCGGTTGGGTGCTGGGGGGCGGCTGGCTCGGGCTCTGGCCATGGTGGCGCCATGGCCCGCGGCGATGAGGTCTCGGGCGCGGAAGCTGAGCTAGCTAGGCGGGCCAAACGAGCACGGGGAGGAGGAGAGAACGAAGTAGAGCTCACGGGGAGAACATAGACGTCGTCAGCGAGCTCGGGGACGCGCTGAGGTCGACGGTGCGGCGATGGGGATCCACGGCGGCCGGAGATGAAGACGACGGCGATGGAGGCGCTCCAGGGCCTCCCGAGGCACGTGGCTCAACAGAGAGGTAGACGCAGATGTGGCGGAGCTTGCAGACACGGAGAGAGGGCGAGGGGGAGTCAGTGGCTATGGCAACGGCGAGCGGCTGCGACGGCAGCGCTTGGGCTGGTCGAGAGAGAGGGATCCAGGGGAGGAAGGAGAGTGAGAGAGAGTGAGAGAGGTGCGGGGCGGTGCGTGGCGTCGCGCAGAGCGTCCAGGGCGACGAGGGGGAGGCCAGGCAGGCAGGTGGCGTGGCGGCACGGCGGCGCGCGCGCGTCAGCCACACGCCCTGTCCTCCTGGCGAGAGGTCAGGGATGACTGGCGTCGCCAGCTGGCTGGGCTGGCCTGCTAGGCTGCTGGGCTGCCAGGTAGGAGGCCCAGGTAAGGGTTTTTTTTCCTTTTTCTGTTTCCCTTTCTATTTTTCTGACATTTGTTTGATTTAAAAACAATACCAAACTACTTTATCTACTTATGCCAATTTTTGCAGGAGCTAGTGATATTATTCCAGAAATCCTCATCAACTAGCATAATTTTTGGACATATATGAAATATATAACACTTATATATCCAAAGGTAATAAGTATTGCGTTAATTACAAATGGCCAAAATAAATATTTATGAGCTCACTAAAATATTGGTTTGAATTTTACCTCTGACCAATATTTTCAGGGAGCAACATGAACATTTTCTTGGACCTTTTTGGAGCAATTTTTATCTGCGTTATTTCCAGAACTGATTTCTGAGGGTTTCACAAATCCCCAATTCAAATTTATATGGAATTTAAACATGATGCACACATGACTAGCTAGCCTTGAGCATACCAGAACTAGGGATGTGACAACTCTCCCCACTTGAAGGAACTTCTCGCTCCCAAGTAGCTTCTCTCTCGGAATGATGAGACCACTGAACCTTGAGAAACTTGATGTTATGACGTCGGGTGACACGCTCTGCTTGATCAAGGATGCAAACAGGGTACTCTCGATATGTGACGTTATCTTGGAGATCAATCGTTTCATGGTCCCCTCCACGGATGGGATCCGAGAAGCAACACCTGAGTTGAGAGACATGGAAGACATCATGTACTCGGGAAAGATGTGGGGGTAGTTCCAATTGGTAGGCAACCTCTCCTCGTTTAGCGAGAATGCGAAAAGGACCAATGTAACGAGGAGCCAACTTGCCCTTGATACCAAAACGATGGGTACCCTTCAAAGGGTAACCCGGAGGTAAGCCTTGTCGCCAACTTCATAAGCCACTTCCTTATGACGACGGTCATACTGGCTCTTTTGACGAGATTGTGCTGTTTTCAAATTCTCACGAATGATGCGAACTTGCTCTTCTACCTCCTGAATCATGTCTAGTCCAAAGAATTGTCTTTCACCGGTTTCTGACCAGTTCAGAGGTGTTCGACATCTTCGTCCATACAGAACCTCAAAAGGAGCTTTCTTGAGGCTGGATTGGTAGATATTATTATAAGCAAACTCGATGAAGGGAAGACACTTCTCCCAATCCATACCGAATGAGATAACCCAAGCTCTAAGATGTCTTCGAGAATTTGGTTGACCCTTTCCACCTGACCACTTGATTGAGGGTGGAAAGCGGTACTGAAGGAAAGATGGGTGCCCATGGCAGTTTGGAAACTCTCCCAGAAATGAGAAGTGAAAAGACTGCCACGGTCTGAATTGATCTCTAGTGGAACACCATGAAGTGACACTATTCAAGAAATATATAAGTCAGCGAGCTGACTAGCAGTAATACTCTCTCGAATAGGTAGGAAGTGGGCCACCTTGGAGAGACGATCAGTGACTATGAAGATAGCATTATTCCCTCTCTTGGTCCTGGGAAAGCCGGTGATGGAGTCCATACCAACTTTGTCCCATTTCCACTCAAGAATAGCTAAAGGTTGAAGGGTGCCAGCAGGCCTCTGATGTTCTGCCTTAACGTGACGACAAACTTCATAGTTAGCAATGAACTCAGCGATTTCCCTCTTCATCCTAGTCCACCAAAACCTCTGGCGTAGTTCCTGATACATCTTAGTACTACCGGGATGAATCATGAGAGGAGATTCATGCGCCTCCTTAAGGATCAGTTGTCGAAGATGCTCCTTCTTGGGAACCACCAGGCGGTTTTCGAAGAAAACAACACCTCGATCATCTAATGAGAAACTACCAGCAATACCCTTGGCAATGTTTCTCTTGATCCGGGTAATCCCCGTATCATGCTTCTCGGCTTCTATGATATGATCCACAAGAGTAGGTTTCACCTCCAAGGTTGAAAGGAATCCGTGAGGAGCAATGTGAAGGTTAAGCTTACATAATTCCTCATGGAGAAGTGGTTGGCCCTGTTGCAACATGAGATTATAGCAATAGGACTTATGACTTAGCGCATCAGCCATGACATTCCCCTTGCCTGGGTTGTAGGTAGCCCCTAAGTCATAATCTGAGATCAACTCCAACCAACGTGTTTGCCTAAGGTTCAAATCTGGTTGGGTGAAGATATACTTGAGACTCTGGTGGTCGGTGTAAATCTCGCAACGTTTACCAAGAAGGTAATGTCGCCAAGTCTTAAGTGCATAGACTACGGCTGCAAGCTCTACATCATGTGTAGGATAATTCTCCTCATGTGGATGCAACTGTCGAGATGCATAGGCAATCACATGACGTTCTTGCATAAGAATGCAACCTAGTCCCTGTCATGAGGCGTCGCAGTAGATAACAAAGTCTTTAGTGAAATCCGGTGGCACAAGTATGGGAGCAGAAGTCAGGCGTCTTTTCAGTTCCTGAAAACTGTGCTCACACTGTGTGGACCGCTCAAACTTTTTATCTTTCTTGAGAAGTTCCGTGAGAGGTTTGGCCACTTTGGAGAAGTTCTCAACGAAGCGGCGACAATAACTGCCTAGGCCAAGGAAACTCCTAACTTGCTTAACCGTTTCAGGCGGAGTCCAATCAAGAACGACCTGAACTCTCTCGGGTTTGATAGTAATGCCCTTACCAGATATCACGTGGCCCAGGTAGGTCACTTCTGGCAAGCAAAATTCGCACTTGGAGAACTTGGCATAAAGGCGGTGCTCTCTGAGTTTTTCTAACACAAGTCTAAGATGTTCGGCATGCTCTTCCTTGTTCTTCGAGTAAATAAGAATATCATCGAGGTAAAGCACGACGAACTTATCTAAGTACTCCATGAAGATCGAGTTCATCAAGCGGGAGAATGTAGCTGGAGCATTGGTTAGACCAAAGGACATGACGGTTTACTCGTACTGGCCATAACGAGTGACAAAAGCCGTCTTAGGAATGTCCCCACTTCTGATCTTGATTTGGTGGTAGCCTAACCTCAAATCCATCTTGGAAAAGACTGAGGATCTAGCGAGCCGATCATATAGATCGTTGATCCTGGGGAGCGGATAATTGTTCTTTATCGTGACCAAATTAACGGGACAATAATCTACAACCATCCGGTCCATACCATCCTTCTTCTTGACGAAAAGGACGGGGCAAGCCCAGGGAGAAGAACAAGGACGGATGAAACCATTTTACAAGGACTCATCAAGTTGTTTCTTAAGCTCAGCTAGCTCTAAGCGTGCCATCTTGTAGGGTCTCCTAGAAATTGGGGTGGTTCCTGGGATAAGATCTATGACAAACTCTACATCTCTGTCAGGTGGAATACCTGGCAGTTCCTCTGGAAAGACATCCGGAAAGTCACGGACTACCGGGATATCTTCAAGGTCTGGAAGAGGGATGGCATTAAGAGAATAGAGTTGACACTTTGCAACTCTGGTGGAGACAGTGACTATCTTGCTAGATGGGTGTGTAAGCTAAACAAACCTAGTGTAACAATCAATCTTGGCATAATGAGTTTTCATCCAGTCCATACCCAAGATGATGTTAATATCTGTTGACTTGAGGGCTATAAGTGATGCAAGGAATACAAGTCTGTCAACAAGGATTTCATTACCATGGCTTACACTAGAAGTTTGCCATTTGGATCCAGGAGTTTGAATGAGTAGTGGAGAGGGCATATCCCAAAATGAAATGTTGTGCAAGTTAGCATAGCTTTCGGAAATGAAGGAATGAGATGCTCCAGTATCGAACAAAACCGATGCTTGATGGCAATTGACAAGGAGTGTACCAAGAACGACATCTGGATCATCATGAGCGTCTTTAGCTGAGATGTGATGCACATGTCCACGTTCAGTGGAAGCTGACTTGACACTGATTGTCTGGCGTGATGGCTTACCACGAAGAACAAACTCCTCGGGCTGGGGTGGAGCATAGTTGTCTTGAGAGCAGTCACGTGCGTAGTGTCCTGGCTCTCCGCATGTGAAACAAGTCCCTAAGGTAGGACATGGACCCGCATTGACAAGCGGTCTACCAATAGGCCTGGGTGGAGCATACTGCTGAACTGGGTGAGGCGCCACATAAGAGGGCCTCGGTGAATATCCGGGTGGAAGAGCGGAGTTCGGAACCCAGATCCGGCGCTTCTAAGAACTAGAACTTGAGGAAGAACCCAAATCACGGGTGTGCTTACGAGACTCCTCGTAAGTGAGCTGAGCTGTCTCCGCATTAATGGCCTTGTTCACAAGAGCCTGGAATGTAACATAGTGATGCAGGTGGAGATCACGACGCAACTTGGGGTTGAGACCCTTCCGGAACCTAGCCTACTTCTTGGCATCTGTGGACACCTCCTGTGTAGCATAGCGGGCGAGGTTCTCAAACTCTCTACTGTAAGCATCAACAGCCATCTTATCCTGGGTGAAACTACAGAACTCTTCTCTCTTGCGGTCAATGAGAGCCCGAGGAATGTGATGCTCGCAAAAAGCCCCAGTGAAATCTCTTCAGGTGAGTATCTGGCCAGCTGGAAGGATAGCCTCATAGTTCTGCCACCAAAGTCTAGCAGGACCTTCCAGGTGTTAAGCAGCATAGGTAACCATGTCACCTTCAGCTACGTTCGCAGAACGCAGCTTGATAGTGATACTACGGAGCCAGTCATCGGCATCGAGTGGCTCGATGGAATGATGGAAGGTAGGTGGTTTCAGGCTAATGAAATCATGGATGGTCGTTGACTCCTTGTACTGATGGGTGGTGTTCTCCTCAATACGTGCTAACAAGCGGTTAGAATCTCGCTTGTTCTTCTCCATCTCTAACATGAACTCTGCCAACAAAGTCTGGTCGAGAGGATCCTCATCCCTACCATCTCCGTGGTTCCGGCTACGAGCAAAAGAACTCCGGTTAACTGATGACATCCTGAAGAACCAACCAAGGAAACAAGGGTGGATTCAGCATCATCATATGATGTAGAATATAGTACAAGGAAAATACTATATCTTGAGCTCCTAGGATAATTCCGGCAGCATAACGGCAGTAAAATGCTCAAGATGAGACATTCTACAAAAGACGGGGTAGCACCATACTCAACATCATCACTCAAGGTTCTGAGATATTACTAAACAGACTGCACCGAAAGTAATAGAAAACTGGAATATGACTCTGATCAACCAATCCTAAGAGACTACAGAGTAGTAACACGTGATCGTGATAGACAGAAGAGGAAGCCTAGTTCCTTAACCCCGTAGGACAAATAGGACGACTCAGATCAGAAGGCATGAGGTATAAGGAGTAAAAGAGCCTTACATTCCCTTCCACAATCAATTCCACTATATAGCTAAAGAATTTCTAGACTCAACTTCGACCAGGTTGGCTTGGAAATCCTACACGCAGTCAGGCTCTGATACCAAAGCTGTCGGGACCCCGATTCTAAATCACACCGATCTAGCATGTAACACCTCATATCACTTTGCGGCCTCACGCACGGTATTCCCACGGGTGTTGCCATACCACGGCCCAAGACCGTTTGCGCCTTTTGGCTCACGTATATGATAGTATCGCTAGCATCCATATGACAGAGAACCCGGGCCGACATGACTAGTCGTGAACCCAAAGTGGCACTGACTTACAGGGACATGCATACATGAAACAACATCGAGCATGTCGGTCAGCAGCGTGTGAATCCGGGATGTAGCAACTGGGCTAACAGGACTCCGGGAACCCGGGCTATAGCAGGCTAGGCAGGACTCAGGATGTCACCGCGTGACATTTCCCCGAAGGGACAGACATAGGAACGATGTGAATCACATTTTGGCTAGTCTAAGTGTTCCGGAGCAGTAGTGCTGGGCTAGCAGGACTCCGGTAAACCGGGCTGTAGCGGACTACCATGGCTCGGTGGAAGCACTAGACTACATTTCCCCATAAGAGAGGCTACCAAGGATAGACAACTAGGTTGTCGGATCCCACACATAACAATACATGTTACATGTACGCATAACATGCAAGTATGTGATGTACAACATGGCATCACAACATAACGCAAACTCATATAGATAAAGGCCCAAAAGAGCCACATAGCATTTAATTCAAACACGGGTATCATGACCCATCATTCAGAGCATACAAGCAATGGAAGCATTACATATCTGAGTACATACAACTACAAAAGAAAAAGGCCGAGAAGCCTGACTATCTACAAGACCCTCCCAAGGGTACAAGATCGTAGCAGGGATATCAAGCTACTCATCGAAGTCCAAGCGGAACAACTAGTGAGACAGATGTCTCATCTGCAAACATAAATAAAGCAAACGTGAGTACAAAGGTACTCAGCAAGACTTACATCAGATCCTATCATACATGCATTAGTATCAAGGACGCAATGTGGGGTTCAGTTGCAGCAAGCCAGCTTTGACTCAGTGGCTATCCTATTCTACGACTACGAGTAAGTCCTTTGAGGTAAGAAAGCGCACACGAGTCCACTAATCACCACATCAATACACTACTATGGATTCATTCCCGTCTCCTTACGAGAAGGCCATCCATAGCACTCACACTTTTCTTGAGCATTCTAGAGTATCCATTTCAAGTTGTCTATGTACCACGTAAGCATCCAAGAAGTCCATAACCGCAGACCCGACTATTCGAATAGATCATGAAAACCCTGCAGGGGTGTACTTCTTCACACACGCTCTCACCACTTATCGCCGTTTACACGACGTGTACTCGCCATCCTTCAAGCGGAAGCCCAGTGAGGGTGTTGGCCACGACCTGACTAACCACACAAGTCTCTCATCCAGGTTCATCGCCTATTCGGGTTCCATCCGCAAGGAGATCCGGCCGGGGTGTCGCTCACGGCCCCAAACGATGTGAGCAGGGTTCCCAAGCCCACCATCCGGGTGCCACTTGGTACACCGTGCCACTGTGCCTAGTCTGTCCCAAGCCCACCTGGCCGGGTGCCACTTGGTAGTCTACTAACACTACCTACAAACACCAGAAACTAGTTGCGACTCCTGGAGAGAGATCAAGTTGGTTAATAAGTCGAGAGGGGTCGAGTTACCGGAACCCAATGTGTGGTAGTATCGAGTCATTGGACAACATACATAGAACTCAGTGCTTAAGGACGGTTCTAGTGAGACAACCCACCATGTACTCCTACATGGCCCCTCACCGCTACCTTTACCAAATCATGTTCACACACTTCACTCTCAGCATCAAAACATAGAACGCTGCACTCCAATTCATTCCCAATGAATCAGACCTGATACACTCTAAGCAATAGCAAGCATGGCATGGTAGGAACACAACAATGGCTTCAATCAACTCCTACACATGCTCGTGGGTTTCAACTAGATACTGTGGCAATGACAGGTCATGTAGAGGAATGGGGGTTCAACTACTGCAGCACAAAGTAGCAGTTGAAACATTGTTGTCCTAATGCAATAACTTAGAGCAGGAGCGAGAGTAGCATTGTATCGGAATGAACAAGGGGGTTTGCTTGCCTGGTAGATCAACAGGGGGGCACTGCTCCTCAGACAGGTACTCTGGAGCACTCTCCGGAGCAGGACCTATCGAAAAGGAATGGTGTTGACAATCAATACACAATCATATGCAACAATATGATGCATGAACATGGCATGTAGATGTGATGTTGTTTGACCTAATGCATTTAGCATTCAACTTGGAAGAGGTCCATTTGAACCAAAGGTTCAAATGCAACTCTAATTTAAGTCCCTCTAAATACAATAAGTGTTTTTTCACATCTACAGCATGTATAGGTTGGTTTGTCATGCATGAAAATGGTACGGTTGGATAGATTGAATTTTTCTGATCATTTTTCATATATAACTTATTTCAATCTGAGCTATGGTTGAATTTCTGTGAATTTTTGAAGTTTATATCATTTTCTGGAATTTCCTAATTTATTTATAAACCAAAAAATGATATATTGCGTCAGCATGACGGTGGCATGACGTCAGCGAGTCAACCGTGGCTGACCAGGTCGAACCTGACGTGTGGGGTCCACACGTCAATGTCACAGTTAGTTAACGGGGGGTTTAACTAATCCTAATACAGGGTTAGTGGCGCTGGGGCCCACTTGTCAGTTTCTCAGGGGTTTATTTAGATGGTGATTAGCCTTAAGCTAATCACCTGACCCATGGGGCCCACCTGACGGGCCGGTGTGGTCAAAGGTCAAACCCCACCGGCGTTTAGCCGCCGGCGAGGCCGAACGCGGCGGAGGGGCTGGGAATGCGTCTCCGGCGACCAAATGGGCCGCGGAGACCATCCCTGAGGAGCCGGTGCCCGCGTGCATCCAGGGAAGCAGACGGGAGGCTACGGGGGCGGCGGAGCTCGCCGGAGCAGAGCTCAGGGCGGCGGCCGGAGCACGGCTACGGGCGGGAGCGGGCTGCGGGGCACGAGGAGGCCACCCGAGGGGCTCTGCGGCACCCTCGTGGCACCAGGAGCCCGGTTGGGTGCTCGGGGGCGGCTGGCTCAGGCTCTGGCCATGGTGGCACCATGGCCCGCAACAATGAGGTCTCGGGCGCGGCAGCTGAGCTAGCTAGGCAGGGAAAACTAGCATGGGGAGGAGGAGAGAACGAAGTAGAGCTCACGGGGAGACCGTAGACGTCGTCAGCGAGCTCGGGGACGCGCTGAGGTCGACGGTGTGGCGATGGGGATCCACGGCGGCCAGAGATGAAGATGACGGCGATGGAGGCGCTCCAGGGCCTCCCGAGGCACGTGGCTCGACGGAGACATGGCGGAGCTTGCAGACACGGAGAGAGGGCGAGGGGGACTAGGTGGCTACGGCAATGGCGAGCGGCGGCGATGGCAGCGCTCGGGCGGGTCGAGAGAGAGGGATCCAGGGGGAGGAGCGAGAGCGAGAGAGAGTGAGAGAGGCGTAGGGCGGTGCGTGGCGTCGCGCCGAGCGTCGAGGGCGATGAGGGGGAGGCCAGGCAGGCAGGTGGCGTGGCGGCGCGCGCGCGTCGGCCACACGCCCTGTCCTCCTGGCGAGAGGTCAGGGACGACTGGCGTCGGCCAGCTGGCTGGGCTGGCCTCCTGGGCCGCTGGGCTACCAGGTAGGAGGCCCAGGTAAGGTTTTTTTTTCCTTTTCTGTTTCCTTTTCTATTTTTCTGACATTTGTTTGATTTAAAAACAATACCAAACTACTTTATCTACTTATGCCAATTTTTGCAGGAGGTAGTGATATTATTCCAGAGCTCCTCATCAACTATCATAATTTTTGGACATATATGAAATATATAACACTTATATATCCAAAGCAAATAAGTATTGCATTAATTCCAAATGGCCAAAATAAATATTTATGAGCTCAATAAAACATTGGTTTGAATTTTACCTCTGACCAATATTTTCAGGGAGCAACATGAACATTTTCTTGGACCTTTTTGGAGCAATTTTTATCTGGGTTATTTCCAGAAATGATTTCTGAGGGTTTCACAAATCCCCAATTCAAATTTACATGGAATTTAAACATGATGCACACATGACTAGCTAGCCTTGAGCCTACCAGAACTAGGGATGTGACAATGCCTCCGAGACGTGACCCCAGATTTGTCTTTCCACCGAAACTCACTCAGTTGATCCAGCAGCAGAATGCATTGATGCAGATACTAGTCCAGAACCAAGGCAACAACAACAACAACAACAACAATAACAACAACCCATCACCACCACCTCCAGTGGACAACCTAGCACACTTTCTGAGGCTGAATCAGCCGGTGCTTTCTAGTAGCACCGAGCCGATTGTTGCCGATGACAGGCTCTGTAGGATTGAAAGAGAGTTGACCACCGCAGGTTTCGCAGATGCAGAGAAGGTGCGCTTTGCCACACACCAACTGTATAGACCCACAACCTAATGGTGGGAGAATTACACAAGAACTTTTCCCATAGCCAACGTCACTTGGGATCAGTTTGAGCAAGCATTCCGCACAGCCCATGTCTCTACAGGAGCAATGAATATGAGAAAGCATGAGTTTCACAACTTACGCCAGGGAAACCATACTGTGGGGCAGTACATGGATGAGTTTAGCAAGTTAGCCCGTTATTCCCCAGACGATGTGGCCACAGATGCCGCGAAGCAGGAGAAGTTTATGGAAGGGCTGAATGATGAGATGAGTATGCAGTTGATGGTTGCAACATTCACTAACTACCAGGAGTTGGTAGACCGGGCCCTGATGATTGAAAGCAAACAACAGTAGATAGAGACCTGCAAACGGAAGTATGGACAGGGGAAGAACAATTCTGGAGCTCAGCAAAAGCCCCTCTTTACCCCTAATTCCGGAGGATAAACTCATAACCATGGAGGCCATACTCACAATGGAGGAAGTTCCATAACCACAGTGGCCCCGGGAATGGAAATGGAAATATTGTAAGCAGCAGCCAGAACCATTCCAACCCATCAACGCCCGCCAAGAAGGATCTAAGTCACATTACTTGTTTCAAGTGCGGGAAGACTGGACACTAAGCCACCGAGTGTTCTGAAGCCGAGAATGGAAATGGCAACGGAAGCTCTGGGAAGAAGCCCAATCCTTTCACCAAAGGACAGGTGAACGACATCAACGTGGAGGAGGTTGAAGAGCATCCAGGTGCAGTTATCGGTAAGTTCTTGGTTAAGTTATTTACCGCACTCGTTCTTTTCCATAATAGTGCATCACATTCATATATTTCAAGGGGATTTGTGGACAAGTTTAAGTTACCCACTTTACCCCTTAGGCCACCCATGCTAGTAAGCTCGCCAGGAGCAGAGTATATGGCCAGCCGATGGTGTGATCGGTTACCCTTAACCATTGGTAGCCATGTTTTTTCCCTCTGACCTAGTAATTTTGGAGTCACAAGGATTGGATATAATACTAGGCATGGATTGGTTACACATGTACAGAGGGAACATTGACTGTGCTAGTAAGTCAATTTTGATCACCACCCCTGAGGGAAAAAGGATTAAGTATGTATCTAGGAATGCGCCAAGAAGAACGCAAGTAAATTCCCTCTCAAGAGCTGTTCATGAGGAAGTGCCTGTAGTGAAGGATTACCCGGATGTATTTCCAGAGGAACTACCAGGCATGCCGCCGGATCAACACATTGATTTTTTGATAGAGCTATTGCCAGGCACCAGACCTATATCGAAGAGACCATACTGGATGCCCGCAAATGATCTGGAGGAGATTAAGAAGAAGATTAAGGAGTTATTGGAGAAAGGTTACATTCGACGAAGTTCATCACCATGGGGAGCCCAGTGCTCTTAGTTGAGAAGAAGGATGTATCCTTGAGAAAGGTTGTCGATTATCGTGCGTTGAATGAAGTGACGATCAAGAACAACTACCCATTACCGATGATTAATGATTTGTTTGACCAGCTGTAGGGAGCTAAAGTATTTTCCAAGATCGACCTGTGATCAGGATACCACCACCTGAAGATCCGAGAAAAGGATATACCCAAGAAAGCTTTCACTAATAGGTACGGGCTATATGAGTACATGGTTATGTCATTTGGATTGACTAATGCCCCTGCCTATTTCATGAGTATGCTGAATAAGGTATTCATGGAGTTCTTGGCTAAGTTTCTTGCGGTGTTCATTGATGATATCTTGGTATACTCGAAGAATGAATAGGAACACAAGGAGCATTTGCGTTTAGTTCTCGAGAAGCTCAGGGAACATTGGTTGTATGCCAAGTTCAGCAAATGTGAGTTTTGGTTGAAGGAAGTTGGATTATTTGGACATGTTATATCAGGAGAAGGTATAGCAGTAGACCCTACCAAGGTTCAGTCGGTCACTGATTGGTTAGCACCCCCCTCAGTAGGGGAGATCCGTAGTTTTCTTGGACTCGCGGGATACTACAGGAGATTCATTGAGAATTTCTCCAAGATTGCAAAACCTATGACGGAGTTGTTGAAGAAGGACAGTAAGTTCAAATGGATAGATGAATGTGAGGCAAGGTTTTAGGAGTTGAAGAAACGTCTGGTTACAGCCCCAGTGCTGATTTTGCCAGATATATGCAAGGATTTCCAAGTGTATTGTGATGCGCCTCGCTTATGACTTGGAGGTGTATTAATGCAAGACAGAATAGTTGTTTCATATGCCTCACGATAGCTTCGACCGCATGAATTGAACTATGCCACGCATGATTTGGAGTTAGCAGCTGTAGTTCATGCACTCAAGAACTGGAGACACTTTCTTATTAGAAACCGCTATGATGTGTACATGGATCACAAGAGTTTGAAGTACATTTCCACATAGAAGGAGGTGAATCTCAGACAAAGGAGATGGTTGGAGCTTATAAAGGATTATGATATGAAGCTACACTATCATCCAGGAAAGGCCAATGTCATAGAAGGCGCTTTGAGCCGGAAGAGTTATGCCAATACCCTTGTAAGCGGAGGTTTTCCGCAGGAGTTAGTTGAAAATATCATGGAGCTTTGTTTGGAGATAGTTCCACAAGGTTTTGTCGCAGCAATGGAGGTTCATTCTATTGGGGAACGTAGTAATTTCAAAAATATTCCTACACACATGCAAGATCATGGTGATGTATAGCAACGAGAGGGGAGAGTGTGATCTACGTACCCTCGTAGACCGACAGCGGAAGCGTTGTGACAATGCGGTTGATGTAGTCGTATGTCTTCACGGCCCGACCGATCAAGCACCGAAACTACGACACCTCCGAGTTTTAGCACACGTTCAGCTCGATGACGATCCCCGGACTCCGATCCAGCAAACTGTCGAGGAAGAGTTCCGTCAGCACGACGGCGTGGTGACGATCTTGATGTTCTACCGTCGCAGGGCTTCGCCTAAGCACCGCTATAATATTATCGAGGACTATGGTGGAAGGGGGCACCGCACACGGCTAAGAAAATGATCACGTGGATCAACTTGTGTGTCTAGGGGTGCCCCCTGCCCCCGTATATAAAGGAGCAAGGGGAGGAGGCCGGCCGGCCCTATGGCGCGCCAAGGAGGAGTCCTCCTCCTAGTAGGAGTAGGACTCCTACTAGGAGGGGGAAGGAAGTGGGGAGGGAGAAGGAAAGGGGGGCGCCGCCCCCCCTCTCCTAGTCCAATTCGGACTAGGGGGGAGGAGGCGCGCGGCCCACCCTGGCTGCCCTTCTCTCTCTCCACTAAGGCCCATATGGCCCATTACTTCTCCCGGGGGGGTTCCGGTAACCCTCACGCACTCCGGTTTTCTCCGAAATCACCCGGAACACTTCCGGTGTCCGAATATAGTCGTCCAATATATCAATCTTTATGTATCGACCATTTCGAGACTCCTCGTTATGTCCGTGATCATATCCAGGACTCCGAACTAACTTCGGTACATCAAAACTCATAAACTCATAATATAACTGTCATTGAAACCTTAAGCGTGCGGACCCTACAGGTTCGAGAACAATGTAGACATGACCGAGACATGTCTCCGGTCAATAAACAATAGCGGAACCTGGATGCTCATATTGGTTCCCACATATTCTACCAAGATCTTTATCGGTCAGACTGCATAACAACATACGTTGTTCCCTTTGTCATCGGTATGTTACTTGCCCGAGATTCGATCATCGGTATCTCAATACCTAGTTCAATCTCGTTACCGGCAAGTCTCTTTACTCGTTCCGTAATACATCATCTTGCAACTAACTCATTAGTTGCATTGCTTGCAAGGCTTAGGTGATGTGCATTACCGAGAGGGCCCGGAGATACCTCTCCGACAATCGAAGTCACAAATCCTAATCTCGAAATACGCCAACCCAACATGTACCTTTGGAGACACCTGTAGAGTACCTTTATAATCACCCAGTTACGTTGTGACGTTTGGTAGCACACAAAGTGTTCCTCCGGCAAATGGGAGTCGCATAATCTCATAGTTATAGGAACATGTATAAGTCATGAAGAAAGCAATAGCAACATACTAAACGATCCGGTGCTAAGCTAATGGAATAGGTCATGTCAATCATATCATTCTCCTAATGATCTGATCCCGTTAATCAAATAACAACACATGTCTATGGTTAGGAAACATAACCATCTTTGATTAACGAACTAGTCAAGTAGAGGCATACTAGTGACTTTTAGTTTGTCTATGTATTCACACAAGTATTATGTTTCCGGATAATACAATTCTAGCATGAATAATAAACATTTATCATGATATAAGGGAATATAATAATAACATTATTATTGCCTCTAGGGCATATTTCCTTCACAGTCAACATTATTGGGAAGGATTCGAGAGGCGTAGAATGATGATAAGGAGATTGATGAAATAAAGGAGAAAATGAGTGAACGAAAAGCCAAAGGATTTCCTGAGGATGAGCACGACACTTTATGGTTTGAGGACCGAGTATATGTACCCAATAATGCAAAAATCAGGAATTTAATACTTCAGGAGGCCCATGATTCGCCATACTCGATACACCCTGGAAACACCAAGATGTATTTGGATTTGAAGGAGCGTTTCTGGTGGACTGGTATGAAGAAGGATATCGCAGAGTATGTAGCAGTATGTGATGTATGTTAGAGAGTGAAGGCAGAACATCAGAAGCCAGCAGGATTACTGCATCCTATGCCGATACCCGAATGGAAGTGGGATAAGCTTGACATGGATTTCATCACCGGATTACCCAGGACCCGATCGAGATACGATTCTATATGGGTAGTAGTGGATTGTTTAACCAAAGTGGCTCACTTTATCCCAGTGAAGACCACCTATACGAGTGTAAAGTTGGCCAAGATATATATGACCAGGATCGTATGTCTGCATGGAGTTCAGAGGACCATCACATTAGATAGAGGGACCTCGTTTACTTCGAAGTTTTGGCATTAGCTGCACCAGACTTTGGGTACTAGGCTAGAGTTCAGTACAGCCTTTCATCCGCAGATAGATGGACAGACCGAGAGAGTCAATCAGATTCTGGAGGATATGTTGAGAGCTTGTGCACTAGATTATGGATCTAGTTGGGAAGATAATTTGCCTTACGCAGAGTTCTCATAAAACAACAGATATCAGGCTAGTTTGAAGATGGCACCTTTCGAAGCCTTGTATGGAAGAAGATGCCGGACACCGTTGATGTGGGATGAATTTGGTGACCGTTAGTTGTTTGGACCATACTTGATCAAAGAGTCGGAAGAAAGGTCAAGTTGATTCGCGATAGACTGAAGGTAGCTCAGTCTAGACAGAAGAGTTATGCAGACTCAAAATGCAAGGAGGTAGTCTATGAAATCGGAGACAGAGCATATCTTCGTGTGTCACCTCTGCGAGGTGTTAAACAATTTGGAGTTAAAGGAAAGTTAGCCCCGAGATTTGTAGGACCATACCAAATTTGGGAACGTATGGGAGAGGTAGCCTACAAGTTGGAGTTACCCGAAGGACTATCAGGAGTTCGTGATGTGTTTCACGTTTCTCAGTTGAAGAAGTGTCATGCAGAGATGGCCGATATTCCTCTGAGAGATACAGTGCCCCTAGAAGCAATTCAGTTGGATAGTGATTTGATTTATGAGGAGAAACCAGTCAAGATTCTCGAGTTTGCCAGCCGAGTCAGACGCAACAAGGTTATCAAGTTTTGCAAAGTTCAGTGGAGCCACCATACTGAGGATGAAGCCACCTGGGAACGAGAGGATGATCTACGGAAAGACCAGCACACCTATTATCTAGCCACCCAGAATCTCGAGGGCGAGATTCATCTTAAGGGGGTAGGTTTGTAACGTCCCAATTTTTCAATTTGGAATGGTATACATAGGTCATCATATGCATATCATATTTTATTTGCTTTTCGTTTGCGATCCTAGAAAATCCTAAGCAACTCAAGGACCCATGGAGAGAGTTGGGGATTTCATTATTTTCATATTTGAATTTTCTCAAATTTGAAAAAAAATATCATTTTGGTTTTAATAATTTTTCTCTCCGAAAATATTTTCAATATAAATATAAAGAGAGGAGATAAAATGACTTCTCCAAAAATAAAAGAAATATCGGAGGAAAAATGTTAAAATCAAATAAATATTTTATTTGATTTTATTTGGATTTTTATTCAGAGTTATTTTATTAAATTAGGAAAAAATTGCATTTTTGAAAATTGCATTAGGTCCGGGAAAATTGTTCACTTTGTCATAAATTTTATTAGAGGACCGTCAAAATTTATTTCGGAATTTTGGACTATGTTTGATATTTCTTTTTATCTATTAACTCCGTCCGTTTAAAAAAACGCGAACCACCTTTGGGCCATGCCCAAGCCGGACACATCCCGCCCGGCCCCCTTAAAAGGAGAGGTCCGAGGCCGCCTCAGCCCCAAACCACCCCAGCCCACCGAGCCGCCCGAAACCCTAGCACCGCCGCCTCGCGATCTGCGCCACCGCTGCCGCTCGCTCGCATCGCCGCCGGAGCCCGCTACCGCCGCCCCCGATCGGTTTTTCCGGTTTTTTGTCGGTTTATTTCGGTAAACCGTAGATCCGGTTTTTATCGAGTAGATCGGTTCGGTTTTTCTCGGTTAGTTGGTTTAGATCGGCTTTTTAATTTTTTTTCCAGTTCGGGTCTAATTTACGAACGTTCGTTCGTTTAGATCTGTTAACGAACGAATTCGTTCATTAGTTTATGTTAGTGGAGGTTCGCACTGTAGTCTTTTTCTTTTTATTTTATTTTTGGCTAGGGACCTATCCGCGATTATTTTTACTACATATTAGCCCCTGATCTTCAAACCCTCGTAACTTTTTAACCGTTTGTCCAAATCCAATGAAACTAATGCCAAAATCTTCATCTCGGATCCCTCTTTCCAGTTAATCAACTTGAACATGGTTTTTACAATCTAAAATTTGGTTTCAAGCAGATTTGAATTCGAAGTTCTTTTGATCGTAGTTTCAGATCCGTAGTTCCGATTCGTTTGATTCTTTTTGCAAATCGAAGCTCTTCAGTTGAACTTCCAGATTAGATCTTTTCATTTGAGTTTTACCCATGCATCTATGCTTGAGTGCTTATGTATGCTATTGTTTGTTTGCAATAGAATACCCGGAGTGCAAAGCGTGCTACTACGAGTCTCTAGGGTTTGCACATCGTCAGCAAGGCAAGTATCACTTTGATCATACTTCTTCATTACCTAGTTTTTATGCATTAGTTTCAACCCCCAAACATTGCATGAGTAGGATCTCTTAACATGTCGGTTTGGGAACTAGATGGTGTGGTAGAACCTATTGCCCTTTTATTATCAAACCATGGGAGTTACTTCTACGTTATGCATATACCACTATGCTATGCTCATAGACGTGGTTTGGGTTGGAGTGTATCTAGGACAGGTGTGAGATTGTTAATTCATGGTGAACTTGAGGTGGCTACTTAAATACACATATGGGAGGATTGGTTGAGGCACCCTGGAGCACCCAATGGTTGTCTAGGCACTTGGAGAATCCATTATTGTCCTAGGATATCCCGGAGTACCTGTGTGATCATCCTACAGTTTGCCACCCAGGCTCAAAGGGATCATAAGATTATTCATGATGGAAACTTCCGTGTGCAGCTACAAGCCATTATGGGCTCTGGTATAGTTTAGTATGTTGTGTGACCTCTTTCAGTGGTAGGCTAGCAGATGTGGGGGATGTAGGTTGGTACTGTCTACCCAGAGTAAAGGGTTAACGCTTCTGAAAGACTATGTCTCGGTCATCCATTTCTCAAACACCATGTAGTGTGAGAAATCCAATGGAGGAGATCGAGTCTTGTGGGGAAAAGTGCGCAAAACTCTGCAGAGTGTACAAACTAATCATGATTAGTCGTGTCCCCGGTTATGGACGTCTTGAGTATCTGGTTCTTGGATTGTCATGTTGATCTCATCACTCTAAATTAAATTTGTTGGGTTATTAATAATGCTTAATTGGGATTGAGTTGGAGGAACCTTCTCGATGTTTATTCAACTACCATGATAGTTAAACAAAATATATTCCTTTCTTGTAGGGGAATTTTTTTCGCAAAAACATATTAACCGTAGAGCCTCCACCAGCCAAATATGCATATAGTTGTAGTTGTAGTTGTTCCTCTCCTCTACAGTGTTATTTTGCCAAGCCTTCCGCTGTTATCATATTTAGATGGCCTTAAGCCATATTATTGTAATAAGTACTCTTTTATGAGTTATTCGATGTAATAAGTGTGACTGCCACTCTGTTATAAATCCTTCAAGTGCTGTGTGTGTCAGCATTACCGATCTAGGGATGACACTTATACATAGAGATTCGACCGTTTGAGGTTGGATCCCTACATGCAGGCATGAGGAATTTGCAGACCCTAGTGAAGAAAAATCATCTCCGCACCATTCCTGATGTAAAATTCGACAAGGATCATATTTGTGCTGCATGTGAGGCTAGTAAATTGGTCAAGAAACTTCATTCATCAAAGATAGTCATCACCACCACAAGACCTCTGGAAATTCATCATATGGATTTCTTCAGTCGTCAAAATTATGCAAGCTCCGGTGGCAGTCATTATGGCCTGGTTATTATTGATGATTTATCTCATTACACTTGGGTATTCTTTTTCAAAGACAAAATCTGCACCCAAGGTACCTTCAAATGTTTCACCAGGAAGGCCCACAATGAATATGATGTGCGACTTAAGCATGTCCAAAGTGAAAATGAAACTGATTTCAAAAGTACTCACATCAGTGAATTTCTCGACGAAAATGGCATTACTCATGAGTTCTCTACCACATAATCTCCCCCAACAGAATGGAGTTGTTGAGCGAAAGAACAGAACTCTCATTGAAATGGCGAGAACAATGCTAACTGAGTATAAAACTCCAATTTGCTTCTGGGTTGATGCTATTAACACTGTTTGTCATGTTACCAATCGTGTTTATCTTCACAAGTTCCTTAAGAAAACTTCATATGAGCTTAGCACTGCAAGAGACCAATTGTCTATTATTTACATGTTTTCGGTGCACCTTGTTACATTTGTGAGATGAATCATGCTTCGAAGTTTGCACCTAAGGCACATGAAGGTTTTCTTCTTGGTTATGGCTCGAACTCGCATACTTATTGTGTCTATAACTCTCACCACGAGAAAAAGTTATGGAAATGGTAAATGTGTGGTTTAATGAATCTAACGGCTCCCAAAAGGAGCACCTACCTAATGTGAAAGATGAATCAATGATTTCTGATGTTGTTGGGAGAATCAAGCCAGTCGAAGAAAATGCACCCGAGTCCTCTAATGATGATGGTCCCATGACTCGAAGCAGAATCATCAAGACACTGCCGTAGCAAATGCCACTCCGAATGCAAATGCCGATCAAAATGGAAATCCTGAAGAAAATGATGATACAAATGCTAAATCTGATGAAAATGATAGTGATCATCAAGATGAAAATCCTTACCCTCGAGTGACTAATTGAGTTGATCCTTCATTAATTCTTGATGAACTTGACAATCTAGGTTATTGACCCACAACTCATTCACGCACTTGTTTGGATAACTACTGTGGCAGTTTCTTCTTTGTCTCATTGGCAGAACCTACCAAGTATGAGGAAGCCATGAATGTTCCAAATTGGATGAATGCTATGCAAGTGGAGTTGGTGCAATTCTAACTAAATGATGTGTGGGAATTGGTTAACAAACCCAATCCTAAGAAGCACAATATTATCGGCACAAAATGGATATTTCACAATAAGCAAGATGTGAATGGCATTGTGGTGAGAAATAAAGCACATCTTTTTGCTCAAGGGTACACACAGGTAGAAGGTATTGATTTCGGTGAAACATATGCTCTTGTTGCATGCCTTGAGGAAATTTGCATTCTTCTCGCTTATGCAAATTACAATGATATCTTCCTTGATCAAATGGACGTGTAAAGTGCTTTCCTCAATGGTGAAATTGATGAGGAACTATATGTTAGACAACCACCTGGCTTTGAACACCCTGAGTTTCCTAACAAAGTTTTAAGGTTGAAGAAGGCTTTATATCGGCTGAAGCGAGGCCCTCGAGCTTGGTATGACACCCTGAAGAAGTTTTTGCTCGATAAAGGGATCAAGCCAGGATCCACTGATCCCACACTTTTCACTCATGCTGTTGATAATGATCTATTCATATGCTAAATCTATGTGGATGATATTATCTTCGGCTGTACTAACAATGCTTGCAGCTTAGAGTTCGGGAAATTGATGACCGAGAAATATCAAATGTCTATGATGCGTGAAGTTAAGTTCTTTCTCAGACTACAGATTCATCAACATGCAAATGGAATTTTTATATCTCAGGAGAAATATCTGAAAGAATGCCTGAAGAAGTTCAAGATGCAAGATTCCAAAATGAAGGGCTATAAAACTCCTATGCCCACGAATGGTAAGTTGGATGCAGATGTGTATGGTAAGGATAACAATCAGAAGGATTATCATTCGATGATTGGGTCTCTTCTTTACTTATGTGCTTATAGACCTGATATTATGTTGAGTGTTTGCATGTGTGCCGGCTATCAAGCTGCACTGAAAGAATTGCATCGTCATGCGGTCAAGCGTATTCTAAGATTTTTGGCTCACACCCCCACCTTAGATTTATGGTATCCTAAGTGAGCATAGTTTGATCTTGTTGGATATTTAGACTCCGATTACGTAGGTGACTTGGTTGACAGGAAATCTACTTTGAGGATATGCCATTTCCTTGGTAGATCATTGGTATGTTGGTCATCAAGGAAGAAGACTTGTGTATCTCTTTCTGTGGCTAAGGTCGAATATATTACTGCAGGCGCTTGTTCCACTCAGTTATTGTGGACGAGACTAATCGGGTGCAGCGATAATTGTGTGATGCTCGGGGTCGTACATTTCTTATACAGTGGGTCAAGCTACCACAATTTTCTTTTGTTGAGTTTCCGATCGAAAGTTTTTGTGTTAGTCTGAATGCATTTCCCTCATAGCTATTCCTTTGGGTGTTTGTATTTCGCCATCTGAGAGAAATTGCCTAGGACCTTGTTTTCCCTCTATTCTATCTCTTCGAGTCTATGCTATTCCGTTACAAGTGCTCAATTTCATCTGGCAGCAAAAATTTATCTAGTGTCCTTGACCACGATAGAGATTAGGTCCGAGCTTTAATATTTTGGCAAAAGTTGTCCAAATTTTGGGGTCTCTAGTCCAAGTCTGGACCACGATCTTTTATGACAGTTGCCACATGCAATCTACCATCTACCACCATATCCTGACTGTTGAATCGCAATAGTCTCTGGCTAGAGGTCGTTCAATTGGATTCACCGGATGCGGTTATTTCCCTTCGCATATATAGACCACACATCACCCTCTTCCAATTCACTTCTCTTCCTCCTCGCTACTGCCCCCTCCAAATCCCTAGCCCCAGAGATACGGCTTGAGCTCAAAGCCGATGATCTCTTTGTCGCTTCACTGCCGGAAAGCAGTCGCGGGAGTCCTTCCTTGCTGACGCGGGACGTCTTCTTCCGCTCACCACCGTAGCTGCCGCACACCACCAAGCTAGGGTATCTGTTGTTCGAACTCAGGCTTCCTTTCTTATCATTCGAGTTCGTTTGCTATTATTATTCTCCAATTTTACCGCATATCCTAGATCCTTACTGCTTAGGCAACCTGTGTGTATGTGGTTTGTAGTTTTCCCTCGCATCCAAAAATTTCAGATGTAGGGTTTGGGTTTTGTCTCACATGAATGGAATGCTTAGCACGCTGACTAGTACATTCTTCGGGCCTACTAGTTCGTTCTACGCATTTCCTTCATTTGAAACATTTCTCAAAATCTGCATCTAATTCTTCCTCAAATCGTTTCTAGTTCGGATAAATCTTCGTTGTGAGCATTTATAACCCTGTCCCCATTTTCCCTCGCATCTATTCTCATTCACAAGCATATTGATGAGGACATCAATACCATTGTTACACCCACAACCACTGCTGCGGTACATCCTGGACCAATTACTAGAGCTCACGCATGCCAATTGAATCACCAGGTGCTTTCATTTCTTAGTAATGATTCTAATCTTCATGAGAATATGATGTTGCCTGGATACATTTTTTTTGCTTACAAATGAAGGGCCTAGCTTGGACAAGAAATATAAACCTTGGAGCAAGTTCAAGCATGGAGATGATGGCATGCGCAAGGGGAACAAGAACGGAGTTACAAGTGATGATTTCAGGACATTGAAGCCACCATAATGAGTGCATGAAGCCTTTGATGAAATATAAAAGATACCACTTCACCAATTTCGTCCAAAGGCCATTCTAGGTGCTGCATCACCTTATTATTGGGTCGGGCCCATGTAATTTCAAAATACTTGAGTATAGGCTTTTTTTAGAGTCCCTATGTGTGGGGAAAGAAGAGTTAGGGTTGGTTTCGGACCCCTCCTCCAAGCGACACAAAATTCCCCCATCTTCCTCCATATATATGGACCTTAGGCATCGTTTAGACTTCGGGTTTTGTTTAGATTAAAAGTTCGCCATAGCTGCAACTTCGCGTACTTCATTTGTGTTCAACAACCAGACCAAGACGTCACAGAACCCCACTTGATCAATAAAGCTTTCCTCTTTTATTCGCAATATCTAGATTGCAACTTCAGTTTCTTGCTTGTTCTTCATTTGCTTGCAGGAAATAAACCTTCGTGGTCAGGTTGATCATGCTCCGGCGTGGTCAATAACCTCTCGGAGTTGGATTAGTGATTGCTAAGGCGCGACATCCTCGCATGTTCGTAGTCGGATCACCAAAGTCTACTCCATCAAAAACGATAGCCACCATCTCATCGAAAGATATGACACCTTTGCCTCTATCAAGTGTTATCAGTCCTTGTTGCTCGGTGAGATTTTACAGTTTTTCGTAATTTAGATCCAGTTTGTTCTTCATACATATAGTACACGAAAAAGCCAAAACAAATTCAGGGTTAGTTCATTATATCCAAACCAATAGCATAATCTTTTATGTATTTGCTTTGTTGAATTTGCGGTTGCATCGTCATGTCAAGTTGCTAGTCTTAGTGTATAGTCCTTTAGAGTTTTGAGTTCTGTTCACAAGTTGTCACGCCGCCGCCGCACCATCGTCACCACCGCTGCCATATACCACCATGGTTACCACCTTTGCTATATACCACTGAAAGTGCGTTATATCGACTAGAGGGGGGGGTGAATAGGCGATTTTTATGAAAGTCTTCAAAACGTTGAAGTTATGAAGACAAACAGTAGAGATATGCCTATCACTATGCAGCGGAAGTTAGATTACACTAGGCAAGCCATGATCAAGTATTCAACAGAGTGAAAGCACAATGACAAGTAGCTGCAGTGTAATAAGGATCAGGTAGGAAGAGGTTGCAAAGCCAAACAAATCATACAGTTACGTTGTGAAGACAAAAGATATAGCAAGCATGCAATGGCTTCACAATGAGTAACAGTAAGTAAAAGGAAGTGAAAATGAAACCAGTGACTCGTTGAAGACAATGATGTGTTGGACCAGTTCCAGTTGCTGTGACAACTGTACGTCTGGTTGGAGCGGCTAGGTATTTAAACCTTAGGACACACAGTCCCGGACACCCAGTCCTGAACACGCAGCTCAGGACACCAAGTCCTCACCGTATTCTCCTTTAGCTAAGGTCACTTAGTCCTCGCCCAACCACTCTGGTAAGTCTTCAAGGTAGACTCCCAAACCTTCATATACTTCGTTCACTGGCAATCCACAATGTCTCTTGGATGCTCTGAACGCGACGCCTAACCGTCTGGGGATGCATAGTCCTCAAGTGTAATAAGTCTTCAGATCACACAGACAAGAAGACTTAAGTGATGCCCAATGTTCTCTGGCTCTAGGTGGTTAGGGCTTTTCTCCTCGCTAGGAATTTTCTCTCAAAGGCTTCGAGGTGGGTTGCTCTCAAACGACAAACGCCGTGCACTGAAATCTGAGCAGCCAACCGTTTATGGTTTTAGGGGGTGGGCTATTTATAGCCACTTGGCAACCCGACCTGATTTGTCCGAAATGACCCTGGGTCACTAAGGAACTGACACGTGTCTCAACGGTCAGATTTCAAACTCTCATGGCAACTTTACTTGGGCTACAAGCAAAGCTGACTTGTCCGGCTCGGGACAAGATTCGCTCTCATTGTCTTCACTCGAAGACATAGGTTTTTGGTTTAGGCATCACTTCAGTCATTCTGACTGGTTCTCCTGGACCCCACTTAACAGTACGGTGGTTCCTATGACTCAACACAAAAAGAAAAAGAACTACGAAAGATCTAAGTCTTCGAGCTCCATAGGCTTCATAACGTGTCTTCTTTTGTCATAGTCTTCAATGTGAATATCTTCATATACCACCTTTGGCTTCAATGTCTTCATACATTTTTAGGGGTCATCTCTGGTAGTGAAACCGAATCAATGAGGGACTTCTACTTGTGTTATCCTGCAATTCTCACAAACACATTAGTCCCTCAACTAAGTTTGTCGTCAATACTCCAAAACGAACTAGGGGTGGCACTAGATGCACTTACAATCTCCCCCTTTTTGGTGATTGATGACAAACTAGTTGAAGTTTTCAACGGGGAATATAGTCTGTGAAATTGTAAAGGATAAGGAATTGTCTTCATAAGTTGCAAGGGCTCCCCCTGAAGATGTGCATATAAGTTAATTTGCTTTTGGAATGCAAATGCACATGGCAGGTTGTACTTGTGGAGATCCACTTCAGCTTATGATGACAATCCACTATGCATGTGAAAGTATATGAAGATAATGACATGCATAATGGAAAATGGACGTCTGCAGAATGAGATAAGTGCGGAATTTATCTTCGCAAAACAGGGTGGCAAACAAGTAGCAGACGACCATCGAGTTTTAGTGTTACAACTCACAGAACCAAATGAAGCAAAAACAAGAGTTGTAAGCACGAAGCAAAATATAGCAAAACATAAAGCACCCGCCCATATGGACCCTCTTGAAGACTATTAGCCCATATGCTTCTCCCCCTTTTGTCAGCAAGGACCAAAAAGGTTTGAAGACATAGAGTGTCTATTCGTTCCCAGAAGCAGCAGGGTCGTTGGAGGTGTTTGGTGGTGCAGAAGAGCTTGGAGGTGCTAAAGCAGGTGGCGGTGATGTAGCATCGTCTTCTTCATCAATGATTCTGGCAGTGACTGTGGCAGCAGATGAAGAAAACTCAGAGTCTTCAAGTGATGGTGTCTTTCGCATCACAGCCCTTCTAGGAGGTGTGGTGTCAAACTTGAAGCGCTCAGTGAAGCCATCCTCTTCAAGTTCAGCTTCAGTACACATCATTGATAGCCCTTTCCATGTACGACGACAGGTTTCATGAGTGACGAAAGCATTCTTGGTGGCAAGATTTCGAAGACGATTAACATCCACCAAGAGGCTTTTCATCTGACGCTTGAGCCAGTCATGATGCCTATCTTGTTTTTGATGAAGGGCCACAAGAAGCTCTCGGTTATTGAGAACATGAGCGCGCTTCTTGGGTCTTGAAGCAGTTGCACTATCAGTGGCTTCAGTTGAAGCAGGGTGCGGCGCACGTGTAGTGCCAGCCAAAGGATACACCCTAGAGATGGCTTTAACACCTTCATCGTTCCGAGTGAAGCTCTGGTGTTCTGCATTCTGAAGACTCAAAGGTTGCTTGGCAGGCTTAGTTATAGCTTCAGCAGAGGTATCCACATCTGACAAGAAGATCCGACAGTTTCGGGCTGAGGGCTGATACGAGATCGCGGAGTGCAGTTTGATCAGCCTCATCACCCAAGGAGCATAGAACTTCAAACCAAATAAATCTGAGCCTGATGCTGCAAGTTGGCGTATGAAGAAATCCTGTGCGTTGAAGCATTTGCCATGAAGGATATAGAATATGAGAGTCTTCATTGCACCCTCAATCTTGGCATGTGGAGAGTGTCCCTTAATGGGCCAGAGAGTCCGCCGGATGATGTGATATATGGTCCTGGGCAGGTACTCAAGGTCTTCAATGAAGAACTCAGTTGGATAGGGTGCATCGTGGGGCAATGGCTTCATCATTGAGAGCATCTGACTCATATTTGGTTCAGGCCTCTGGAATATGCTCTCAATAGCTTCAGCATGTAGTTGACAGCCTTCCTCGAAGAATTCGCCAGGAGTGGGCAGGCCGGTGAGCTCAATGACATCAAATGCATTGGCGTCATGATGGACATTGCCGGTCATCCACTCCAGGACCCATGTCTTTGGATCTCTGTTGTATCCTTTGATGTGTAGGGTGGCATAGAATTGCAACAGAAGCTCTTCATTCCAGTGCTCTTCATCAGTTATAAACTGCAGCAGACCCACTTGCTTGAAGCAATCCAGCGCTTCCTCTAAGCAGGGCAGACCAGCAATGGCTTCAATATCAAGGCGCTTGTGCGGGAAGATGCGACCTTGGTTGTATAGGATGCATGAATAGTAGCTGCGCTGAGGATAGCTCCAGAACCTATCTGATGAAATCCTTTCCCTTGAATAGGGGTTCTTGGAGCTGTTGAAGAACGTATTGTCTGCCTTGAAGCTATTGATGTCAAAGGAGCCAGGTGCTGATGCAGGACCTAGGAACCTTGGCAGCCTTAGGACTGGCTTCTGGACATGAGGCATGTGCTCAACATGGTAATCAAATTAAGGACCTGCAGCAGACTCAGGAACAGAAGTGTCTGGATCAGTAGCTTCAGTGTCTTCTGAAGCTTTTGGTGGGGAGGGCTCCACATTGGCTTCAGTGTTGGTTGTGGCAGTCTCAATATTTTCAGCCTCCGCTTGACTAGCTGGAGGGTCAGTCACAAGCACGTTCTCCTGGAGAACTGCTTCTTGGTGGAGCATTGGATTGGGCTCTTGTGGTGCTTCTTCTGCGGCTGATGCAGCCGGAATGTCTTCAGCATAGACTTGAGGCCTTGGACCTTTGCGAAGCCTGCGGAATGCAGACGACGCCTGTGGGGTTGGAGTGGGCTGGGCCTCATTGTCTTCTTCCTCTTGAGGGCGATCCGCCCATGATGCATCTTGTGCAATTGGCGTCAGAGGACGACCAATGCTGATGAGTTCGCTTTGTTCATACTGAGGAAGGGCTGCATCATCTTGTACATTGTCCTAATGACCAATGTCTTCAGCAGCAATGGGGTCGGCTGCTGGTATGTCTTCAGCTTCAGGAGCCTCTGTGGAAGCAGGCTCATGAACTGTCAGTTGTCATTCTGTGTTGGGGTGAACCATAGAGATAGGTCCAACTATCAAGGGCTCTGTGGGAGCAGCCCGAGATTTCTTGATCTTTCGCTTCTTCTTGCTGGGGGTAGTAGGAGAGGCTTCATAGCTTTTCCTCTTCCTGGCTTCAGCCTCTGCAGTTCTTGTCTTCTTGAGCTCTGAAGCTGTTGACCGGCTCTTTGGCTTCGAGCTAGTCGTTGCAGTTGGGAAGACAATTGGAACTGCTTCTTGCCTAGGTGCCTCTGGTTCAGCCATAGCAGGCTTCTTCTTCTTCTTCGCGGCCATCTTGGGGTCGATGCCTGGACGCCCAAGTGCCTTGCGCTTCTCAGCCTCATTGTAGGCTTGTACACATCTTTCAGCCAGAGACTTCATCCGCTCACGTGAGTCCTGAGCTTCTGCACGCTTCTTCAGAAAATTTTCCTTGAGCTCATGCAACATGGTCTTGAAGCTCTTCACTTCTTGCACGCTGAGCTTGGCCATATTCTTCTTGAACTGAGCCTTTTCATGATCAATTTTCTGCTTCAGTTCAACAATGCGCTGGGCAATGGCAAGTTCTGAAGCAATTGCACCTTGGAAGGCGACGCTGAGGCCAACATGCAGCTGCAGATCTTCGAAGCAGATGTTTGGTGTGGCAAACCATTCGTTGATGAAGTTGTGGATGATGGCGACATCAAAGAGAGCCAAATTGTTGAAGATTTTAGCTTCTTCTTTGCTCTTGATGAGCTGCTCTAGAGCGTCATCTCCAAGATCTTCATCACTTGACAGATCAATGGCTTCGCTGCGCAGAATGGCAGCAGCTGTGAGCTCTTTGCCGGTGTGTGGCTGAGGCACCTTGGCCTTCTGGGGCTTGGAGACGCGGGATACGTCTTCAGACTGCACACTGGCTTCAGGAGGTGTAGTTGCCAATGGCTTCGCCCTAGAGATTTTTGATGAAGGGGCCGTCTTTGAAGCTTTTGGCTTCTTCGACTGCTTTGGCTTCGGTACAACAGGAGCTTCATCAGAGTCAGAGTCAGTTGGGGGGTCATTCACGGCAGTCCCTTGGACTAAGATGCGGGTGATGAGGCCCTCAAGGTTGGCATACGGACCGATGATATTGGGTTCTGTGTCGCATGTGCCATCTGCCCTTGGTGCTGAGGGACCAGGGTTGAAGTCTAACCCTAATTTCTTCTTGTTGAGATTCGATGATTGTTGGGCAAACTGGAAGGTGCGCTTGAACAGATTGTCGTCACGACACCAGAGTAGTGACGACGGATGTGCATCATCAGGCTGTGGCCCACGAACCATGCATGGATAGAAGCTTTGGGCAATAGCTTCATCTCTGGTTCTGGGTACAAGGTTCTTGTATAAGATGTCTCCCCACGGACTTTTGATGGCACTTTTCTCAGCATACTCTTGGGTTGTGAAGCGGTATTTGAACCATTGTTCAGCCCAATAGCGTCGAATCCATTGGATTCGGGACTTGCACTGCCCATAATTCTCTTCAGGATCTGTTTTATACATTTCTGCCAGGTCTTCAGGCAGATCTTTGGAAGTTCCTCCACGTCTCTGTCTGCCCCCCTTCCTTGCTGCTGCTTCTGAAGCCATAAACTTTAACTTGAAAGGCTTCAAAACTTTCAAAGGCTTCAAAGGCTTTCTTTTGCTGGACCAACAGGAACTGGCTTCAGGAGAATTTATGTGATGCTGTAGGAATTCTGCAAATGAATGCAGACTATGAGAACCGAAGGATTCTCCCACGAACATGTACCCGTGACAGCATTAAGGTACGAGGGAAGGGGAAGAGGTCATATGCATTCTCAGAAGGTTTTGAAGATTAATCAGTTTAGAAGACATTGACCTCATAGTGCGAAGACATTCACTCATAGATAAGAAGTTGGTTCCAGATTTGTACGAACCCACAGATCAGTACAAGTGAGGAATCTAACTACTTCATGAAGCACAATTGAATATACTAGGCATGTTATGAGATGCAGATAGAGAGATCCAACTTGTGTGAAGAGAAACTTCTTATGGTAGAAAGTGACAGAACCATGAGATCAACCGGGGCTGTAAAAAGAAGTTTTATTTACCACACTTGGAACTGCTAGACGGAGTGGGAGATGATGCCGAGTAGTTCAATCCTCCGTGCCCTAACTTGGCGACGGAAGACACCTACGGCGACGGCGGAGAGGACGATGTCAGCGGTTGGCGTGAAGACGGCGTCGGAGAGGTTGCGGCAGCGAAGCGCTTCGTCGCCGACGTCGTCGAGAGCTAGCGGTGGCGCTAGGGTTCGTGCGAGGGTGGAAGAAGAAGATAATGACCGCGGTAAGTGTGAATTTATAGGCTCAGGGGCGGCACTGTGCTATTACACAGGTGCCCCTGGCGATTCACATCTGAGGAACGCGTGGCCAGTTTGCGGAATTTTGGGGTTTGTTCCACGTCCCACGCACGCCTGGATTGTCGGGCGGTCGTTCCTGCTTCTCCGGATTTTATGTGGAGGAATGAGCATTGAAAATGGACTTTATGGTTGTCTCCATATCTTCTGCTGACAAGGACGCAGTGAAGACATTCGACAGTTTCAATAGAATGCATATGACTTGGAGAGATAGAGTTTGAGATAGAAAGCATAGAGAAGTTGGGGTCCGATCACATTCACTTAGTTCAAAAGATTCAACACGAAGATATAGCTATAAGTGAATGCTGTAGAGGACAGAACACTAGCATATATATATATATATATATATATATATATATATATATATATATATATATATATCTATAATCAACATAGTGAAGATAATCATGAAAATATGTTGAGTTCGAAGCCAAACCAAATGTGAAGACATTGCAAGGTAACGCCATGAGTGAAACACTTCAAAATAGAACGTTTGGTGGTGGCGTTACCCACCGTATAGGAAGTATTAGACCCAGACACGGCGCACAGTTATCGTGGCGCTCCGAAGTCAAATTCCATATTAATGTATTCACACTTAGAATGTATGTCTTCATTGATTGAAGACATACTTGACTTTGTGTGTTGCACATCTAAGTCATCATATGCATAAGTGTTAGGATGTGTGCCTGATCACAGGACATTTGAGGATTCCAGGATATTTAGCTCACACCGTAACTTGCGAAACCTCTTCTCATCCAAGGGTTTGGTAAAGATATCTGCCAATTGCTCTTCAGTGTTGACGTGTATGATATCAATGTCTTCCTTCACAACATGATCTCTGAGAAAGTGATGACGAATTTCAATGTGCTTTGTCTTCGAGTGCTGAACTGGGTTGTTGGCAATCTTGATGGCACTTTCATTGTCGCAGTAAAGTGGCACTTGCTTCAGATGAATGCCATAGTCCTTGAGTGTTTGCTTCATCCACAGAAGCTGAGCGCAGCAAGATCCAGCAGCAATGTATTCAAATTCAGCAGTGGAGAGAGATACACAGTTCTGCTTCTTTGAAGACCAACATACAAGTGATCGTCCCAGAAAGTGACATGTGCCTGATGTAGACTTGCGATCAACTTTGTCACCAGCATAATCAGCATCCGAGAATCCAACCAAATCAAACTCTGAGCCCTTTGGATACCATAATCCTAGAGTTGGGGTGTGAGCCAAATATCGAAGAATTCGCTTCACAGCTAAGTGATGCGACTCCTTTGGTGCCGCTTGAAATCGAGCACACATGCAAACACTAAGCATAATATCTGGCCTAGATGCACATAGATAAAGTAAAGAACCAATCATGGAGCGGTATACCTTTTGATCGAACTCTTTACCATTGTCGTCAGGACCCAGATGATGTTTGGCTGGCATTGGTGTTGTGAAGCCTTTGCAGTCTTGCATACCGAACTTCTTCAGGCAATCTTTGAGATACTTCTCTTGAGATATGAAGATGCCATTGCATTGTTGTCGTATTTGAAGACCAAGGAAGAACTTCAGTTCCCCCATCATGGACATCTGATATTGCTCTTGCATCATATATCCAAACTCTTCACTGTACTTCTGATTGGTGCAGCCGAAGATAATGTCATCCACATATATTTGGCACACAAACAGTTCACCATCATATGTCTTCGTGAAAAGAGTGGGATCCAGGGAACCAGGTATGAAGCCTTTGCTCTCCAGGAAGTATTTGAGTGTGTCATACCAGGCCCTAGGGGCTTGTTTGAGGCCATACAGTGCCTTGTTGAGCTTGTATACCATGTCAGGATGTTTTGGATTTTCAAAGCCAGGCGGTTGTGCAACATACACTTCTTCTTCAATCTTGCCATTGAGAAAAGCACTCTTCACATCCATTTGATATAGAAGTATGTTATGATGATTTGCATAGGCCAGCAGTATGTGTATGGCTTCAAGCCTAGCCACATGAGCAAATGTTTCATCGAAGTCAATGCCCTCCACTTGAGTATATCCTTGAGCAACGAGACGAGATTTGTTTTTGACAACTTGACCATACTCATCTTGCTTGTTGCGGTATATCCATTTGGTGCCTATTATGTTGTGCTTCCGTGGATCAGGACGCTTGACCAGTTCCCATACATTATTCAGCTTAAACTGTTGAAGCTCTTCTTGCATAGCTTGAATCCATTTAGGTTCCATGAAGGCTTCTTCAACTTTCTTGGGTTCTGATATTGATACGAATGCGAAGTGCCCACAGAAATTTGCTAGCTAAGTTGCCCTTGAACGAGTGAGTGGACCAGGTGCATTGATGCTGTCAATTATTCTGTCAATCTGCACTTCATTGGCAACACGAGGATGTACAGGGCGAAGACTTTGCTCTTGCTGATCTGGGTTGTTGTTGGGAGGAATGTCTTCAGGCTGAGCATTGTCTTCATGTTGATCAGGTGCTGAGATGATAAGTTCTTCTTCAGGATGAGCTTCAGAAGGTATAATCTCTCCAGTTCCCATAAGCTTGATTGATTCACCAGCTGGAACTTCATCTAGCACATTTGGCAGTTGCTCTCTTTGTGAACCATTTGTCTCATCGAACCGCACATCCACTATTTCAACCACTTTGTAATGAAAGAGATTGAAGACTCTGTAGGAGTGCGAATCCTTTCCATATCCAAGCATAAAGCCCTCATGTGCTTTTGGTGCAAACTTTGAGGTGTCGTGTGGGTCCTTGATCCAGCACCTTGCGCCAAATACTCTGAAGTAACTGACATTTGGCTTCTTGCCAGTTAGGAGTTCATAAGATGTCTTGTTCAGAAGTTTGTGAAGATAAACACGATTGATTGTATGGCATGCAGTGTCAATGGCTTCAGTCCAGAATTTTCTTGGAGTCTTGTATTCATCTAGCATTGTTCTGGCCATCTCAATTAGTGTTTTGTTCTTGCGTTCAACGACGCCATTCTGCTGTGGCGTGTACGGAGCTGAGAATTCATGTGTGATGCCCAAGGTATCAAGATATGTATCAAGGCCAGTGTTTTTGAATTCAGTGCCATTGTCACTTCTGATGTGCTTTATCTTGGCGCCAAAATTGTTCATAGCTCGATTGGCGAAGCGTCTGAAGACATCCTGCACTTCAGTCTTGTAAAGGATTATGTGCACCCAAGTATATCTAGAGTAATCATCAACAATGACGAAACCATAAAGGCAAGCAGTAGTAGTAAAAGTTGAGTAGTGAGTGGGACCAAAAAGATCCATGTGGAGCAGTTCGAAGGGTTGAGTAGTAGTCATGATTGTCTTCGAAGGATGTTTTTCCCTCGTCATCTTTCCTGCTTCACAGGCACCGCACAAGTGATCTTTCTTGAACTTGATGCCCTCGATGCCTATGACATGCTTCTTCTTCGCAAGGGTGTGGAGGTTCCTCATGCCAGCATGCCCAAGCCTCCGATGCCAAAGCCAACATTCTGAAGCTTTTGCAAGAAGACATACTGCAAGTTGTGGCCCTGCTGAGAAATCTACCACGTACAGATCATCTTTTCGATACCCTTCAAACACTAGAGACTTGTCAGAATCCATTAGTACTAGGCAACGATATTTTCCAAACATTACGATCATGTTCAAATCGCAAAGCATTGAGACAGACATTAAGTTGAAACCAAGGGATTCAACAAGCATGACTTTATCCATGTGTTGATCCTTTGAGATTGCAACTCTACCTAGACCCAATACCTTACTTTTACCAGTGTCAGCAAATGTGATGTGGCTCTTGTCAGATGGATGTAAGGTTGAGTCCATAAGAAGACTTGTTTTGCCAGTCATGTGATTTTTACACCCACTGTCAATAATCCATTCTGAAGACTTTGAAGACGCTGGTGTCATACCCTACAGTGCAGTTAGGGGGATAGGCTTCACGAAGAGAATTGTGAAGCAAAAACATTTGACGAACCAGTGGGTTATGAAAACTTAGATCCAGATTAGGACTAATAGGGAGAGTAGCATGCGATTCAGGAACGAAGTACATAATGATGCCATTCAAGCATTTTATCTTGTGCCCTACTAGATTTTTAAGGTCCCCAGCAATAGCGTCAGAAGATTTTGGTTTTCTGCTGGAGACCTTTCTCTGCAAAAGAGAGTTAAGCCTTCTTAACCACCCACATCTTCAAGGGTGGTTAGAAGCAATAAGTCTAAGTGCAGCATCTGAGAATTTTGGCTTTGAAGCTTTAGCAAACAGTCTTGCAGGTGGACAATAGTACTCATAAGAATAAGCAGAATAATTTTTGGTCATATGAACATGACGGTTTGATGAACCGCTCTCATATTCATATGCCTGAGTATGGTTTCCCTGCAAAACATTTGCGTTAGTGTGACTCAGGTGAGTCCTCTGTTTGTATGAAGCCTTTGGACCGTATGAAGCTTTTGGTCTGAGGTTTGTCTTCTTCAAGTGAGGTGTCATGAAGACATTCACAGGAAGATTTTCCAGACACCTTTTCGGAACCCAGATCTTCTTCATAGGTGGTCCATTCCTGCAGTTAGTACCAATGTACCTGGCAAACACTTCACCATTCTGATTCTCAAATAGTATATAGTTTGCATCAAAGGATTCATCAATGATAATGGGGTTAGCACAAGTGAAGCCAGATAAATTGGATGAATCTGCGGAAGGTTCCTTTGCAACAACCCACTTGGTTTTGGGGTACTGCTCAGGTTTCCAGTAAGAGCCATCTGCATTTATTTTCATTACGAACCCAACACCCTCTTTCCTAGGGTTTCGGTTCAGAATCTGCTTCTTGAGGACATCACATAATGTCTGATGTCCTTTAAGACTTTTGTACATCCCTGTTTCAAGCAATGTCTTCAACCTAGCATTCTCATCAGCAATAGTAGTGGTATCCTCAGCAGAGGGGTTAGTTACCACATCAACAGTTGAAGATATTGCAACAGCAGTAGCAGTGGAACATTCAGCAACAGAAGTAGCATTATCACGCTCAATGCATTTAAGACATGGTGGTTCAAATCCTTCCTGAGCGGAACTGATCTGTTCGGTGCGAAGTGACTCGTTTTCCTTTTGAAGATCTTCATGAGCCGCTCTCAATTTCTCAAGTTCTTGCTTCCTTTGAAGATAATCATAGCAAAGCTTTTCATGAGTTGTTGAGAGAGTATCAAGACGATCTTCAAGTTCCTGATACTTAATGTGAAGATTTTTTATGTCTTCAATTAAGGATTCAGATCGAGTCATTTCAGCACCCAACAGATCATCGCTTCTGTCTAACAGTTTTTTAATATGTTCCATGGCCTTTTGTTGTTCAGTTGCAATTTTAGCAAGTGTTTTGTAGCTCGGTTTTGAATCACAATCAGAGTCATCGTCACTGGATGTTTGATAGCGAGTGGTGCGTGTGTTTACCTTGGCACCGCGTGCCATGAAGCAGTAGGTAGGAGAGGAGTCGTCCTTGTCATTTGCATTGGTGTCGGTGATGAAGTCATTGTCTTCAATGTTGAAGATGGACTTGGCGACGTATGCTGTAGCTAGACTTGCAATGCCAGAATCAAACTCCTCCTCAGACTCCACCTCTGCCTCCTCAGAAGCGGACTCCTCCACAGAATCCATTTCCTTGCCAACAAACGCACGTGCCTTGCCAGATGAGCTCTTCTTGTGTGATGAAGACTTTGACGAAGACTTGGAAGAAGACTTTGAGTATTTCTTCTTCTTCTTGTCGTCAGAGTCATATTCCTTGCTCTTCTTCTTCCTTCTGTTTTCATTGTCCCACTGTGGACACTCAGAGATGAAGTGTCCAGTTTTCTTGCACTTGTGGCATGTTTTCTTCTTGTAGTCATGAGCAGAAGCTTCATCATTCCTTGAGCTTGATCGTGAAGACTTTCTGAAGCCTTTCTTCTTGGTGAACTTTTGGAACTTCTTCACAAGCATTGCAAGTTCCCTTCCAATCTCTTCAGGATCATCAGAACTGCTGTTAGATTCTTCTTCAGATGAGGAAACAGCTTTTTCCTTCAAGGCACGAGTTCGCCCATAGTTTGAACCGTAGATATCTCTTTTCTCAGAAAGCTGAAACTCATGTGTGTTGAGCCTCTCGAGTATGTCAGACGGATCGAGTGTCTTGAAATCAGGACGTTCTTGAATCATCAGGGCTAGAATGTCAAATGAACTATCAAGTGATCTCAGCAGCGTCTTGACGATTTCATGCTTGGTGATCTCAGTGGCGCCGAGGGCTTGAAGCTCATTTGTGATGTCAGTGAGTCGATCAAATGTGTGTTGGACATTCTCATTGTCATTTCACTTGAAGTGGTTGAAGAGATTGCGAAGGACACTGATTCTTTGATCTCTCTATGTTGAGATGCCTTCATTGACCTTGGAGAGCCAGTCCCAGACCAGCTTGGATGTCTTCATAGCACTCACACGGCCATATTGTCCTTTGGTCAGATGACCACAGATGATGTTCTTGGCACTAGAGTCCAGTTGAACGAATTTCTTGACATCAACAGTAGTGACACCTTCTCCAGCCTTGGGAACGCCGTTCTCGACGACATACCATAGGTCGACGTCAATAGCTTCAAGATGCATGTGCATCTTATTCTTCTAGTAGGGATATTCAGTTCCATCGAAGACGGGGCACGCAGCGGAGACTTTGATTATCCCTGCAGTCGACATAGCTAAAACTCCAGGTGGTTAAACCGAATCACACAGAACAAGGGAGCACCTTGCTCTGATACCAATTGAAAGTGCGTTATATCGACTAGAGGGGGGGGGTGAATAGGCGATTTTTATGAAAGTCTTCAAAACGTGGAAGTTATGAAGACAAACAGTAGAGATATGCCTATCACTATGCAGCGGAAGTTAGATTACACTAGGCAAGCCATGATCCAGTATTCAACAGAGTGAAAGCACAATGACAAGTAGCTGCAGTGTAATAAGGATCAAGTAGGAAGAGGTTGTGAAGCCAAACAAATCATACAGTTACGTTGTGAAGACAAAAGATATAGCAAGCATGCAATGGCTACACAATGAGTAACAGTAAGTAAAAGGAAGTGAAAATGAAACCGGTGACTTGTTGAAGACAATGATGTGTTGGACCAGTTCCAGTTGCTGTGACAACTGTACGTCTGGTTGGAGCGGCTAGGTATTTAAACCTTAGGACACACAGTCCCGGACACCCAGTCCTGAACACGCAGCTCAGGACACCAAGTCCTCACCATATTCTCCTTGAGCTAAGGTCACTTAGTCCTCGCCCAACCACTCTGGTAAGTCTTCAAGGTAGACTCCCAAACCTTCACAGACTTCGTTCACTAGCAATCCACAATGTCTCTTGGATGCTCTGAATGCGATGCCTAACCGTCTGGGGATGCACAGTCCTCAAGTGTAATAAGTCTTCAGATCACACAGACAAGAAGACTTAAGTGATGCCCAATGTTCTCTGGCTCTGGGTGGTTAGGGCTTTTCTCCTTGCTAGGAATTTTCTCTCAAAGGCTTCGAGGTGGGTTGCTCTCAAACGACAAACGCCGTGCACTGAAATCTGAGCAGCCAACCGTTTATGGTTGTAGGGGGTGGGCTATTTATAGCCACTTGGCAACCCGACCTAATTTGTCCGAAATGACCTTGGGTCACTAAGGAACTGACACGTGTCTCAATGGTCAGATTTCAAACTCTCATGGCAACTTTACTTGCGCTACAAGCAAAGCTGACTTGTCCGGCTCGGGACAAGATTCGCTCTCATTGTCTTCACTCGAAGACATAGGTTTTTGGTTTAGGCATCACTTCAGTCATTCTGACTGGTTCTCCTGGACCCCACTTAACAGTACGGTGGTTCCTATGACTCAACACAAAAAGAAAAAGAACTACGAAAGATCTAAGTCTTCGAGCTCCATAGGCTTCATAACATGTCTTCTTTTGTCATAGTCTTCAATGTGAATATCTTCATATACCACCTTTGGCTTCAATGTCTTCATACATTTTTAGGGGTCATCTCTGGTAGTTAAACCGAATCAATGAGGGACTTCTACTTGTGTTATCCTACAATTCTCACAAACACATTAGTCCCTCAACTAAGTTTGTCGTCAATACTCCAAAACCAACTAGGGGTGGCACTAGATGCACTTACAACCACCATCGTCATCACCGCTGTCATATACCACCATCATCGTTGCCCCTGCCATATACCACATATCTACCGCCATCACGCTAATCTGAGTCCACCTCCATCACAGATTCACCACCAGTCCGTGTTCCACGGACCTACATATCTCCACCACCAGTCTGAGTTCCACCAGATTCATCTCTGCCACCAATCCTAGTCCAAGTCCAGTATTTGTTGCTTTGTTTTCGATTTCCAGATCACGCCATACTACGAGTCAAGACCAAGTCGGAATCCCCAACTGTCATGCCACCCATAGAAGAAAAATAGTTCTAGTTTCAAAAAAAATATGGCTAGGCAGTTTTTAGGCCATTTGTAGACTTTTTCAAAAAATAATTGTTGCATAGCAAAAAAACAAGGAAACAAAGTGGAAAAAATTCAGAGTGTGCTCCTCCCTTGTTCACGTGCAGTGTGGTGATTTTGTTAGTGTTCTAGGCACACGTCTCTAGCACGGTCTAGCCTAGGACCAGCACAGTACCGTCGTTGATTGTTTATTCAACTTTGCATCTCTGAATTGATTATTGCTGACATTTTTTGCTACCATATCATAAGCCTTCTCAACTCAACCTACATCTACATAGTGCGTTTGACACCATCTAGCAATCGCTCTGTCCAAGCTTTAAGAGTTTTGACTACAATGGTTGCCGATCACCACCTGTGGTTGATTACGAACTGGTAAGAATTTGAGACTTGCTTGACAGATTTTGATACCCCACCCCACCACTATTTAGTAGTCCATAGGATCATATACTCGTGTGTCTCTATTCCTCCTAACTGTGGCCGGACCACAAGCCAACGAGATTGACTGGGAGAACATGACGAAGAAGGAGCTACATGATAAATTTTAGCAAATGTTGAGTCAACAGGTAGAAGACGTGATGGCCAGCTTTGGAAAGGCATTGGAGAGGATTGATGACATTGAGAAGACAATTGACACCAAGTTGGATGCTAAGTTCGATGCAGTACTTGCACGTGTACCACAAACCCCTCGTGGCTCAACCGACCTACTTGTTCCTCCTATATATACTCATATACCCTGAAAACATCCAGGAGCACCACAAAACCCTATTTCCACCACCGCAACCTTCTGTACCCAAGAGATCACATCTTGGGGCCTTTGCCGGAGCTCCACCGGAGGGGGCATCGATCACGGAGGGCCTCTACATCAACTCCATGGCCTCTCTGATGATGTGTGAGTAGTTTACTTCAGACCTTCGGTTCCATAGTTATTAGCTAGATGGATTCTTCCCTCTCTTTGGATTGCAATACAAAGTTCTCCTCGATCTTCTTGGAGACCTATTCGATGTAACTCTTTTTGCAGTGTGTTTGTCGAGATCCGATGAATTGTGGGTTTATGATCAAGTCTATCTATGAACAATATTTGATTCTTCTATGGAATCTTTTATGTATGATTGGTTATATTTGCAAGTCTCTTCGAATTATCAGTTTGGTTTGGCCTACTAGATTGATCTTTCTTGCAAAGGGAGAAGTGCTTAGCTTTGGGTTCAATCTTGCGGTACTCGATCTCAGTGACAGTAGGGGCAGCAAGATACGTATTGTATTGTTGCCATCGAGGATAACAAGATGGGGTTTATTTCATATCGCATGAGTTTATCCCTCTACATCATGTCATCTTGCTTAAAGTGTTACTCTGTTCTTTTGAACTTAATACTCTAGATGCATGCTAGATAGCGGTCGATGTGTGGAGTAATAGTAGTAGATGCAGGCAGGAGTCGGTCTACTTGTCATGGACGTGATGCCTATATACATGATCATGCCTAGATATTCTCAAAATTATTTGCTTTTCTATCAATTGCTCGATAGTAATTTGTTCACCCACAGTAATACTTATGCTATCTTGAGAGAAGCCACTAGTGAAACCTATGGCCCCTAGGTATATTCTCCATTAAATTAATCTTCCATCAACAAGCTATTTCTATTACCGTTTATTTTGCTATCTTTACTTTCACTCTTTATCATAAAAAATACCAAAAATATTATCTTATCATCTCTATCAGATCTCACTCTCATAAGTGACCATGAAGGGATTGACAACCCCTTTATCGCATTGGTTGCGAGGTTCTTATTTGTTTGTGTAGGTACGAGGGACTTGCGTGTGGCCTCCTACTGGATTGATACCTTGGTTCTCAAAAACTGAGGGAAATACTTACGCTACTTTGCTGCATCACCCTTTCCTCTTCAAGGGAAAACCAACACAATGCTCAAGAGGTAGCAGTCACCCCCAAACAGATTAACAAACTGAAGTAGTCAATAGAATATTGTCTATAATGCTTAGGGTTGTTTTGAAGAATAACAAGAAAATGTGGGAAGAATGCTTGCCTCATATTGAATTTGCTTATAATCGTTCGCTGCATTCTACTACTAAGATGTGCCCTTTTGAAATTGTGTATGGTTTCCTACCTCGGGCACCTATTGATTTGTTGCCTCTTTCATCTTCAGAGAAGGTTAATTTTGATGCTTAACAACATGTTGAATTGATATTAAAAGTCATGAACTAACTAAGGAAAACATTGGGCGTATGAACGCTAAATATAAACTTGCTGGAGATAAAGGTAGAAAACATGTTGTCTTTGCAGCTGGAGATCTTTTTTGGTTACATTTTGTAAGGATAGATGTCAGTGCAACAAACCCTAGGTATGTGGCCCAGACTATGCACACGCACGGGAACAAGATTATACCACCGGTCCAGGCCAGAGTACAAGAGACCAAGATTTTCAAAGGACCAACATGCATATCAAGAGGATCAAGACCAAGCTAGAGAAGCAAGACACCACCGGGAGAAAAGCCTCCCTTGCCAGGCAGGCGAGCCTAGTGAGGACGGGGTCGCCCCAGAGGAAGACATTCGAGATGCCCCGGCAGGGCCTGTCGGGACTCGCGGATGTAGAGCCACCGCACCAAACCACTTCACCACGATCCACATCGTTGATCAATGCGGTGTTAATCTGCAAAGTTACTAAGTGGCAGCCATTCGCCACATGGAAGCCCCTTTCTATAGGAAATGCCTACAGACAACACCCGTCCTGCGATGTGTCAAGCAAGTAGGCGTGAAGCTGGCAAAACAGCCCGTTAAGGCTTGCCGAGCAAGCAACAATGTGATGTTGAGCGGCACATTTAATGCACCCTATCAGCCTATAGAGTTAGGTATGATAACACTATTTGCTATATTATCAATGCAAATTACTACTTTGCCATTGTGGTGACCCCTTAATCTATAAAAGGAGGCCCATGGCAACCATAAAAGGGTTAGAAGGTTGGACACCCACAGATTGATAAGCACGTAGCCATTTTTGCCCTGAGGAAACCCTGCCGGGCAAACCGGCTGCGACCACCACCATTCTTCCTCCATCAATCCACCAAAGCAGGAGTAGGGTTTTATGCCTCACGGCGGCCCGAACCTAGGTAAAACTACCTGTGTGATCTCTGTCGTGCTAACCCCATGCTCTTTTTCTCTTTGTGCAACGTGGCACCCCCCCTGCCGAACCAGCAAGGGACCATTGGTCCCATAGGTGGCGTGTTTTCCTATGACATCTTTGGCACGCCAGGTAGGGGGGTCACTTGCGCGAACCTAAAAGCGTGTGAAGTGCGTCATCTTCATCTCCATCTTCATCATTGATGGCGCCATCAACCATGGCGCCCAAGAAGAAATCTGGTGTTTTGGCTCACCCGTCCACCTCGAAGGCTCCACCGCCCGCAGCCACTAATGCTACAGGGGATGCGGAGGTGCGGGAGGATGTGGACGCTGCTGGGGATGTAGTAGGAGCAGGCGGCACCGTCACCACTTCCCCCGTAGCCAAAGCAGGAGCCGGAGACACCGGTGGAGAGCAACATTAGAGACATCCCGACGGCCATGCTCCACGAGGTATGGGTGAGGCAATTCTTCCATCTGTGCCCCTTCCTCTCGCCAACAGGCACAACCACGGTGATGGCGCTCGGTCTAGGGCGAATCTCCACCCTCCGGCCGCCCCCACCACGAGAGCGACCATAGCGCGCGCACCTTCCCGGGGCAAGTCGACCAGGTCGCTGCGGCCAACGGAGCCACTGGCGCTCAAGATCCTCCAATACGTCACCATGCCATCCACATGGCCACCTCGTAACAGCGGGGACGTGGTACTGTCGCTACAGGTATCGCCAAAAGCCGAGCGACGGTGCAGTCTACATCATCATCACCCATGCCAAATACTGCTACAAAGGCCATGGCATGGGCTTAGCTGCTGCTAAGGTTTCCGCCAGTGGCCGAGCAGATGGACAAGTATTGTGCCACCATCCAGAGTTTGCTCGGTTTCACCGAGGCTTGAGGCTCGCAGTGAGCTGGCCCGCCACGGCCTCCCCAAGTGACGACGACGGCTCGCGCCGCTGGTTGCACCGAAGGGGGCACCGCCACGGTGCAGTCCCTGCCATGGCAACCAGCACGAGTGCGACAGAATCAAGAATTTGATGACATCTCGATGGCCTCTTCTAACCCTCAAGCACGTCCAGGCCAATGGTGAGTCCTAGAGGACAGGCGGAGGGGAGACACGTGCGTCATCGTTGAGCGACACCGCGACGACCACCGTCGGACCAATGGGTGCAACGGCCCCAACGGTGACGAGCCTGCACTCGAGGTTGGCAGAGGCCTACCTTTCGAGGTTTGGTGCCCTACCTTTACTCGTGAGCTGCAGCAAGTCTGTTGGCCATCCATTCACACGTTCAAGCCAGAGATACCCGAGAAGTATGATGGGAGGCTGAACCCGGCAAAGTTTCTGAGCATCTACACCATCGGTGTTCAAGGTGCCGGGGGAAGAGATGAGGAGGTGTTTGCCAACTACTTCCCTTTGGCTCTCAGGTCCCATGTGAGGTCTTGGCTAATGCACCTGCCGGAGAACTCCATTTCGTCATGGGCTAACCTGTGCCATGAGTTCATTGGCACCATCACTGGCGGCCATCAAGAACCAAGGCGGCCCAGCGACATGCAGCTTCTCCAACAAAAAGCAGGAGAGACCCTCCAGAAGTATTTGCAGAGATTTAGCAATGTCCACAGGAACATCCCGAATATCCGTCCAACAACTATGATAGCTTCCTTCGAATCCAATGTGCCCAACCGCAGGATCCTTTCCAAGATGAACGTATGGTTTCCCAAGACTGTGAAGGAGGTTTACACCTTGGTGGAAAAGTGTGTGCTTAGATGGAGGAGGGAAGGAAACTACCCGGAGAGGAGGATTGCATCAATGTCAACTAAGAGGATGATAACGATTCCACCAGTCAGAAGAAGAGCAAGAAGCGCAGCAAGAGGCACAAGGATAAGGCAGTGATGACTGTTGAAGGATCGGGTACACCTCGTACCGGCAAGAAGGCTAAAGCCAAAGCCCCTAGCAAGGAAGCTGCTATGTACGCTGACTGTCGGGAGGCTGCGGTCACCGAGAAGGCCGGGAAAGGTGATGGGTCGTACTGCAAAATTCATTAGACCAAGGGCCACGACCTTCAAGAGTGTTATCAGGTTGAGAAGATCGTTAAGAGGCAGAGGGCAAAATATGAGAAGCATGATAAGGAAAAAGGTCAGAATACCGCTAGCGGGAAGGGCCGAGGCAGTCAAGCAAAACACCCCGACAAACCCTTCTGGATCCAGGGAAAACCCGCCAGGGGTCGATAGAAGGAAGCTTGCAATGATGAGAGTGATGGAGGGGATGAAGAGGAAACCAGTGAGCAGGAGTTCCAGAAGGCCACTGACACCTTGTGCATTGAAGGGGGTGCGTCCCTGCACTCCTCTCACTGCCAACTCAAACGATGGGCGCGTGAGGTCAATGCCGTGTAACCAGCACCAGAGGCTCAGAAACCACTCAAATGGTCACACACCCCCTCATCTTTGACAAAGAGAACCATCCTGACCGCACCACTGCGGTAGGATTTTTGCCGTTCTTGATCTCTCCAACAATTTGCAACACTGTTGTTGAATCTGATTTCCCCAAAGTCATCAGCAAACTTCAGATAGCAGAGGAAGAGCTAAAGGTCACCGGCATGTTTCAAGGAGTTAATCCTGGCAGCAGTCATCCTAATGAAAGATCATGTTGCCTGTGACATTTGGAGGGGAGATGAACTATCGGACTGAGAAGATTGTGTTCGATGTGGTCGACCTCCCCCATCCGTACAATGGGATCCTTGGACGCCCAAACCTAACTAAATTCATGGCGGCATCCTACTATGCATACAACACCTTGAAGATGCCTGGGCTATTAGGTGTCATTTCCATCACATCAGACGAGAAGGATCCAATTATCTGTGTGGACAATATGTACCGGGACGCGGTCGCGACAGAGGCAGCGGCAGCAGCAGTTCCTGCCAAGGAGGATAGTGGAAAGAAGAAGGATAGCAGGGACGCTGGCAAGGAATCCGGGAAGCATACCTCTTCGGAGTGAGCTGTGCTTGTTGATGACTTGCCTGGGAGTTGTAACAGCAAAATATCCAAGGTTGCTGCACCATAAGTAAGAAAGGTCCCGGCAGGGCTGGCTGGTGTTCATGGTACCTTCACTATCGCGCCACCCTTGATGACAAATAGGAAAACGCGCTCATTGCCTTCCCGCGGGCGAATATCGAAGTGTTTGCCTGGCATCCATCTGATATCGCCGGTGTTCCCAGGGAGGTAATCGAGCACCACCTAGCTATCTGCCCACACGCCCGACCTGTCAAACAGAAAGTTCAGAAGTAGGCCTTGCAGAGGCGCAGTTTATTGCAGAGGAGATTAAGAAGGTTGAGGCAACTGGTTTGGTCAGAGGAGTACTGCATCAAACATGGCTAGCAAATCCGATGGTTGTTCGCAAGGCTAACGGGAAGTGGAGGATTTGCATAGATTTCATAGATCTCAACAAGGCTTGCCCGAAGGACCCGTTTCCCTTGCCACACATCGGTAAGATTGTGGATTCCACTTCAGGCTGTGATTTGCTTTCCTTTTTGGATGCATATTCTGGGTATCATCAAATCTTCATGTCCAAAGAAGACGAAGAAGACCTCGTTCATCACCCCATGTGGTATGTACTGTTTTCTCCGCATGCCTTTCGGATTAAAGAGTGTCGTGCCTACTTTTGCAAGGGTAGTCCAGATTGGTTTTGAGCCATAGCTACACCAAAACGTTGAAGCTTATATGGATGATATTGTGGTCAAGACCAAGGACAGAGAATCCCTCATCCAGGACTTGGGGGAGATTTTGCTAATCTGCGCAAGATCAACTTGACGCTCAACCAGGAGAAGTGTCTGTCTGGCGTTCCCTCCGGCAAGGTACTTGGGTTCTTTGTATCCAATCGGGGGATCGAAGCCAACCCCAACAAGATCAAGGCTATCGAGCAGATTCAGGCGCCGAGGACAGTTAAGGATGTGAGGCGTCTAACATGGTGCATTGCCGCACTAAGCAGACTCATTTCTAAGTGAAGTGGACCCCAGAAGCAGTTGCGGCTTTGCAAGAGTTGAAGGACTACTTGTCCTCTATGCCCACCTTGGTTGCTCCCAAACCACAAGAGACATTGTTTCTATACTTGGCGACAATCAATCAAGTGGTTAGTGCAGCCTTGGTGGCACAGCGGGAAGTGGACGAAGCAGAATGTGAGGAAGGTTGGGCAGACCCAGATAAGGATCAAGACATAAATGAGCACGGCGGCAAGGGCAACCCCAAGGACACAACAAGGAATAAAGTGGTGTGGCACCAAGTGTACCTCGTCAGCTCCCTTTTACAAGGAGCTCGATTGAGGTAGTCTCGCGTGCAAAAATTGATCATTTGTGTCATCATGGCCTCAAGGAAACTGCGCCACTACTTCCAAGCCCATGAGATCATGGTTGTCACTCGCTTCCCATTGCAAAGGATGCTCCGAAACCTGAGGCTATCGGCAAGATAGTGGAGTGGGCTTTGGAGTTACCCAGTTTTGGCCAGAAGTTTGAGAGCACATCAACAATCCAGAGCAGGGCATTGGAAGAGTTTATTGCAGAATGGATGCCAACCCCTGATGAGGAAGTGTTGGATACAGTTATCCTCTGCAAGGAAGCACCCCAAGAATGGAAAATGTATTTCGATGGTGCCTTTTCCCTACAAGGTGTAGGGGCTAGCATACTTCTCGTTTCCCCCTCCGGAGAGCACTTGAAGTATGTTGTCCAGATGCACTTTGCCCGGGAAGAGGTAACCAACAATACAATAGAGTATGAAGGGCTCCTTGTCGAGCTCAGGATTACCGTAGAATTGGGAATTAAGAAGCTAATCACCCGAGGAGATTCACAGCTCGTGGTGAGACAAGTCAACAAGGATTACCAAAGTCCATTGATGGAGGCATATGTTGAGGAAGTGCGAAGATTGGAGGAGCGCTTTGACGGATTGCAAACAGAGCACGTACCCCGTGTTGAAAACAGCATAGCTGATCATCTGTCAAAGTGTGTTGCGCAAAAGCTTCCTATGGAAGTAGGGACTTTTATTCTCCATCTTACTCAACCCTCCATATCCACAGCAACAATGGCCCGGAAAAGGAGAAAGATGGACTCCAGTAAGCCTCTCCCGGTAGAGCCTTCCGCTGCTGGTAGGGACCCTGCCTGAAACAACTCCTCCCCACTTGCTGGACCGCACCCTCCAGCTAGGCCCATGGTCCCCGCGAATGAGGAATGTGCCCCCACAGTTGAGGAGGTGCCGCTAGTCCTTGTTGTCGAGCCCCAGGCTCCAACTTGGGCAAGGCACATAGTCCACTTCCTCCAAACCGGAGAGCTTCCTGATGACCAAGATGAAGCTGAAAGAGTAGCCCGGAGGTCCAGTACGTATCAATTTGTCGATGACACTCTGTACAGAAGGAGGCCCAACGGTTTGAAATTGAAGTGCATCTGCCGGGAAGAAGGAAATGAACTGCTAGCTGAAATACACAAAGGCATGTGCAGCTCCCACATTGGATCAAGGGCATTGGTTGGGAAAGCATTCCAGCAAGGATTCTATTTTCCCATAGCCCTCCACGATGCGGTTGAGCTAGTCTCCAAATGTGAAGCCTGTTAGTTCCATTCCAAGAACATCCACCTGCCTGCTTAAGCTCTTCAGACAATTCCTTTATCATGGCCATTTTTGGTCTGGGGGCTTGATATCCTTGGCCCTTTCCCCTGAGCTACCGGGGGCTTTGAATTCTTGCTCGTTGCCATCGACAAGTTTACAAAGTGGCCAGAACTGACTACCATGAGAAAGGTGATTGCTAAGTCAGCTATCAAGTTCTTGAGAGAACTGGTGTGTCGTTTTCGAGTCCCGGCAAGGATCATTACCGACAACGGCACCCAGTTCACGAGCTGCGCCTTCATACAATATGTTCATGCCATCATAAGCAAGGTCTCATTTGCCTCTGTCGCACATCCCAGAAGCAATGGGAAAGGTGAGAGGGAGAATGCCGAAGTGCTGCGAGGATTCAAGACAAGAACCATTGATACGCTGCATAAGCATGGCAGGTAGTGGATCGATGAGTTGCCGGTAGTTCTCTGGTTCCTCAGAACGACACCAAATCAAGCCATCGGGCAGACTGCCTTCTCCCTAGTATATGGTGCAGAAGCAATTATCCCCACAGAACTCATTTACGGGTCGCCTTGAGTGCTTGCCTACGATGAAGTAGCGCAAGATCAGCACCGGCGTGACGACACTGTGCTACCCGAGGAGAACTGTCTTTGGGCTTCTACGTGTGTTGCACGCTATCAGCAAGCCCTGTGTTACTATCACAGCTGCAGGGTTCATGTCTGGTGTTTTGAGGAAGGTGACCTTGTCCTTAGATGCATTTTGTCTGCCACGGGTACAAAAAAGTTGACACCAAAGTGGGAAGGCCCTTACCATGTAGTTCGAGTCACCATACCAGGCGTAGTCCATCTGGAGACTGGAGATGACATTGAATTGCAAAACTCATGGAATATTGAGCATCTCCCCAAGTTCTACCTGTAAGGCGCAGCTATCGGGCCCTGCTCAGCAGCCACCCTTTTGTACAGGGCTTGCCTCAGTTGCATGTAACCCCTTGTACAAAGCCAGGCGAAGACCCTGAGCAACAGTGAAATAAACGAAGCGTCGGGGCCCCCCACAGAGTTGCATGCATGCATGAGCATTTGCATATGCATATAGATAGGGTCGCATCTTGCATCATTTCCATCTGCATGAGGCTACAGGTTCCTGCCATGAGCTTGACCTCCACCGGGAGTTGGGAAGATGAACCAGCACTACGATCTCTGGCAAGCAAAACAGATAAGTTCTATCCTCTTGTCCATAAGTGTTCTGTAAGCTGAAACTTGTGCATGAGAAAACTTCGCCGCTCTTTAACTTAGGTGCTCCCATCACTGGACTCGAACGTTGCTTCGGCCAGGATGGTTGAAGTGTCCTTTGGTAAAAAGTGATTGACGGGGGGCTGTTCCCTTTATCTATGCCTGGTAGGCTTAGTTCTCTGGTAGCAATAAAAGGGTACCGGCAAGATAGCTTGCCGGGGAAGACTCGTTTATTTAAACTAAAGAGGAATTCCACCTCTGCATGGACATATACATGTGCGAGTTCTTGACAAGGTTCATCTTTTTCATTAATATGCTGATCGTACAGGTACAAATCTTACAAAACAATGACATGAACTTGAGAGATTACATTATTTGAACTAAAATTTGGCAAGTGCCTACAAGTTTAAGATTGAAATAAGATAAGGGTCCCGTGGTGCCTTTGCCCTTGTCCATCTCCTTTAGGAAGAGGTCGAGGAGGCTAGGGGCAGACCCAGTTGGGATTCGGCGCCTCCCCAACTTCAGGATGGCTCCGCTCCTCAGCAAGGAGGAAGAAACCAGAGGGAAGGCACAGATGGTGGCACTTCCGAAGGACTAGATGGGGGACACGGAGTCACCGGAAAACATGACTCGTTGGAACGGTCGTCCCTATTCTTGACGCTTCGTGGGTTGCCGCCGCCATCCGCATCACTACCACCCGAAGACCTCAGCACGACAGCCGCGCCAGACACCATGATCTCTGGTTTATCCCACAGAGAGCATGGTCGTCCCCAATGGCCCTGACATCAGAAACCACTGCATGTTCTGAAGATGTGCATGGGAGCAAAAAGCCCTCCTGCATGAAAAGAGGATGACGCCCAGGGGGAATCAGGTTCGCCTTTGCCAGTGACGAACCCTTTCTGTAACCCCTCCTCAGCGTCGCAAAGGAATGAAGAATGTGGAGCGGCTGACTACCATGCCCCGTGCCCACTACAGGCCTCGGCATGGTGCCGTCCGCGTCCCTGCCCTATAGAATCAATGATATGGGTGACCCGGCGACGGGCACAACGGAGTCGCCCGATTACCCCCCTTGGATACGTGTGAAGCTCCAAACTGGAGCCCGGGGCCTAGCCCCAGGCTCTTCTGTTCGACATGACCAACAGTAGGCAGAAAACAGAGGGGAAGGGATGCAAATATGGATGGCTCCGCCCTCCCCTCGCCCCTCCTTTTATAGGCGCGCCGAGGAAGGGAGACACTCCCCCAATAAGCAACCACTGCCCTCCTCCACAAATTCAAGAACACCAGGCCCTCGCCTTGATGCTCTCCCGCGCCACGCGCCTCCGTTACCTATCCTGCGTGTTGCATGTAACATACGTGGCTAAGGATAAGGGCATGGTGGGAAGAGTGAATTTGCAGTTTCTACCCCGTGTGTTAAAGTCATTCATGGGCCATTACAAGGGAGGCCCCACCACTATTGCCTTTACACGACACGCGGGGAAACCAGAAACTGGCCTAGACTCAAGATTAATCAAGAAGCATAGAAGACCTCAAGAGGCCAGCCTCTTCCACACCCATGCTTGTGAACTTATTAGGGCCTACCCCGACAACGCTCGGCAGCGTGTTCGGAGCAGGACCGGGGTCTTCTATCGGTGCTACAAACCCTTAGTCTGTTCCCCAGAGTGTGCATAGGCATGGGAACAATATTACAGCACTGGACCAGGCTGGAGTACAGGAGACCATGATTTTCAAACGACCAACATGTAGATCAAGAGGATCAACACCAAGCTAGAGAAGCAAGACACCACCAGGAGAAAAGCCTCCCTTGCCGGGCAGGCGAGCCTGGCGAGGATGGGGTCGCCCCGGAAGAAGACAACTGAGATGCCCCGGTAGGGCCTGCCGAGACTCACGGATGCAGAGCCACCTCACCTAACCACTTCACCATGACCCACGTCGTCGATCAATGCGGTGTCAAGCCGCAAAGTGACTAAGTGGCAGCCATTCGCCACATGGAAGCCCCTTTCTATAGGAAAAGCCTACAAACGACACCCGTCCTGCGATGTGTCAAGCTAGCAGGCGTGAAGATGGCAAAACAGGCCGACAAGGCTTGTCGGGCAAGCAACGATGTGACGTTGAGCAGCGCATTTAATGCGCCCTGTCAGCCTGCAGAGTTAGATATTATATCACTGTTGGCTATCTTATCAGTGCATAATGACTACTTTGCCATTGTGGTGACCCCTTAATCTATAAAAGGAGGCCCATGGCAATCGTAGAAAGGGTTAGAAGGTTGGACACCCACACATTGATATGCGTGTAGCCGTTTTCGCCCTGAGGCAAACCTGCCGAGAAAACGGGCTACGACCACCACCATTCGGCCACCATCAATCCACCAAAGCAGGAGTAGGGTTTTATGGCTCACGGCGACTCGAACCTGGCTAAAACTACCTATGTGATCTCTGTTGTGCTGCCCCCACGCTCTTCTGCTCTTTGTGCAACGTGACATCCCCCCTGCCGAACCAGCAAGGGACCCTTCGTTCCATAGGTGGCTGTGGTTTCCCACGACAATATATTTCTTAATTTGCGCAAATCAAAGCTAATGCCTCGTGTTGATGGTCCTTTAAAGGTGGTAGAGAAAATACATGATAATACATATAAACTTGAGCTTCCTACAGATTTTTCGGTTAGTCCCACTTTTAATATTGTAGATTTGAAGCTTTATTTGGGTGAGGAAGATGAGCTTTCGTCGAGGACGACTTCATTACAAGAAGGGGAGGATGACAAGGACATCAATACCATTGTTACACCCACAACCCCTGCTGCTATACATACTGGACCAATTACTAGAGCTTGCGCACACCAATCGAATTACCAGGTTCTTTCGTTTCTTGGTAACGATTCTAATATTCATGAGAATATGAGGCTACCTAAATTGGATACATTTGTTTTGCTTACAAATGAAGGTCCTAGCTTGGACAAGAATATGAACCTTGGAGCAAGTTCAAGCATGGAGATGATGGCATGCGCAAGGGGAACAAGAACAGAGTTACAAGTGATGATTTTAAGGCTTTGAAGCCACAATAATGAGTGCATGAAGCCTTGGACAAAATATACAGGATGCAATTTCATAAATTTCGTCTAGAGGCTATTCTATGTGCGACGTCACCTTATCATTGGCCAAGGCCCAAGTAATTTTGAAATACTTGAGTATAGGCTATTTTTAGAGTACGTATGCGTGGGAAAACAAGAGTTAGGGTTGGTTTCGGACCCCTCCTCCATGGGCCACGAAATTCCCCCCTCTTCCTCCATATAGACAACCCTTAGGGCATCATTTAGACTTTGGGTGTTGTTTATATTAAATGTTCGCCATAGCTGCAATTTCGCGTACTTCGTTTGTGTTCAATGACCAGAACAAGACGTCACAGAACCCCACTTGATCAATAAAGATTTCCTCTTTTATTCGCAATATCCAGATTGTGACTTCAGTTTCTTGCTTGTTATTCGTTTGCTTACAGGAAATAGACCTTCAAAGTCAGGTAGATAGTGCTCCGGCGTGGTCAATAACCTCCCAGAGTTGGTTTAGAGATTGCGAAGGCGTGACGTCCTGGCATGTTCATAGTCGGATCATCAAAGTCTACTCCATCAAAAACGATAGCCACCATCTCATCGAAAGACAGGACACCTTTGCCTCTATCAAGTTGTATCAGATTTCCAGGTTGCTCATTGAGATTTTATATTTTTTATAGTTTAGATTGAGTCTCTTCTTCATATCTATAGTCCATGAAAAAGCCAAAAAAAAATTCATGGTTAGTTCATCATATCCAAACCAATCTGAGCCATAGCATAATCTTTTATGTATTTGCTTTGTTTAATTTGCGGTGTGTCAAGTTGCTGGTCTTAGTGTCTAATCCTTTAGAGTTTCTAGTTCTATTCACAATTTGAAACGCCGCCACCGCACCATCGTTACCACCGCATCCATATACCACCATCGTCACCACTGCTGCCATATACCACCATCATCGTTGTCGCTGCCATATAACACATATCCACCGCCATCACGCTAATCTGAGTCCACCTCCATCAAAGATTCGCCACTAGTCCATGTTCCACCGACCTACATATCTCCGCCACCAGTCCGAGTTCTGCCAGATACATCTTCGCCACCAGTCCTACTCTGAGTCCAGTATTTGTTGCTTTGTTTTCGATTTCCAGATCACACCATACTATGAGTCATGACCAAGGCAGACTCCCCAACTTTCATGCCACCCGTAGAAGAAAAATAGTTCCAGTTACAAATTTTCTTTTCTGGCTAGGCAATTTTTAGGCCATTTGTAGACTTTTTCGAAAATAATTGTTGCGGAGCAAGAAAAAGATGAAAAAAGTGCAAAAAAATTCAGAGTGTGCTCCTCCCTTGTTTACGTGAAGTGCCATGATTTTGCTAGTGTTCTAGGCTCGCGTCTCTAGCACGGTCTACCCTAGGACCAGCACAGTACCGTCATTGAGCGTTTATTCAACTTTGCATCTCTTCATTGATTATTGCTGACATATTTAGCTACCATATCATAAGCCTTCCCAGCTCCACCTACATCTACATCGTGCTTTTGACACCACCTGGCAATCGCTCTGTCCAAGCTTTGAGAGTTTTGACTACAATAGTTGGCAATCACCACCGGATGCTTGATGTCTACTACCCAACTTTATCCTTATAGACTTTGTTGGGCCTCCAAGTGCAGAGTTTTGTAGGACACTAGCAAATTACCCTCAAGTAGATGACCTAACGTTTATCAAAATTGTGGGAGGCGTATGATGAAGACGCTCTCTCTCAAACAACCCTACAACCAAATAACAAAGAGTCTCTTGTGTCCCCAACACACCCAATACAATGGTAAATTGTATAGGTGCACTAGTTCGGCGAAGAGATGGCGATACAAGTGCAATATAGATGGTAGATATAGGTTTTTGTAATTTGGAAATATAAAAATAGCAAGGTAACTAGTAACAAAAGTGAGTGAAAACAGTATTGCAATGCTTGAAAACAAGGCCTAGGGTTCATCCTTTCACTAGTGAAAGTTCTCTTAGCAATGCCTCAACGTGCAACAAAAGTCACTCCAAAGTTCCTCTCGCAGAGAACATAAGATGAAATTGCTTGTAGGGTATGAAACCACCTCAAAATTATTCTTTTCAATCAATCCATTGAGCTATTCCTATAAGTGTCACAAACATCCCTAGAGTTCGTAGTAAAATAACACCATATGAGACACAACAATCAACCCTTATGTCACCTAGATATTCCAATGTCACCACAAGCATTCATGGGTCAATTATATGATATGCATCAAACAACTTCAGATTCGTAATATTCAATCCAACACAAAGAACCTCAAAGAGTGCCACAAGATTCCTACCAGAGAAACAAGGAAGAAAACATGCATCAATTGCTATGCATAGATTACCCCAATGTCCCCTCGAGAATCTGCAAATTGAGTGCCAAAACATACATCAAGTGTCACCATGGGTATCCCACACAAGACATACATCAATTGTTCTCAAATCCATAATAGTATTCAATCCAATAATAGTGAAACCTCAAAGGTAAAACTAAATTCATCACAAGAAGATAGAGGAGGAGCAAACACCATATAATTCAACTATAGTAACAAAGCTCATGGTACATCAAGATCGGGCAATATCAAGAACACAAGAGAGAGAGAGGGAGATCAAACACATAGCTAGTGGTACATACCCTCAGCCCTGAGGATGAACTACTCCATCCTCGTCATGGAGAGTGCCGGGATGATGAAGATGGCCACCGGTGATGGTTTCCCCCTCCGGCAGGGTACTAGAACGGGCTCCCAATTGCTTTTTCGTGGCTACAGAGGCTTGCGGCGGCAGAACTCTCGATCTAGGTTTATTTCTGGGGATTTCTATATTTATAGGAATTTTTGGTGTCGGGAACAAGTCATGGGGGTCCACGAGGCGACGACAAGGTAGGGGGCGCGCCCTCCACCCTTGTGGATGCCTCGTGGCACTTCTGGCCCAACTCTTTTGCTTCGGGGCTTCTTCTGGTCCATGAAAAATCACCGTAAATTTTCAGCTCATTTGGACTCCGTTTGATATTCCTTTTCCGCGAAACTTAAAAACACAAAAATAATAGAAGCTGGCATTGGGCTCTAGGTTAATAGGTTAGTCTGAAAAATAATATAACATAGCATATAAATGCATATAAAACATCCAAAATAGATAATATAATAGCATGGAACAATAAAAAATTATAGATACGTTGGAGATGTATCAAGCATCCCCAAGCTTAATTCATGCTCGTCCTCGAGTAGGTAAATGATAAAAACAAAAATTTTGATGTGGATTGCTAACTAACATATTTATCCATGTAATTTTTGTTTATTGTGGCATGAATGTTAAGATCCATAAGATTCAAAACAAAAGTTTAATATTGACATAAAAACAATAATACTTCAAGCATACTAACAAGGCAATTATGTCTTCTCAAAATTACATGGCCAAAGAAAGCTTATCGCTACAAAGTCACATAGTCTGGCTATGCTCCATCTTCATCACATAAAAAATTCGAATCATGCACAACACCGATGACAAGCCAAGCAATTGTTTCATACTTTTGATGTTCTCAAACCTTTTCAACTTTCACGCAATACATTAGCGTGAGCTATGGACATAGCACTATAGGTGGAATAGAATATGATGGCTGTGGAGAAGACAAAAAGAAGGAGATAGTCTCACATCAACTAGGTGTATCAATGGGCTATGGAGATGCCCATCAATAGATATCAATGTTAGTGAGTAGGGATTGCCATGCAACGGATGCACTAGAGCTGTAAATTTATGAAAGCTCAAAAAGAAACTAAGTGGGTGTGCATATAACTTGCTTGCTCATGAAGACCTATGGCAATTTGAGGAAGCCCATCATTGGAATATACAAGCCAAGTTCTATAATGGAAAATTCCCACCAGTATATGAAAGTGATAACATATGAGACTCTCTATCATGAAGATCATGGTCCTACTTTGAAGCACAAGTGTGGAAAAAGGGATAGTAACATTGCCCCTTATCTCTTTTATCTTTTTGTTTTTTTCTCTTTTTTTCTTCTTTTTTTTGATTGGCTTCTTTGGCCTCTTTTTTTAATAACCTCACATGGGGCAATGCTATAATAATGAAGATCATCACACTTTTATTTACTTACAACTCAAGAATTACAACTCGATACTTGGAACAAAATATGACTCTATATGAATGCCTCCGATGGTGTATCGGGATGTGCAATGACTCAAGGGTGACATGTATGAAAAATGGTGAATGGTGGCTTTGCCACAAATACGATGTCAACTACATGATCATGCAAAGCAATATGACAATGATGAAGTGTGTCATAATAAATGGAACGGTGGAAGTTGCATGGTGCTAATGCCATAATAGGTCGGTATGGTGGCTGTTTTGAGGAAGGTATATGGTGGGCGTATGGTACCCGTGAAAGTTGCACAGTACTAGAGAGGCTAGCAATGGTGGAAGGGGGAAAGTGCATATAATCCATGGACTCAACATTAGTCATAAAGAACTCACATACTTATTGCAAAAATCTATTAGTCATTGAAAAAAGAACTACGCACATGATCCTAGTGGGATAGATTGGTAGGAAAAGACCATCAGTCATCCCCGACCGCCACTCATAAGGAAGACAATCAATAAATAAATTATGCTCTAACTTCGTTACACAGGTTCACCATACGTGCATGCTACGGGAATCACAAACTTTAACACAAGTATTTATCAATCCACAATTACTCACTAGCATGACTCTAATATCACCATCTTTATATCTCAAAACAATCATAAGGAATCAAACTTCTCATAGTATTCAATGCATTTAATATGAAAGTTTTTATTATATCCCTCTTGGATGCCCATCATATTAGGACTAAATTCTTAACCTAAGGAAATTACCATGTTGTTTAGAGACTCTCAAAATGATACAAGTGAAGCATGAGAGTTCAACAATTTCTTCAAAATAAAACTACCGACGTGCTCTAAAAAGATATAAGTGAAGCACTAGAGAAAATGACAAACTACTCCAAAAGATATAAGTGAAGATCAATGAGTAGTCGAATAATTATGTAAGTATGTGAAGAATCTCTAACATTTAAGAATTTCAGATCTTGGGATATTATTCAAACAGCAAGTGGAAAAAATTTCATTGCAAAGATAGCACATATCATGTGAAGAAGCAAAAACTTAGGCTCAACCAAAACTGGTCGATAGTTGTTGAAGAAGAAAGGTGGGATGCCAACCGGGGCATCCCCAAGCTTAGCTACTTGAGACTTCTTGAAATACTAATTAGGTATTCCTTGGGCATCCCCAAGCTTGAGATTTTGTGTATCCTTAATTCCTCTCATATCATAGTTTCCCGGAATGTTAAAAACTTCATCCACATAAAACTCAACAAGAACTCATGAGATAAGTTAGTATAAATTCATGCAAAACCTACCATTCACTACTGTAGAAAATCACTAAAATTACAATTTTACATTGCATACTAAATTCCTATGCATATCAAAGAGTCCTATCCTCAAATAGAATCATTAAACAAGCAAACATATGCAAACAATGCAAAGATAACACAAATCTTTCTAAACAGAACAGTTTGTAAAGAATGCAATAGGAATCATACTTCCCTAACTCCAAAAATTCTGAAAAATTATTGCACTTTAGAAAACTTTTTGTTACTTATTGTGTATAAATTTCAAGATTTTATCATTTTCTGACTTTCGAGAAGAATTCAGACAATCATAGAAAACTTCCTGTTTTCAAAATAAGAACGTATAGACTTGTAAAATAAGCATGGTAAAGGCTATACTTGACCTTTTTTATTGAACTAAAATATGGAAAACATTATTCTAAATAGCAGCAAGAAAATCAAACTAAAAGAAAATAACGCTCCAAGTAATACACATATCATGCGGTGAATAAAAATATAGCTCCAAGTAAGGTTACTGATGAACGAAAACGAAAGAGGGGGTGCCCAAGGTTAGATGCTTGGTTGTCCTTGAATATTACCTTGGGCATCCCCAAGCTTAGGCTCTTGCCACTCCTTATTCTGTAGTCCATTCAAACTTCACCCAAAACTTGAAAACTTCACAACACAAAACTCAATAGAATACTCCTAAGCTCAATTAGTATAGTACAAGAAATCACCACTTAGATACTCTTGTGAACTCATTCTAAACTTATATTGGTGTTATATCTACTGTATTCCAACTTCTTGATGGTTCATACCCTCCGATACTACTCATAGATTCATCAAAATTAGCAAACAACACATAGAAAAAATTTGGTCAAAAATAGAACAGACTGTAGTAATCTGGAAACTTTCAATACTTATGTAACTCGAAAAATTCTGAAAAATTAGTATAACATAGGAAATTTGTATATAAATCTGGTGTAAAAAATTTAGAAATTTATCGCACTCCAGTGAATTTACAAAATTCTGCAACTGGACGCAAAAGTTTCTGTTTTTGCACAGAATGAAGTCAACTATCACCATAGACCATCCCAACGGTCTTACATGGAACTTTATTGAAACAAAAGCTATAAAACATGATTACTAAAGTAGCATAATCATGTGAACACACAAAAATAGAAGGGGTAAATGTTTGGTTATCTCCCAACAAGCGCTTTTCTTTAATGCCTTTTTAGCTAGGCATGATGATGTCAATGATGCTCACCTAAAAGATAAGGATTGAAACATAATGGATCATCATGAAGCATATGACTAGCACATTTAAGACTAACCCACTACCTATGCATAGGGATTTTGTTAATAAACAACTTATGGGAACAAGAATTAACTAGCATAGGAAGTTAAAACAAGCATAACTTCAAGATATTCAATGCATAGAGTGGAAACTTGATATTATTGCAATATGTAAAGGCATATGTTCCTCTCTCATAATAATTTTTAGTATCATTATGAATGAATTAAACAATAGAACCATCACATAAATCATTCTTTTTCATGATGTACAAGCATAGAAATTTTACTACTCTCCACATAAGCAAAATTCTTCTCATGAATAGTAGTGGGAGCAAACTCAACAAAATAACTATCATGTGAGGCATAATCCAATTGAAAATTAAAATCATGATGACAAGTTTCATGGTTATCATTATTCTTTATAACATACATATCATCACAATAATCATCATATATAGCAACGTTGTTCTCATAATCAATTGGAACCTCTTCCGAAATAGTGGATTCATCACTAAATAAAGTCACGACCTCTGCAATTCCACTTTCATAATTATCACAAATAAGATTCAACACCCTCCAAAATAGCGGGATCATTACTTCCTAAAGTTGACACTCTGCCAAACCCACTTTCATCAATATAATCAACATAAATAGGAGGCATGCTTTCATCATAATAAATATTCTCATCAAAACATGGGGGACTAAAAATATCATCTTCATCAAACATAGCATCCCCAAGCTTCTGGCTTTGCATAGCAGTAGCATCATGGATATTCAAGGAATTCATACTAACAACATTGCAATCATGCTCAACATACAAAGATTTTATGCCAAACGTTTTATAAACTTCTTCTTCGAACACTTGAACACAATTTTCCTTTCCATCCTTTTCATGAAATACATTAAAAAGATGAAGCATATGATGCAACCTCAATTCCATTTTTTGTAGTTTTCTTTTATAGACTAAACTAGTGATAAAACAAGAAACTAAAAGATTCGATTGCAAGATCTAAAGATATACCTTCAAGCACTCACCTCCCCGCCAACGGCACCAGAAGAGAGCTAGATGTCTACTACGCAACTTTATGCTTGTAGACGTTGTTGGGCCTCCAAGTGCAGAGTTTTATAGGACAGTACCAAATTTCCCTCAAGTGGATGACTTAAGGTTTATCAATCCGTGGGAGGCATAGGATGAAGATGGTCTCTCTCAAACAACCCTGCAACCAAATAAGAAAGCGTCTCCTGTGTCCCCAACACACCCAATAAAAATGATAAATTGTATAGGTGCACTAGTTCGGCGAAAAGATGGTGATACAAGTGCAATATGGAGTGATACAAGCACTAGTTCGGGTGATACCTTGCTGTTTTTATATTCTCATATTACAACAACCTTTATCTACCATCCATATTGCACTTGTATCACCATCTCTTCGCCGAACTAGTGCTCCTATACAATTTGCCATTTGTATTGGGTGTGTTCGGGACACAAGAGACTTTTTGTTATTTTGTTGCAGGGTTGCTTGAGAGAGACCATCTTCATCCTACGCCTCCTACGGATTGATAAACCTTAGGTAATCCACTTGAGGGAAATTTGGTACTGTCCTACAAACCTCCGCACTTGGAGGCCCAACAACGTCTACAAGAAGAAGGTTGTGTAGTAGACATCAAGGCTGACAATGGAGAATTTCGCTTCCCACCCGCCACCCACTTCATAGCCACTGTCGAGGACTTCATCGACATGCCCACTTCTAGCTCCGAAGACATTGATGGCATAGACGACGATGCCGATAAGGAGCAAGGCCAAGACCCGCCAGTCAGCAGGCATGGGACGGCCACCCCTTCATACGACGTGTACATGATTGATACACTTAAAAAGCCTCGCGGCAAGGACAAGGGAGACCCAGTTAAAACTCCTGAGACACAGTCTAAGTTTCAGTGTGCCAAACGCCGCCCCAAGTCACGCCGCAGCAACGATGGCGCTAGAGAAAATAGTACTTCGGATGGTGCCGAAAGCAACGAAAACCCTTTGGGAGCAATGTCCGGGCAGGAGGAATAGGAAAATGGGCAAGCTAGCCCCGATGAACAGGCCCCGCCCAGCGACGGTTCGGAGGACGAAAACTACCTTCCACTCTCCGAAGATGAGGTAAGCCTCGGCAATGAAGACTTCATCGTACCCGAAGAGCCCCTCGAGCGAGAGCGCTTCAAGCGCAGGGTGATAGCTACGTCAAGGATCTTGAAAAAGAAGCAGCAGCAGCTTCAAGCTGACCAAGACCTACTCAATGATAGATGGACCGAAGTCCTGGTCGCCGAAGAATACGGCCTCAGTGGCCTAGACAAAAGCTACCCAAAGTACAGATCGCTATACCAGTCCGATGACAGGGCGTTGGAACCCATACCATCATCACACAACGCAATAGGTTGCCGACAACTCTGTCCGGATAAAGAGGCAACTCAAGCCGAACACCAGACCGCCCCACCTTGCCGTAAAAGCAAGAACAACATAGGTCAAGATTATCCAGACAACCTGCAGAGGGACTTCGACAGTAGAGAAGGAAACGCAAGACCGATCTATGGATCGTGACATCACGTTTCGACACGCGATGATGGCCACCTATTCGGACGTGTCAAACCTCGCCACGCCCGATCCGAAAACCGTAAAGGGACTCTTTCGGAGTTACATCACAGTTTGGCCTAACGTAGAGGCGCCGCACACCTACTTTGCTTCTCTGATGAAGTAATGGATCATGAATTCCCCGAAGGATTCAAACCTGTCAATATTGAATCATATGATGGGACAACAGATCCCGCGGTATGGATAGAAGATTTCATCCTCCACATCCACATGACCCGTGGGGACAACCTCCACGCCATTAAATACCTCCCACTAAAACTAAAAGGGCCAGCTCGGTACTGGTTAAACAGCCTGCCTGAAAACTCCATAGGCAGTTGGGAGGATTTGGAAGAGGCCTTCCTCGATAACTTTCGAGGAACACATTTCCGGCCACCGTACGCCGATGACTTAAGTCACATTGTCCAACAGCCCGGAGAATCAGTTAGGGAGCTCTGGACTTGGTTCTTAGTCAAAAAGAACCAAATCGTCGACTGCCCGGACGCAGAAGCCCTTGCGGCTTTTAGAAACAGCATCCGGGACGAATGGCTTGCACGCCACCTCGGCCAAGAAAGACCTAAATCCATGATAGCCTTCACTGCTCTGATGACCCGCTTTTGCGCGGGAGAAGACAGCTGGCTCGCTCGTAGCAGCAATAGCACCAGCAACAAGGGCACCTCTGAAATCCGAGATGGCAACGACAAGCCACGAGGAAGCAAAAACAACAGTCGCAATGACAATGAAAGATCAGGCGACATAGCGGTCAACGCCGGATTCAGCAACCCCAAGTCCGGTCAATGGAAGAAGCCATTCAAGGAGAATCGAGACGAACCATCCAACCTGGACAGGATATTGGACCGACCCTGCCAGATTCATGGCTACCCCGATAAACCAGCTAATCATACCAACAGAAACTGCTGGGTATTTAAACAGGTCGGCAAGCTCAACACCGAACACAGGGGGAGGAGGCCACCAAGCGACAGGGATGACGGAAATGTTTACCAACAAAACACTGGGGGCCAGAAGAAATCTCCACCCGAGGATCATCTACTCCTAGAACGGAAATAGCAACCCAGCTTCCGCCACCCACTCCACACACCTACAAAATTTGTACCGCACATACATCATTACGCACTCAAGATACCATGGGCATTGGCGGAGGCACAATACGGACAAGCCTGCAAGCACTCCATCCGGATCCGTACACTCACCCAAGGGGCTATTTCCATCAAGGATTCCCCCCACCAAGGACTAGCGACGCAGACGTGCGACAGGAGGTCCAAAATAACTTTTTGTAGACCGCACTCCCTATTTCTTGAGACTGTACTATGCCTGTTCCTCTGCCTCCAACCCCGAGCATATCATAAGTACTCATTGGCATATCGCTCAGTTACCAGTAAACAATATCCGAACTAATCATCCATATGGTTTTCCTGAAAATATGGATCCTATGGTTATTTCACAGAAATACCTTGGCCTAACCTGCCAGGGGCTCGGTGTGGAAACAAATGAGTTGCCAGTAAAAGTCTGAACAACTCTATAGCATACTTCGGCGTCGCACATTTGGCCTTATATGCATCAAGTCCGAATCATTGTATTGGGTCAATAGTTGGGTTGCTCGGCTCCTATGCTTGTTACCCTATGTTCCGCTCTATCGGCTAGGGTAGTAAAGGGAGAACTACTGCTATTGTGCCCTGGTCTACAAAGGACGAGCACCTCAGTAGAGAAAGCCGAAAACTAACTATCATGATGCGGCGTGAGCTGGTCAACCACTTGACGACTTATTGGAATCTTCAGCGATTCTCCGTGTCACACGGGGGATCTTTTTCAGATCAAATATGAAAGGCACCCTACGCCGCATACATACCAGGGGTTATGTCGTAGCCCCAACATAAAACTCCTATGGCTAAATGAAATTGTTAACGCCTTCTAGTCTGATTGCCTGGTTCGCCGCATTATCACCTCCTTCATGGACCAAGACGTTGGATAAAGAGTGATTATGTAACATCCCAGTTTTCCTAAATTAGGATGTTAACAGATCATACATATGCATATCATATTTTCCATGCATTATTTGCTCTTCTGCAATATTCTTTTCATTATGCAACAAAAGGGCAATTTATTTGGAGTGGAGATATAATGACTTCTCCCCTGTTTAAAAATGTTCATAATGTGCAGAATATTGTTTCCAGTTCATCTGATATGTTCTGGTATTTTTCTTAATCTCCAAACTATTTTATTTGATTGTGTTATTTTACTGTTTGTGTGGCCTTTTGCATCAAAATGAATTTCTAAAATTGCATTAGGTGAGGAACTAGTGTTCCTGTAGTTTTTATTAGCAGTATAGATTTTACTGTGTGTCTACGTATTTCTATTTAGTTTTTATACTGTTGTTTTATTTTTAGTTTTTACTGTTGTAGTTTTTGTAAAAAAAAAAATAAGCAGCACGCAGCATAGCGCATCGCCCAGTGCGCAACAGTCGTGGCCCAGCTCCGCTGCAGCCCAGTCCATCGCCCAGCCCACCTATCTACGCGAGGTACCCGCCGTGCCGCCCGTGCCCGACCCGCACCCGATCCGCCAGCTCGCCTCAACCGCTGACCCGCGGGCCCCGCCCCACTCTTCTTCCCCGAGGTGACCGCACGCGAAGCCGCACACGCACTCCCGAGCGCGAGACCGAGACGAACTCGAGCACCGGGCCACCCTGCGCACGTCCGAGACGTCTAGGGCGAGCCCACGCCCTCGAGGAACCCAGAACCCCGTTCCTCGACCTCATTCGCTGCTGCACGCCTCGGTTAGGGGCGATTGGCTCTCGTCGGGGAAGTCCGCCGCCGCCGCCCTTGCTGCTTGCGCTCGTCACCGTTAGTAGCCCCTGTCGCTCTAGCTTGTGCTTTTCGACCCCTCCTTCACTTCCGCATCTTCTTGACGGGCTTGTTTTGGCCACAGAGCACGGGAGCGAGGTAGCGGAGTCGCCGGAGTTCGTTTGATTTTGGGGCAGCCGCCGTCCATCCTCATCACTGCCGCTCGAGGGAGCCTCATCGTTGTTCGACCTCACCACCACCTCCGCCACTCGTCGCTGAACCCATCCGCCACTTCACCATGTGGCAAGTCGCTACAGGAGCTTCTACAGGAGTTCGCTACAGCGCGCATGCATTTTCTGTTTTTTTTTCAGTTTTCCAACTAAAATTCAATTAACTATATCTTTTATTCTATAAGTCCAATTTAGGTAATTCTTTTTCCTATGCACTCACAAAAATTAGCCCTTTATGAAGTACCAAAATTTCTCATGTTTGCACTATTTAAATTTGAATTCATTCAAATTCAAATTAAATCTTCCGGGGGTCGTAACTTTCAAACCGTTTATCAGAATCGAGTGATTCTTTTTGCGTTGTGACCATAGTGCATTTTAGGTGTTGTTATGCTGCTGTTGTTGAGTTTCAAAAATGCTTTTCTTGCTATTGGTTTTGTTTTGGTTCTATTCGTGTTCCGGTGATTGATTTGTTAAATTGTGTGAAACGTGTAGATTGTCCGGAGTGCGACGCGAGCTATTGTCAGGAGTGTGACTTTCTGAACCAGAACCAAGGCAAGTTACACCTTGATCATCCTTTACCTATTGTTTTCTATGAATGTACTTATATAACACCTTGAATATATGCATGTATAGGATTATTATATTATTTTGCTATATTGTTGAGCTATCTCCCGTCATTGCAGATCGTGGTAGTTGTAGTTTTGCTATGCTTTGTAGACAGGGTTGGTTCGTGTATTCTTTGAGCTTATGTGAGGATTATATATATAATAATTTGAGTAGTAAGTCAGGATTTAATTCACCTCTGGGTGGAAGTGGTATTGCTAGGGTGGTTTCAAGAACATCATGGTTTATACCCTCTGAATGTAAGTGGACGGCCGCCCAGGCTCAAAAAGATCAGACAGACTTAGTGACTAGTAGCTTCCATGTGCGACCACTGGCTAAATGGGCTCTGGCTTAGTTGATCAGTTGTAGAACCCTTACCCGGATGTGCCAGTAGATGTAGATATAATAGTTGGGATGGGCCTCCTGTTGAGACTAGGGGACTGCTTCTGAAAGACTTCGTCTCAATCTTCGGGTTGGGTCCAGTGGGTAAAGCGTACTAAACTCTGCAGAGTATTAAAAAACTAATCATGATTAGCCGTGCCCCCGGTTATCGGTAAATTTGAGCGACTATGCCATTACAGTTGTTGGATGATCTTGACAGATGTGACACTTTATAATATTTGTGGGCAACTTAATAAAAGGGTAGGTTGGAGTTGATTTTTGCCAACTCAACCTTGTGTATTTAATTGTACTAATAAAAGAACTAAATAAAATTTGACTATTAGGTAGATATTAGGATAAAATCAGCTTTCTGCAAAAATAAACCCTCAAGCCTTCCTTTTGATATACTATGCATACACAGGTAGGTCTGCTTTATTATTACTCTTGTGTAACTTGCCAATACATTCCAAGTATTGACCTATATGGCTGCAATGTCTCATGTTGCAGGATATTCTGACGAAGAGTAAGGTACCGTTAGGGTCGCGAGTCTGCACTCGGCATCGCCAGTGGGCTATGATGGGACTCATCGTTATTTTCTGCTACTTTCCGCTGTTTGATTGAATAAAGCTAGCCAAGTGCTATGCAGATTGTTTTATTTTATATATTCTGGATTATACGATGTAATAAATGATGCACTTGCTATTCTGGTATTCATCTATACTATGTGTGCTAGCGAGCTTGATCTAGGGACTAGCACGGTAAGCACAAAGACTCAAATCCTTCGAGGTTTGGTTGTTACAGATGGTATCATAGCAGTGTGTTGACTGTAGGACGTGACCCTAGAAAATGGATTAGAAAATCCATAGGAGTGAAAATTATTTTATCATCTAGTTATACTTCTCGCTGTTTATTAGTTAACCCCCTCAAGTATCTTGAAAAGTTATGTAGGAACTAGTGCTGAGACCACCATTCATGTTTTTTTATTGCAACGTCATCGTGTTAGCGTATCCGATTATGCCCACTTTCGTGGTATGAAGATACTAGATTGTTTGCTTGATTGGTAGTTGTTTTTTAAATTGCTTAGTGCCGAAATTATTCGACTATATATATAATATTATTATATTGTTTGTTGTTTGTTGTTTGCTGTTTGTTGTTGGTGTTATTCGTTGTTGTGTTTTGTTAGCTTGATCATATTATGCATATGGGTAGAACATATTTATATATAGATAGCCTTGGCCCTATTATATCTATAACTCATCTATGCTTGCCCACCAGATGCCACCGAGGCGTGATACTGTAGGAGGAGACAACAATGGCAATGGAGTACCACCATACATACAACAGGTTATTGAGGGACAGGCCCAGTTGATCCAGTTGCTTACTTGGAACCAGAACAACAACAATAACAACAACAACCTGCAGCCACCGCCACCTGTGGATATGCTTACAAGGTTCTTGAGGTTGAATCCTTAGAGGTTCTCCAGTTCCCCTGAACCTATTGTGGCTGATGACTGGCTCCCTGCAATCAATAGGAACCTGGAGACGGTTGGATGCACTGATGCAGAGAGGGTGAGGTTTGCCTCACATTTGTTGGAGGGTCCTACTGCAGCTTGGTGGGACAACTACTTGGTCACTTATCCCATTGCTACTATCACATGGCCTCAGTTTCAGGATGCTTTTTATGCTGCACATGTGTCTGCTGGTGCTATGAGTCTGAAAAAAGGAGTTTCACAGTTTGTGCCAGGGAGGTCGCATAGTTAATGCGTATGGGGAGGAATTTAATAATCTTGCATGTTATGCTCCTAATGATGTTAACACTGATGCAGCTAGGCACGAGAAATTCTTGGAGGGCCTTAATGATGAGTTGAGCCTTCAGTTGACAGTGGCCACTTTTAGGAAATGCCAAGATTTGATTGATAAGGCTATTGTGCTGGAGGGAAAGCAACAGGCCATAGAGAATCGCAAGAGGAAGTACAACAACAATAATAACTATAATTCAGGACCACAACAGAAGCCACGCACTTCATATCATGGTAATGGAGGTAATGGGCATAATCATCATGGAGGTAATGGACATAATCATCATGGAGGGAATGGCCACCATCATCACAATGGGCACCAGAGTAACAATGGCAATGTTAGAGGTAATGGTAATGGTAATGGAGGGAATAACAACCAGAGCCACCAGAGTATGCCTGTGCAGAGGGATATTAGCCAGGTTCAATGCTATAAGTGTAGCCAGATGGGCCACTACTCCAATGCTTGTCCAGGGAACAAGAACGGTAATGGGGATTCGGGAGTCAGCAAGCCAAACCCCTTCCAAAAGGGTCATGTCAACCATGTTAATGTTGAGGAGGTCTATAATGAACCTGATGCAGTGATTGGTAAGTTCTTGATTAACTCAGTACCCGCGCTTGTTCTTTTTGATACTGGTGCATCACATTCATTTATTTCGAGGGTATTTGTTGATAGACATAGATTGCCAACCAAAACACTTAGTATGCCTATTAGAGTGAGTTCCCCAGGAGCTGAGATGATAACAGGTGTTGGTTGCCATCAGTTGACTTTGTCTATTGGAAAGCATGATTTTCCTACGGATTTGCTTATATTGAAGTCACAATGTCTGGATATTATTTTGGGTATGGATTGGCTGCAGTTATATAAATGTCGTATTGATTGTGCCAGTCGATCTAGTACTCTCAGTGCACCAGGAGGGAAGAGGATCAAATATGTGTGTAAGTATAAGCGTAATCAGGTGCAGGTGAACTCTCTTAAGGGGTGTAGCCTGGAAGAGGTGCTAGTTGTGAGAGATTATCCAGATGTGTTTCTAGAGGAGTTGTCAAGTATGCCACCAGATAGAGATATTGAGTTTCTTATTGATTTAATACCAGGCACTGGACCTATTGCAAAGAGACCGTATAGAATGCCTCCTCAAGAGTTGGAAGAATTGAAGAAGCAGATAAGAGAATTGCAAGCACAAGGATTTATTCACCCAAGTTCATCACCTTGGGGAGCTCCAGTTTTGTTTGTGGAGAAGAAGGATGGGACCTTGAGGATGTGTGTTGATTATCATTCTCTGAATGAGGTAACCATTAAGAATAAGTATCCTTTGCCTATGATAAATGATCTATTTGACCAGTTGGAGGGAGCTACTGTGTTTTCTAAGATTGATCTTCGTTCTGGTTATCATCAATTAAAGATTTGTGAGCAAGATATTCCAAAGACTGCTTTTACTACGAGGTATGGGTTGTATGAATATACTTTTATGTCATTTGGATTGACTAATGCCCCTGCATACTTCATGAATATGATGAACAAGGTGTTTATGGAGTTCTTGGATAAAATTTGTGGTTGTTTTCATAGATGATATATTGGTGTTCTCCAAGAATAAGCAAGAGCATGAGGTGCATTTGCGTTTGGTATTGGTGAAATTGAGGGAACATCAGTTTTATGCCAAGTTCAGCAAATGTGAGTTTTGGCTGGATGAGGTAGCATTCGTTGGACATGTTGTGTCAAGTAATGGAGTTGCAGTTGATCCATCTAAAGTTGTTGCAGTTACAGAGTGGGAGACACCCACGTCAGTTGGAGAGATTCGTAGCTTTTTGGGCCTTGCAGGTTATTACAGGAGGTTTATTGAGAACTTTTCCAAGATTGCAAAGCCTATGACTAAATTATTGAAGAAGGAGAAGAAGTTTGTTTGGACTGATGAATGTGAAGCCAGCTTTCAGGAATTGAAGCAACATTTGGTTACGGCACCAGTCTTAACTCTGCCAGATATACATAAGGACTTCCAGGTACATTGTGATGCTTCTCGTCAAGGACATGGGAGTGTTTTGATGCAGGAAGTTAAAGTTGTTAATAGTTGGGTTGCCCGGCTCCTATGCTTGCTACCATACGTTCCGCTCTATCGGCTAGAGTAGTAAAGGGATAACTACTGCGATTGTGTCCTGGTCTAAACCGAACGAGCACCTTAGTAGAGAAAGTCGAAAACTGACTGTCATGATGCGGCGTGAGCTGGTCAACCACTTGATGACTTACTAGAATCTTTAGCGATTCTCCTTGTCACACGAGGGATCTTTTTCAGATCAAATATGTAAGGAACCCTATGCCGCATACATACCAGGGGCTATGTCGTAGCCCCGACATAAAACCCCTATGGCTAAGTGAAAGTGTTAACGCCTTCTGGTCCGATTGCCTGGTTCGCTGCATTATCACCTCCTTCATGGACTAAGACGTTGTATAAAGAGTGATTAAATGCTTTTCCAAACACCCCCGTACTTCCTACGAGGGGGCTGAAGCCGATGACTGGAAAACTTTCAGATTATATCAAAACGGCCGCATAGGAGGAATTCAAGCTTTCAAGCAAAACATAAATAGATTAACTATAAAATTGTCTTTTACAATTTTCATACACCTCATTCGAACATTATGTCTTTCGAGCACTGACCCTCTATAAAGCGGGCGGCCCCTAGGACGTCTTCAAAATAATGCTCCGGTTCTGGGCGGTCCTTGCCATTTGGTGGACCCTTCGTCGCAGCATCGATGGCCTTCATCTTCCCCCATAATGTCTTGACTCGGGCAAAAGCCATCCGTGCACCCTCAATGTACGTTGACCGCTTCACAACGTCCATATGTGGCATCGCATCAACAAGCCTTTGCACCAAACTAAAGTAGCTATTCGGAATAGGCTCGGTTGGCCACAACCGTATGACGACGTCCTTCATGGCAGCGCCGGATATCCTATGAAGTTCGGCCCATTGGGACATCTATTCATTGAGCAATAAAGGGCGCTTTGATGCGCCAAACTGCGACCAAAAAAGATTCTCCATTGCATATCCATCCCGCACTTGGTAATACTGTGCCGCATCGGCAGAACTCTTTGGCAAGTCCAAGAACTCGTCCGGATAACTCCATACTTGGTTAAGCTGGGCATAGTTCGGGTCATCGAACTTAGTTTGCAGTAGAAAGGGCTTTCCAGCCGCAATCTCCCTCGCTTGTCGAACCTCCTCACGGGCTACTCTGCACTCCGATCGTGCTTCTCTCACCTCTTGTAAGGCCTTCTCCAGATCAGCCGTTAAGGCTTCACTCTCCTTCTCCAGAAATTCACAGCGGCTAGTAGCATTCTCTAGTTCAAGCGTCATCGTGGATATCTTCTCCTCATCTTGGCACCGTGCAGCTTGTTCGGCTTTTAATTTAGCCGATGCCTTTTCGGCAGCAGCATTGCTACGCTGGGACTGATCCTTGGCCCGGGCCAGCTCTTCTCGAAGAACTTCAACGGCGGCAACACCATCTGCAGCCAAATCTCAGCATTATGCTTATACCACAAAAATGTATGAGGATTGCCCCGAATACAAACCTTGTGACTCGTCCAGACGCATATTGATTAAAGAAAGATCATCCCCTGCAACATCAAGCTTCCGCTTCAAATCGGCAACCTCCATAGTCCGAGAAGTGGCCAAGGTGGAAGCAGCCTGTGTTCAAAGTTCATCAAGTTAGTCCTCAAAGGATCCTTTTTCGATCCTCTATTTGCTTCCCAGTGGAAGCCAACCAGGGTATCAGGGGCTACTACCTATACACAGGTGCATCTTTGCAAATGAAACATAGCCGAAAACATTATGTCACAAACCTCAAAGACCTTCAGTAGACTCATGAAGGGTTCATTTAATCCGCTCTTCGCGGACGAATTCTTCTCAATCACTGTACACATCAGGGTACCCTGTTCCCCAAGACAGATGCTTTCTGCAACATGTCCCGCAGTATATTCGGAGTCTTTAGGTTTCCCGGAGCTGCTCCAGGAGCACAATCATCCTTTAAATGAACTTGTTCACCCATCTCCAAAATCACTGTCGGCTGCAAACCAGTCAGTCCAAGACCTTTGTTATCATCAGCCCCGGAATCCTGGATGGTCGGTGCTCCACCTTCGGGTACTACCTCTTTTGTCCCTTGTGTAACTTGTTGTTCAAAAGGGACCCACCACGATGACACTCCAGAGTCATCCACCTTGTTGGGCGAGGAGGTTGGAGGAGGCGTCTCGCTCTACATCATCTATGGGAGGAGACTCCCCGAAGAAGAGGATCACCCAGAAAAACTCTATGCTGACCTGTAAAAATGCATGAATGCATTACGTATATCTTCGGTAATAGCAACGGAGCAGGACGCTATCAAAGTACTCCAGATTCTCTTACGGTTTGGCCGAGGGCTTGTCCCCTTGTTGGAGCTGTTTAACAGCGTCACTTTCCAAACGCAGGGCGCTTAACGGTGGCATCTTGCCCTTCTTGGAAGACTGCCCCTCCCAATCTTCGGAGGCGGCCCTTTTTCTCCTGCTTGGAGAAGGGATACTAGGTCCTTTTTCGCCTCTGTCTTCGGGCGAAGAAAGGTCGATTTCTCCGGACTCAGTGTTCGACTTACCTTCGGAACCAAGGCCATCATGGGCCTTCTCGCCCTCCCCTGCGGGTGCCTGGTATGGCGCTGAGGCCAACATCCTTGTTAACACAAGAGTAGTTGAGTCTTCAAAAAGGGGAGCCGGGCACCTAATCAGTTCCACCTTCTTTATCCATCCCTGAAAAAAGATGATACCGTTGGTATCTTGCCACTGGGTATCTGGCTATAAGATATTCGGTAAACGGGTACTTACCGGGGTATCCGGATGGTTACAGTCTAGGCCGACATCTTCGTTGGTGTCCGGCCAATGCCTTTGTTTACCAGAGAATAATCTCCACATTCCTTCGTGCATTGTGCCGAAGAAGTGCTGAAGAGACCGCGACCCTTCTGGATTGAACTCCCATTGGCGGAGAGGCCGTCGTTGGCATGGCAGGGACTGACGAACTAGCATTACTTGAACGACGTTGGCTATGTTGATGTCCCTCTCAATGAGGCTTCGGATGCGACTTTGTAGAGTTCACACATCATTAGTTGATCCCCAATCCGGCCCCTTGTTAATCCATGATGCAAGCTGAATTGGGGGGATGGATCGGAATGCGGACGCAGTTACCCACTTGGAGATGCGGGGCTCGGTGATATAGAACCACCCCTGCTGCCACAAATCGGAAGATTTGGCGAACGATCCTTTCAGCCAAACGATGCTAGCAAGCTTGCTCACTGTAGCACCACCGCACTCGTCCTACTCCCCCTCTACCACTTGCGGCTTCACATCGAAGGTCTTGAGCCACAAGCCGAAGTGCGGAGGAGTTCAGAGGAGGGCTTCACACGTGACGATAAACGCCGAGATAAGAAGAATAGAGTCCGGGGCAAAATCGTGAATGTCTAGCCCGTAATAGAAAATGAGCCCTCGGACAAAGGGGTTAAGTGCAAACCCTAACCCACGGAGAAAGTGGGACACGAACACAACCCTCTCGCCGGATCTGGGGCTGGGAATAACCTGCCCCTCGGCAGGAAGCCAATGATGGATTTCGGCGGTCAGGTACCTCGCCGCTCGAAGCTTTGCAATGTCCTCCTCCACAACAGAAGAAGCTACCCACCGGCCTTAACGTCTGGATCCGGACATGATTGGGCCTGATGGTGGCCGAAACCGGGTGTTGGAACTCGGGGTTCCAAGGGTCGAGGGAGAGGTAAGCATAGAAGAAAAGGACGGGTCTGTACCCCTATATAAAGGCTGCAAATATCAAAGGTCTCCTCTTGGGCCTCAAAAACTTGCTTGTTTCCAAGGAGTTGTACCCCAATGATGGTTGGGTTACCCATGTCCGGGTTGACAGGAATCCCTTAAAAAAGGGAGGCACGATCTCCGCTTGGATAAGACGGGCCAATAAGGCCACGTCTTGGGATGTGGGGCGACGGGCCGGCTGAAACGGTTCACAAGTAGTGGCCGGGCAGGCGTGGTGTCATATTACCAAAAAGTGGTCGATGGGTTGAACCCATAAAAAATTATGTCCTCTGTGGTTGTGCATACAAGTCTGGATACAATCATCAAATCTGAAGATCAACTAGGAGTTTGAAAGGGGGAACCCGCCTTGCAATGTCGAAGACAATCTGCGCGCCAGACTCCTCGTCATTGAAGTGAGGTTCAGGGGCTACTGAGGGAGTCCTGGACAAAGGGGTCCTCGGGTGTCCAGCCTGTTATCCATGGGCCGAACTGGTGGGCTGTGAAGACATGAAGGCTGAAGAGTGTACCTATGTCCGGATTGGACTCTCCTTGGCGTGGAAGGCAAGCTTGGCGACCGGCTATGAAGATTCCTTCTTATGTAACCGACTCTATGTAACCCTAGATCCCCCCTGGTGTCTATATAAACCGGAGGGGTTAGTCCGGAAAGGATAGATACTCATTACCATAGTCATACAGGCTAGGCTTCTAGGGTTTAGCCATTACGATCTCTTGGTAGATCAACTCTTGTAACACCCATATTCATCAAGATCAATCAAGCATGACGTAGGGTATTAACTCCATAGAGAGGGCCTGAACCTGGGTAAACATCATGTCCCCCGTCTCCTGTTACCATCGATCCTAGACGCACAGTTCAGGACCCCCTACCCGAGATCCGCCGGTTTTGACACCGACACCCACCACCACCACTTTTTAGTAGTCTGTAGGATCATATTCTTGTTTGTTTCTATTGTTGCTAACCATGGCAGGACTACAAGTCGACGCAATTTACTGGGAGAACATGACGATGTAGGAGCTTCATGATAAATTTTAGCCGTGATGGCCAGCTTTGGAAAGGCATTCGAGAGGATTGATGACGTTGAGAACACAATTGGCACCAAGTTGGACTACAAGTTCGATGCAGTACTCGCACATCTACCACAACCACCACCTGCATCTGCTACACCATTGCAACAACATCAACAACCACCTCCACGCCACGATCCAGCAGGGTAAGCACAACGTGTTCCTCTTGAGCCAGGACAAACTTCTGTTGCCGCTGCTACAAATGTTGATGTTTCTGTCGCTCCTGCTTCTACTTCGGAGGTGGAGGACTATTCCGAGGATGAGGTTGATCAAAATCAGAACTACATGCAACCACTAGCACCACCACCACCAAGTCCACCTCATGCATATAATTGCAACGGTAGGGCTGCACCACCACCTCAGGTATGAGATTATGACCATATTCCTAAACTAAAATTGAATATTCCATCGTTTGTGGGTAGATACATTCCTGATGTATATCTTACTTGGGAGTTTGAAACTGAACAACATTTCACATGCTTACAATATCCTGAGGATAGACGTGTTAATGCAAGTAAGGCTTATTCACCAATGTTGGGATGGTTTAATGATGGACATTGTCAATCTTTTGATATGAATAAGAGCTTCACTTATATGTGAAAACTGAGTTGCAATATTTTCATGCCTTCTACTTGTTATGATAATATTTTGGCTTTATATTTTATGAATTATGAAAGTTACTCATGTATACATGTGTCATATGTGAAAAAACCAATGGAAGTAAAAATGGATGACACATACATGTACAACATGTACAAGTTGTCTCTTTGTTAGCCATATTTCAAATTAAGCAACGCCGAGGATGGATTTTTTTCATGAAGGGGAGGATGATGAGGACATGTCTACCTTGGATAAGACCAAAAATGATGCATACATGTATATTTCTGAGCTGATTTCTAATGCAAACTTTGCAATAATTTATTTATGTCATCCAGGACAATAATACTTCACAAACTTTTGTGCCATGTCTAATTGCATGTGTATGGGACATTTGTACAATCCACATATGAAGATATGGGAAAAAGAGAAGTTTAGGTGATGTTCAAAAAGTCCCCTCACGTAACTTTTCGGCCAAGGGAAGATAGAGTCCAAGTCTCTCACGTTTTGGATTCAGATTCGGACTGCACAGACATACCTATCTCAAAACGCCAAGAACTCTTTCATACGGACACCAAATTGGGTGATTCTTTTTTTTGTTGGAAAGTAGATTTCGTGCTCTTTCCAACCTAATTGGATTCACACTAAAATTCATCCGTAGGGTTGAGTTATTGACGAAACAATCTGATGTTGTAGCAGAATCCAAGTCAAAATAGAAGTCCAAAGGTGTTGCATGACGTCCACTTGGGCCATGAGCCTTGTACGACCTAGGACTAGTTTTAGGCTGCCTTGGGATATCCTCCCACACTACTAGGGAAAACCTTATACACAGAATCTTAGCAGCAGCGCGGTTTAAAAACAAACGCTACTACTAATTAGCAGTAGCGAGCTTGAGAAAACCGTGCTACTAATAACCTGATAGTAGTAGCGTGGGTTTTTACCCCTCGCTACTACTAAGTTATTTCCACCGTGCCTCCCGGGACCGGCCGTAGTAGTAGCGCGGGTTGTAAAACCTACGCTACTACTACGTGGATAGCCATAGCGCAGGTCAGACACCCGCGCTACTACTAGTCTCCCACGCCACCCACCCCCGCCGGATACAATCCCACCCGCAACCGTCCCACACCACTCAACCCATGTCTGTCTAAAAAAAATCCACCAACGCCCAATCCAGATCCCCTCTGCCTCCATCCCCCGCTGCGTGCGCCACGCCGGCGGCCGCGTGGCCGCCGCTCCCCATCTCGCGTCGCTGCCCTCCCCTCCCCCCAGTCCAGCGAGCTCACCGACGAATCTCGTATCCATCATATCGCCGTCACCGGCCGCATCCCGTCCCAGCCCACCTGCCCGCCGATGGCCTTCTCCTCGTTCCCATGGTCGTTCCGCCGCCGAGTCGGCGGCAGCAGCAGCGGCGGAACCGGCCAAAGCAAACCCTCCGCCGTGGAGGGGAAGGAGGAGGACGCGGAGGAGCTCGGCGTCACGCCGCAGCTCCTCGACTTCCTCTGGACACTCTCCCCCGACGCCTTCAAGTCCTTCCCCACCAGCTCCACCAAGGCACCCCCTCCTTCCTCCCTTCTCGATTCCGCTCCCCTGCTAGTTCCCTCTCGATTACTCACGGTGCTATGCTTTGTCGCAGGAGGATCCGCGGAGTCGGCGGCCGAGCTCTCGGACTGGCAGCAGCGGCATGCCGTCCTCGTGCTCGCCAGAGCCAAGGTAGGTCTCCCGCGGATCTCGTCCTCCGCTTCACCCAAGACAGAGATGGCTCTTAGGTCTCAAACTGTAATTTGTGATCCCTGCAGGAACTCGCTAAGGTCCGCTATGATCTGTGCCCATGCCACATGAAGGACAAGCAGTTCTGGACATACATCTTGCTGTAAGCTCTTGCCTCGTTAGCTTTCGCCCATGTGTGAGTGCATTGTTCCAGTCCAAGTGCTCAATTAGCTTCATGCTGGTCTTGATTTTGTGAATCTTCAGTTAGGAATTCTAGTCCATGGTGCTCCTTAATACCCAGCAAACTATATTTGTACCTAAACATGATCGTCCTAGTTGCGTGTGTACCGTTGTGCTGTTTTGTATATATAATAAACATCCAGCAAAAGGGATTGGCATCTGAAGATGAGAAATTATGTCAAATGTGAGTACCTGTTTTTGTAAAAGCTCAGCAAAAAGGGGACATCATCATGTAAAGTGTGGTCTCTGTTTGCTGAACAACTATCCACGAGGTGTAATATAAGTAAGGTGCTGGTCCTAATATAAGTAATAACAAACCATGGCTAGTGATAATTCCTCTGTTGTTCGATCCTTTATATATGCAAAAGAATACACACATGTCTGTTCCAGATATGGCCAAATTTGTAAACACTAGATAATCCATCAAGTGGGCTTTTGATGCCATCCCGCAACACGCGTTGTTGGGTTTGACTCTAGCCAATTTCATTATCAGGTAGGTTGGTGGGTGGGATATGGTAATGACGCCGATGACTCAATCCGGAGGATTGTGCGGATAAACCCTGGTGTCGGGAGATATGTCGCCAAGAGCTACAGCCCAAGGTCCGGTTTCTCTGTTCTCTTAAGTTCGGTTGATGCAAAATTGAACATGCAATTTTTTAGCCTAATTTATCACAAGTGAGGAGTAGTGAATTCTATAGTCCATCAACTACATTTGATTGGCAACTACATAAGCTTCTATTTCTACTTCTGAATTTTGAATGATTCTATGAGAAAATGAGTGCTACAAAAGTACAGTTTTGTTGGTTTAGGCAAACACCTCATAGTACTCAAAAGTACAGTTTTGTAGAAACCATAGTATTCTGATTGAGGTAGTAAGATTTAGTTTATGTATGTTTAGTAGATGAACTAGTAGGATCCTTCTGATGAACTGCTACTAGTAGGACGGCTTGCGATTAGATTAGTCTAGTCTATGCAGCAGGTGCACGCTCTGAGCTCGCTCGCAAGGTGTTTGCAACAATGCCTCTAGGAATGTTGAAATGTCAATTTGTTCAATCAATGTAGAATTCTGTGTTCCACGGGATACAAAGGAGCCTATGGACCTTAAACTTTGCTCATTAAATTGAAAAGAAAATATTGTACTATTCATACACAAACAAAACATCTATGGGTGGGGATGTTGGCATTGCGCGATTAAATTGAAAAAGAAAATGCTTCATGCATCCAAGAGACCAAGATGTCTTCTCTTCTCTATGGAGAGAAGCTGATTTGCATTGATGGCTAATGATGATTCTTTGTGTTCCATAGTTTAAAAGGCAACCATTTTGCACTAGTATGGTGTGATCAACATGGCCATATAATTAGATTTGGAAAAATACTAACTTGTTATTTCCTTTGCATTTTTTACTGTAAAAAGTCATGGCTCACCTATTAACCGGCGGCCGTAGAAGGACTAATCACCTAACTGAAACACTAATAATCAGAAGATAGATTGAACTTCGTTTAATGGATATACAACATATTGAATTATTTTCTATTTGGTCTAATTGATATAATCATGTCTAATAGAGTTCACAATCTTTACTTTGAAGATCTGTAGCTAGACGTTAGAACTGTTGACATGCAAATAATTAACTAACTGCATGTCGTACTTGAATTACAGGTTTTTTTGGTTTCGTCACTCCTTTGTTATATGGAAGAAGACTTCATGGTTAGAATTATTTATTATAACACATTCATATAAGATTTTCTTGCCACTGTAAGTAGGGAGTTAAGTTTTTTGGTCCGTTTTGTTCTGCGGGGATTTTGGTCTATTTTTTTAATAGTATATATGATCATTCAGTCACAGTTCCAGTATTTTAGAACTAAAGCTCCCCCTAATTAAAATGCAGAAACATGTTTTCTTTCATTATGTTTCAGTCACTGTCTTAGAAACACTAGAAAATATCTCTTGACAAACTTCTTCATGGAACTAATATTTTTATGCTATTGACAAATTGGATTTATAATCTTTAACCTCGAATCTTTATAGGATTTTGGTTACTACCATATCTGCTCTTGCAGGTCTACTAGAGTATCCACTTCTGAGGTTGATTTTCAAAATGTGTATATCTAATATTTCTTACTGCAGCTTTAAGCTTCACTGTCATCTAACTTTGTCTAGTTAATATACTTACTCGGCAACATGGAAAGTTTCCACATTTGTTCTAGCTGTCTCTATGGGTTAGCGACTTAGCATACATGTTGTAATAAGGTTTCACATTTGCTTCTCTGACAAGGTCTGTTTTTATTCATAGGTAGAAGATAGCGACAGAGTGCTGCCGGATATTGAGATGTTGAAGCGGCAGACTGAATCCATGACACCGAAGTGCAATTGCGGCAGATTATCTCTATCTTTTCTTTTCATTTTTCTTATTATTGAGTGAGAACAGAATAAGGAACTGTGTGACAGTACATACAACAACTGTAGTAAAAAGAAACTTATGTTTGCAATTGTTAATGACATAGATACTTGCATGTTCTTTGAAGTGGTCATTTGTGAGTTGCAATGCATAATGAGGTTTTTTGGCTGATTTATTTCCTTCAGTTTCCGGTTAACCATGAAATAGGAGCCCAGCAGTGCTCACTATTGTTGTGTTTACTGGGAACTGTATGCATAAAATGGAATTGGTGGATTTTATTTTTTTAATTATAAATTAGTTAGTAGTGGCTCGGGAAAAGACTGCACGCTACTAGTATTTAGGATACTAGTAGCGTTGGTAGTATGGACACGCTGCTACTATTTTGTTAGTACTGGCGCGGGTACTAAATAGCAGTAGCGTGGGTGGCAGATGCTACTACTAACTTTGTTAGTAGTAGCGCGGGTTCAACCCATGCTATTACTAACTATTAGCTGTAGCGCCTTATTGGTGGCGCGGGTACCCGCGCTGCTGATAGGCCTAAAACCCGCGCTGCTGCTAGGCTTTTCCCTAGTAGTGCCACCTCCTTGGCCGCCACCCCTTTCTCCTATATAAGTAGAACATCCAGTAGCTTTTTGCTTGGGATTTGCTTAGTTAAAAGTTAGCCATTGCAACTTTGTGTACTTCGTTTGTGTCCAATGGCCATACCAAGACCACTTTCGGATCCCCACCTTTATCAATACTTCATCTATATTGGCAATATTCAGATTGCATTAACATATTCTTGATTGTTCTTCGATTGCATGCAGGAGTAGACCTTCAAGGTCAGGCTGATCGTGCTTCCAGCATCGGTAGTAACCTTAGGAAATTGGTTTAGCGATTGCTAAGGCGCAACGTCGTGCATGTTTGTAGTCGGATCGTCAAAGTCGGCTCCACCAAATAGATAGTTATCATCTCATCGAAAGATCGAGACACCCCGCCCCTATCAAGTGGTATCAGAGCTAGGTGGCTCGGTGAGAATTTTCTGTTTTCCCTTGATTAGATTTATTTTCTTACCTATTGTCCAAGAAAAAGGCACACAAAAAGTTAGATCTATTTATCTTTTGTCCAAGCCAGACTAAGTCCTTGCAATTTTATTTTCATTGTTTGCACCATTGAATTATCGGTTGCATTGTCATATTGAGTTGCTGGTCTTAGTGTCTAGTTCGTTTAGAATTTCTAGTTCTGTTCACATTAGTCACCCCGCTGCTGCATCGTTATTCCTTTCACTGTCCACCAACCCATTAATCAATTTCCACCTCATGCTACCCACCATTCATTGTCATAATCATTGTTGAGGTCGTTCACATCTGTGTTTGATCCAATCTGCATCTTATCTAGTTTGCTTTCGAAAGAGGGAGAGAGAAAAAAGATAGAAAAAATTAAAAAAAGTCAGAGAAAAAAAGGAGAGAAAGGAAAAGAAAAAAGTGTGAGTAAAAAAAGAGAAGAAATTTTTTTTGATCTATTTAGAGTAAATCTCATAGTTGAATTCGGATTGGAATATGTTTTGTGCACTGTTCAGTAAAACATGCACATCTTCCTCATACGAAGTCCGTTTGGGCTCCGTGAGTACTAAAATTAAAGCTAGCTACGAGCTGCATCTAAATAGTTGCAGAAGCCAGTTCAATACTTGACACCTCAAAATCGTCTTTTAAATAGGTCTCTGTGCCCTCCAAAGTTCACGAACACAGCTTGTTCCAGGCTTTCAGGCCAATTTTAGAATTTTTTGGCTCCTCATATCAACTCGGAATTGAGTGATTCTTTTTGCGTTTGAAAGCTTGAGTTAGTGCCATTCTTGAGAAAAATTATCAAAAAATTGGCACAAACTTTTTCAGAGGAAAGTTGGAGAGAATGTTGGTGGTATATCCTGCTTGGCAGCTATTTCACATCATTATCATTACTGCTATTGTGATATTCACTTTTATCTTGCTGTCCAGTGCTACTTCATATCCTTTATTGATGCTAGTTGTTCTACACCGTGACCTCATTAGTGTTCTAGTCTTGCGTCTCTAGTCCGGTCTAGCCTAGGACTAGCACAGTACCATCGTTGAGCGTTTATTCAACATTGCATCTCTGAATTTATTATTGCTAATCGCTTTACTCAATCTTCGATGTTATTTGACACCCTGGTTGCTTGTCACCACCTATTGCATGGTAAGAACTTGTAAGACATTGATATTTGCTATATCATGAGCGTTTTACCACCACATCCTAGTAGCTCATGGGAACATTATTCTCGGATTTTTTTCTTGCTTTCAACTAATTATGTCATGTTCCGGAGTTGTTAGTTCTTGGGCTTCATCGATCGTGGGAGACGTGCCACCACCTAAGAAAATACTACAACCATCACGAGAGGTATTGATGTCTACTACGCAACCTTCTTCTTGTAGACTCGTGTTGGGCCTCTAAGCGCAGAGTTTTGTAGGACAGTAGCCAATTTCTCTCAAGTGGATGGCCTAAGGTTTATAAATCCATGGGAGGCGTAGTATGAAGATGGTCTCTCTTAAACAACCTTGCAACCAAATAACAAAGAGACTCTTGTGTCCCCTACACACCCAATACAATGGTAAATTGTATACGTGCACTAGTTCGGCAAAGAGATGGTTATACAAGTGTAATATGGATGGTAGATATAGGTTTTTGTAATCTGAAAATATAAAAACAGCAAGGTAGCATGTGGTAAAAGTGAGCGAAAACGGTATTGCAATGCTTGGAAACAAGGCCTAGGGTTCATACTTTCACTAATGCAAGTTCTCTCAACAATGGTAACATAATTAGATCATATAACAATCCTCAACGTGCAACAAAGAGCCACCCCAAAGTCACTAATAGCGGAGAACAAACAAAGAGATTATTGTAGGGTACGAAACTACCTGAAAGTTATTCTTTCTGATTGATCTGTTGGGCTATTCCTATAAGTGTCACAAACAACCCTAGAGTTCGTACTAAAATAACACCTTAAGACACACATCAACCAAAAACCCTAATGTCACATAGATACTCCAATGTCACCACAAGTATCCGCGGGTTTGATTATATGATATGCATCACATAATCATAGATTCATCTATTTCAAACCAACACAAAGAACTTCAAAGAGTGCCCCTAAGTTTCTACCGGTGAGTCAAGACGAAAATGTGTGCCAACCCCTATGCATAAGTTCACAAGGTCACAGAACCCGCAAGTTGATCACCAAAACATACATCAAGTGGATCACGTGAATATCCCATTGTCACCATAGATAAGCACATGCAAGACATACACCAAGTGTTCTCAAATCCTTAAATACTCAATCCTATAAGATAACTTCAAAGGGAAAACTCCATCCATTACAAGAAGGTAGAGGGGGAGAAGCATCATTAGATCCAACTATAATAGCAAAGCTTGCGGTACATCAAGATCGTGCCAAATCAGGAACACGAGAGAGAGAGAGAGATCAAACACATAGCTATTGGTATATACCCTCAGCCCCAAGGGTGAACTACTCCCTGCTCGTCATGGAGAGCGTCGGGATGATGAAGATGGGCACCGCTTATGGTTTCCCCCTCCGTCAGGGTGCCGGAACAAGATCTCGATTGGTTTTTGGTGGCTACAGAGGCTTGCGGTGGCGGAACTCTCGATCCAGGTTCTGTTCTGGGGTTTTTGGGATTTATAAGAGGTGTTGGCGTCAGGAACAAGTCAAGGGGGACAACAAGGAGCCCACAAGGATGGAGGGCTGTGACATCCCAAAATTCTAAATTTTGGAATATTATATTAAATAAATTGTTTTGTTCTATTTGCTTGATTACGGTGTGGTTGCTGGTGTGAAATTGAGTGCAATTTGAAACTTTTTGAAAGTTAAATGAGAGGAAATGAAATGACTTTCCCAAACTTTCACCTTGCATTTTTTACCTCCATGAATTCAAATTCTTTTTCGAATACAAAACCCTAGAGTGAAGATGATATGACTTCTTCCATTTAAATAAATGAAAAGGGTTTTTGAAAATATTTGAATTTCATTTGGAAATATTTCAAATTCAGAAACTTTATGCAACTTAATGATTTTCAAGAGAGAAGATAAAATGACCTCTTCAAAACATATGAAATATGAGTTGGAAGTTTAAAAGAAATCAAATTTGAAGTCCCTATGAAATTATTTTCATTTTGGAGATATTTGGTTTTTATTCAAATTATTTTTCTCCAAAAATAAATACATGGAAAATATGGTAAAATAATTCCCTACAATAGAAAATCGGAGAAAAACGGGTTTGAAATCAGTTTGGTATTTTTAAGATGATTTTTATGGGGTTTTATTGAACCAGCAGCACTCTTTGCTTAATTTAAATTTTCGTGGATTTTATTTGAGGCAAGAAAAATGTTCATATTGTCGGAAATCTTTTTCTGAAAATTTTGATATATTATATGACTATAGTATATTTTTATTTTATTTGGTTTATATTATTTTCTTATCTGTAAAAAAATGTTTTTTTAATCCGGGCCACCGAACTGGGCCGGCCCAGTGCCCGGACCACCTTCCTCCTCCCGCCATAGTCCGTCACGAGCACAAGCCGCCGCCGCTCGCCGTGTCCGCCCCGGGCACCTTGGCCCCTTGCCCCTGCTGCAAACCGCCACCTCGCCCTTCCCCTATAAGTAGTTGTGCCCCGCCGCCTCTTTCCTCCCCGCATCTCACACCGCCACCACCGCTGCCAGCCGCGACCGATGCCACGGTTTGCCTCGACGCCGGAGCTGCCGCCGCTGAACCCCACCGCTCGAACCGGTAAAACCGCCGGGCCGGTTTATATTTTTTTAGGGTTTTCCTTCGGGTTTTCTTAAAAATCGGTTTATTATTTTAGTTTAGATTATTTAGTAAACTTTCGTTGGTTAGGTCTTCACAGCGAATGAATTCATTATTTTAGTTTTTGTAGCGAACGTGCGTCCTTTAGCATTTCTGTCTCGTAGCCAGGGAGCCGCTTGTGATTATTTTACTTACAGATTAGCCCTTGCTTTTCAATCTATCACAACTTTTTGATCACTTGTCCAAATCCAACGAAACCAATGCCCACTTCTTCATTATGATCCCCTCTATCCAGATAACCAACTTAAACATATTTTTTAAAAAGTTTAAAATCTGGTTTCTAACAGATTTGAATTCATACTTCTTTTGTTCATAATTTGAGTTTCATAACTCCGATTAATTGATTCTTTGTGCATATCGAAGATCTTGACCTAAACTTTATGATTAGACCAAATCCACCCAATTCTGGTACTGTTAGAAATTGTTTTCCATTGGAAGAGTTAATTACTTGTTTTCGAAGTTTTTCAAAGTTTTTCGAGATATTTTCTTTGATTCTTTTGTATGAGTGCTTATGTATGCAATTGCTTGCTCACGATACATTGACCAGAGTGTGACGAGTAGAACTATCAGGAGTTATGAATGCGAATCATCATCATCAATAGTACAAGGCAAGTTCACACTTTGATCATATCCCTTCTGTAATGCCCCGAGACCGATGTGTCAGGTGTCCTCCAGTTATTCATTGTTGTTGCCTTGTCATTTCTTGCGTGTCATGCATTTCATATCATGTCATCATGTGCATTTCATTTGCATGCATGTTTGTCTCATGCATCCGAGCATTTTCCCCGTTGTCCGTTTTGCAATCTGGCGCTCTTATGTCACCCGGTGTCCCTTTCTACCTCTTTTCGTGTGCGGGTGTTAAATGTTTTCGGATTGGACCGAGACTTGTCATGCGGCCTTGGTTTACTACCGGTAGACCGCCTGTCAAGTTTCGTGCCATTTGGACTTCGTTCGATACTCCAATGGTTAACCGAGGAACCAAAAAGGCCTCGTGAGTGTTGTAGTCCAACACCCTTCCATTTTGGCCCAAAACCCACCTAAACCTCCTCCATCATCTCGGTCGTTCGATCACGATCGCGTGGCTGCAAACCGCACCTCATTTGGACTCTCCTAGCTCCCTCTACCTATATATATGTGGCCTCCCCCGAAAATTCCACGGTACAAACCCTAGATCTCTCCTCTCCGCGCCGTCGGACAAATTTCACACCGCCGGACATGTCCACCTCCGCCCCCTCGTCCAACCAGATCGCGCCACGTCAGCACGCGCCTCCTCCACTCTCCTCCCATGCCGCTGGGCCAGCGGAGCCCATGGCCGGCCCGCCCGAGCTGCCCCGGGCCAGATCCCCGCTGCCGCCAGATCCCGTGCGCCGCCCGCCGGCCGTACCTCGCCACCGCCGCCAGTTGCTCGCCGTCCCGCCGCCGCCCGCGGGCGAACCGCCGGATCCACGCCACCGCGCCATCTCCCTCTGTTCGTTCCGCCGCCCCGGTGGCTGCTGGCCGCAGACGCCGCCTCAGTGGCTCCTCCCGCCGGCAGATCCGGCTCCCCCCATGGCCAGATCCGTGTCCTCCGGTGCCCTCTGCCGCGCGCCGGAGCAGGAGCTCCGGCAGGGTGCCACCATGGCTTGGGTCTTCGCCGGCCAGATCTACACCGAGCCGTCCCGGTACAAAGACAACCACCGAACCAAACGCGTTCCGCCTCGTCCCTGCACCACATCGTCCCGGTTGGAGTTGACTTTTGCGAGGGTATATTTTTCTCTAAGTCCCCGAGATTCCAGATTCAAATGCCCATGTTCATCATGTCATAACTTTGCATCCGTAGCTCCGTTTTGGGCGTGTAGCATATCAGAATGTTCGGCTCAGAGAGCACATCATTTCATCTCATTGCATCATTTTCATTTGAGCTCATCTTGATACCCGAAATGCTGTTGGAAGAGAAATATTTGAGATAATTGTCAGATCTGATGCATCAAATAGCTATTTGTCATTTTTGCCATGATTATCGTGTGCATGATATGCTCCTGAGCTCTACTTGTGTTTTGTTATATGCCATGCCATCTTTACAGAGGTGCTTACCATGTATTTTTGTGACATGTGTGGTGGCTAGCACAAGCTTGCAAAGTAGTGCATTCGTTAATGTTGATTTCAGGGACTTAGAATTTCTCTAAGTCCTTGATCTGTTTTTATCAAGATGCCATATGTTCATGTTATTTCCTAGTGATCCGTGCCTATTTTGAGGATGATCAGTAAGGATGATTTGTTAATATTGTGGTGCTCTATCCATTCATGTCTTTGTTTGCATTTATGGAGTACCCTAGCTTCAGTCAATCGAGCTCTACTTTTGCTATTTCGTGAATCCTGGCAGGTTGTCTACTTGTTAGCGATTTTGCCGAGGATGTTGTTGTTGATCCGTGCATGTTATGTTGTTGTCCTTGCCATGCCTAGCTTCTATGATATGTATTCTTGATGGGTGTATGCTTAGTTTGTCATGCCTTGCTTTGTACTGAGTGCATCGAGCTCGTAAACATGCCTACTCGTTAACAGATTTGCATGTTCCAGTTTTTCTCTAAGTCTGTAACCCGATTATATTTTTGCCATGTTCACATGCTTGCAATTGTATTTTCTGATCCCGTTTGGCTCAAGGTCACTACGGGACTTTTGTTAAGTGCTTTGAGTAGCTTCATGTCATGCCTTGCTTTGCCATGTTAAGTTCCTGTAGCATATAGTTTTCATGCTCCAAAGTGTGCTACCTGATCTGAAATTCCAAACTAGTGTTAATTTCACTAAGTCTAAAACCTGTTTATCAATTGCACTTTTGCCATGCTTGTTTGAACCTGTTAATGGATGAATTGGCCGTAGCTCAGTGTTCATCTTTTATCAAGCATCATGAGTGGATCTCTGCATGTATATTGTTGCCATGTTTGAGTGCTGTAGCATATTTATCTTGTTGCATTTAGTTGGCTACTTGCTGTTTATCGTAGACCGGTGCCATATTTGGTTTGCTTGCCATTTCCAAACCGTGCATCCGATTCCGGTGTTCTTCGTATCGATTTCAACCGAAATCACCTCACCTTTCTAGTGGCACTCTTGGATTTCCATGTTGAGTCCAGGTTCAATCATTCCTTCCCAAATCATGCATATGCATCGCATTCCGCATCCCGTATCTCATACCATGTTCATGTGTTGGTTGTTTACTATGTTGTGTGCTTCTTTCCAGTGTTTGCTTCTTTGGGTTGGTTCCGGTAACGTCGCGTTTGTGAGGAACCGTTCGACTATGTCCATTTGTCTTCTTCATGGACTCGTTCTTCTTCCTTGCGGGATTTCAGGCAAGATGACCATACCCTTGAAATCACTTCTGTCTTTGCTTGCTAGTTGCTCGCTCTTTTGCTATGCCTATGATGCGATACCTACCACTTGCTTATCATGCCTCCCATATCGTTGAACCAAGCCTCTAACCCACCTTGTCCTAAAAAACCGTTGTTTGGCTATGTTACCGCTTTGCTCAGCCCCTCTTATAGCGTTGTTAGTTGCAGGTGAAGATTGAAGTTTGTTCCTTGTTGGAACATGGAGATGTTGTTCCTTGTTGGAACATGTTTACCTGTTGGGATATCACAATATCTCTTATTTAATTAATGCATCTATATACTTGGTAAAGGGTGGAAGGCTCAGCCTTTTGCCTAGTGTTTTGTTCCACTCTTGCCGCCCTAGTTTCCGTCATATCGGTGTTATGTTCCCGGATTTTGCGTTCCTTACGCAGTTGGGTTATAATGGGAACCCCTTGACAGTTCGTCTTGAATAAAACTCCTCCAGCAAAGCCCAACATTGGTTTTACCATTTGCCACCTAGCCTTTTCTTTCCCTTGAGTCGGCCGGCTCAAGGGTCATCTTTATTTAACCCCCCCGGGCCAGTGTTTCTCTAAGTGTTGGTCCAACTGAGCGATGTCCGAGGCTACCAGGGGAAACTCGGGCTGGCTTACCCGACGTCTTGCTCATCCGGTGTGCCCTGAGAACGAGATATGTGTAGCTCCTATCGGGATTTGTCGCCACATCTGGGTGGCTTTGCTGGTCTTGTTTTACCCTTGTCGAAATGTCTTGTAATCGGGATTCCGAGCCTGATCGGGTCTTCCCGCTAGAAGGAATATCCTTCGTTGACCGTGAGAGCTTGTGATGGGCTAAGTTGGGACACCCCTGCAGGGATTTGAACTTTCGAAAGTCGTGCCCGCGGTTATGGGCAGATGGGAATTTGTTAATGTCCGGTTGTAGAAAACATGAAGTTGATCTTAATTAAAATACATCAACCGCGTGTGTTACCGTGATGGTCTCTTCTCGGTGGAGTCCGGGAAGAGAACACGGTGTTGGAGTTATGCTTGACGTAGGTTGTTCTAGGATCACTTCTTGATCATAGTTTCTCGATCGTGCTTTGCCTTCTCTTCTCGCTCTCATTTGCGTATGTTTAGCCACCAAATATGCTAGTCGCTTGCTGCAGCTCCACCTCATACCTTTACCTTACCCATAAGCTTAAATAGTCTTGATCGCGAGGGCGTGAGATTGCTGAGTCCCCGTGACTCACAGATACTTCCAAAACCAGCTTGCAGGTGCCGATGAGTCCGTGCAGATGACGCAACCAAGCTCAAGGAGGAGCTCGTTGAAGATAGTGTCCTCTGTGTTGTTTCGTTCTAGTTGATCAGTAGTGGAGCCCAGTTGAGGTCAATCGGGGACCTTGTCGCTTTTGGGGTTCTTCTTTTATTTTGGTTCCGTAGTCGGACCTTGATTGTATTTGGATGATATAATGTTTTATTCATGTATTGTGTGAAGTGGCGATTGTAAGCTAACTATGTATCTCTTTTCCCTTATTGTATTACATGGGTTGTTTGCGAAGATTACCTCACTTGCGACATTGCTTTCAATGCGGTTATGCCTCTAAGTCGTGCTTCGGCACGTGGGAGATATAGCCACATCGAGGGTGTTACACATTTATTACCCAGTTTTTATTGATTAGTTTGAACCCTCAAACATTGCATGAGTAGGATTGTGAACATGTGGTTATGGGAAGTAGTTGCTGAGGTAGGAACCAATTATCCTTTTATCAACCCCAGGAATTTACGTTGTGCTCATACTACTTTGGTATTCTCGTACATGTGGATTGGTATGTGAGACTCATGAAAGTTGCGAGAGTGATATTAACTAAGGGAAACTTAAGGTGGCAACTTTAATACACATCTGGGTGGAATGGTTGGGGCACCCTGGGGTATACCAGTGGTTTGCCCGGACATCTAGGGATATACCAGTGTTGTCCAAGGAGATCTCGGGGAACCCGTGTGATCATCCTGTGGTTTGCCACCCAGTCTCAAAGGGATCATAAGATTATTCATGCTAGAAACTTCCGTGTGTAGCCACAAGCCATTATGGGTGAGGGAGTCCTAGATTAGGGGGCATCCGTACAGCCAGATTATATCCTTTGGCTGGACTGTTGGACTATGAAGATACAAGATTGAAGACTTCGTCTCGTGTCCGAATGGAACTCTACTTGGCGTGGAAGGCAAGCAAGGCAGTACGGATATGGATATCTTCTCCTTTGTAACCGACCTTGTGTAACCCTAGCCCCCTCCAGTGTCTATATAAACCAGAGGGTTTTAGTCCGTAGGATAACATACAATCATACCATAGGCTAGCTTCTAGGGTTTAGCCTCTCCGATCTCGTGGTAGATCAACTCTTGTAATACTCATATCATCAAGAATAAATCAAGCAGGACGTAGGGTTTTACCTCCATCAAGAGGGCCCGAACCTGGGCAATACATCGTCTCCCCTGCCTCCTGTTACCATCCACCTTAGACGCACAATTCGGGACCCCCTACCCGAGATCCGCAGGTTTTGACACCGACATTGGTGCTTTCACTGAGAGTTCCTCTCTGTCGTCGTTGTTAGGCCTGATGGCTCCTACTATCATCGATAGCGATGTAGTCCAGGGTGAGACTTTTCTCCCCGGACAGATCTTTGTGTTCGGCGGCTTCGCACTACGGGCCAACTCGCTTGGCCATTTGGAGCAGATCGAAAGTTATGCCCCTGGCCACCAGGTCAGGTTTGGAAGCTTAAATTACACGGCCGATATTTGCGGAGACTTGTTCTTCGACGGATTCGAGCCCCTGCATTGTGCGCCACGCGGTCACGATGAGTACGATTTAGCTCTACCATCGGACCATATTCAGGAGCTCGCATCGGCGGCCGCTCCGAGCCTCAATTCAGAGCCAGTTGCGCCATCCATGGACGGGTGGATAGACCTCATCACGGAGGCCGTATCCTCAGCGGCGATCGAGCCGAATATCGACCTTACCCTTCACGAGAGCCATGCTGCCAAACTGCCGGATCCTTCTCTAGCCACGGACTCGGAACCGCCTGCGCCCGTTCCTATCGAATCCGATTGGGCGCCGATCATGGAGTTTACCTCCGCGGATATTTTTCAGCACTCGCCCTTCGGCGACATACTGAACTCATTAAGGTCTCTCTCCTTGTCAGGAGGATCCTGGCCAAACTATGTCCAGCAGGATTGGGATGCGGATGGCGAAGAAATTCGCCGCCCACCCACCACCCACTTAGTAGCCATTGTCGACGACTTAACCGACATGCTCGACTTCGACTCCGAAGACATCGACGGTATGGACGACGATGCGGGAGACGAAGAGGAACCACTACCCACAGGGCACTGGACAGCCACCTCATCATATGATATATACATGGTGGACACACCCAAAGAAGGCAATGGATACGAGACAACGGAGGATGACCCCTCCAAGAAGCAACCCAAGTGACGGCGTCAGCGGCGCCGCTCTAAGTCCCACCAAGGCAAAAGCGGTGATACCGGCACAGGAGATAATAGCACTCCAGACAGTGCCTAAGATGGCAACAATCCCCTCCAGCAAGATTTAGGGCAGGAGGATGGAGAAGCCAGCCCTCCAGAGAGAGCGGCAGATGGAGAGGCGGAGGATGATAATTACATGGCTCTCTCCGAAGACGAGGCAAGCCTCGACGATGACCAATTCGTCGTGCTTGAGGATCCCGTCGAACAAGAGCGCTTCAAGCGCTGGCTTATAGCCACAGCAAATAGCCTTAAGAAAAAGCAACAATAGCTTCAAGATGATCAAGATTTGCTAGTCGACAGATGGACCGAAGTCCTTGCGGCCGAGGAATATAAACTCGAACGTCCCTCCAAGAGTTACCCAAAGCGTAGGTTGCTACCCCGACTGGAGGAGGAAGCATTCAAACCCACATCTCCAGCACATGAAGCGGCTGACCGGCCACCTCGTGTTCGTGACAGAGAGGCATTTCAGCCAAAAGCTCAGTCTGCACTCCAACGCCACTCACGTAAAAACATTAAGGCATGGGGAAATATGCCACACATGCGAGACGTATTGGAGGACAAAGCAAAACATGCAAGATCGATCTACGTATCACGAGGGCGTGCCACTATGCGAGACAATAATCGTCACGTCGGATATAGTAAAAGTAAGTCCGGCCGGGCCGAACACAGCGGGCAAGACTCATTTGAGCTGCGTCGTGATATAGCCCAGTACAGAGGCGCCGCACACCCCCTATGCTTCACAGACGAAGTAATGGATCATCAAATCCCAGAGGGTTTCAAACCCGTAAATATAGAATCATACGACGGCACAACAGATCCTGCGGTATGGATCGAGGATTTCCTCCTGCATATCCACATGGCCCGCGGTGATGATCTACACGCCCTTAAATACCTCCCACTCAAGCTCAAAGGACAATCTCGGCATTGGCTCAATAGCTTGCCAGCAGAGTCCATTGGCTGTTGGGACGTTCTGGAAGCCACATTCCTCGACAACTTCCAGGGCACTTACGTGCGACCCCCAGGTGCCGATGACTTGAGCCACATAATTCAGCAGCCAGAGGAATCAGTCAGGCAATTCTGGACACGGTTCCTAACAATGAAAAATCAAATCGTCGACTGTCCCGATGCAGAGGCCCTAGCAGCTTTTAAGCACAACATCCACGACGAGTGGCTCGCCCGGCACCTTGGCCAGGAAAAGACGAAATCTATGGCAGCCCTCATGACACTCATGACCCTCTTTTGTGCGGGAGAAGACAGTTGGCTGGCTCGCAACAATAACATATCAAAGAACCATGGTACTTCGGATACCAAGGATGGCAATGGCAGGTCACGTCGCAACAAACATAAGCGCCGCATTAACAGCGACAATACCGAGGATACGATAGTCAATGCCGGATTCAAAGGCTCTAAACCCGGTCAGCGGAAAAATCCATTCAAAAGAAGAAATCCGGGCACGTCCAGTTTGGACCGTATACTTGATCGCTCGTGTCAAATACACGACACCCTAGAAAACCCAGCCAACCACACCAACAGGGATTGTTGGGTGTTCAAGCAGGCTAGCAAGATAAACGCCGAAAACAAAGATAAGGGGTCACATAGCGATGATGAAGAGGAGCCCCGGCAGCCGAACACCAGAGGACAGAAGAGGCCCCCCCCCCCACAAGTGCGGACAGTGAACATGATATACGCAACCCACATCCCCAAGAGGGAGCGGAAGCGTGCGCTCAGGGACGTATATGCGTTGGAGCCAGTCGCCCCAAAGTTCAACCCATGGTCTTCCTGTCCGATCACCTTCGACCGTAGGGACCACCCCACTAGTATTCGTCATGGCGGATTTGCCGCATTGGTCCTAGACCCAATCATTGACGGATTTCACCTCACTCGAGTCCTTATGGATGGCGGCAGCAGTCTGAACCTGCTTTATCAGGACACAGTGCGCAAAATGGGTATAGACCCTTCAAGGATCAAACCCACAAAAACGACCTTTAAAGGCATCATACCAGGTGTAGAGGCCCATTGCACGGTCTCAGTAACACCGGAAGTGGTCTTCGGATATCCGGATAACTTCCGAAGCAAAGAGTTAATCTTCGACATAGTCTCGTTCCGCATTGGCTACCATGCACTGCTCGGGCGAACCACATTCGCGAGTTTCAATGCGGTAGTGCATTATGCATATCTCAAGCTCAAGATGCCAGGACCTAGGGGGGTCATAACAGTCAATGGAAACATAGAGCGCTCTCTCCGCACGGAGGAGCACACTGCGGCCCTCGCAGCAGAAGTGCAAAGCAGCCTCTTAAGGCAATCCACTAGTTCGGCGATTAAGGACCCGGACACCTTCAAGTGCGCCCGGAGTAATCGGCAACTGGACTGCCTGGCATGTTCCGAGCTCGCATAGCAATGCGCCCCCCACCCCGGTCCCAGCCAAATGGCAAAATCCGTGCCACGCGTACATAATTACGCATTAAAAATACCATGGGCACAGGTGGGGAGGGGGGCACGACTATGGCACGCCCCAAGACGCGGCTTCAACCGCACTAGGGGCTTCCCGCTTTGTTATTTTTCTCTTTCAGGACTTTAATCTCTGGAAACCCTGTCCGGCAGCATGATTGCCGAACACATGATGCTGCAACCAAGGAGGCAGACAGCTACGTCACACCATGGAACTCCCAGGTGGATTACGATAACGAGTGAAATATTTTCTTTAATTCTATTCCTCAGCTTGCCCTTGGAAAGGACATGTCAAACAGTCCTACTTTTTGCTTATCGCACTACTTGTATCATTCTGCTTTAACGCACCTATTTGAATAAACAATGCATAGCATTAAGACTATTATTGCATTCTTCCTTTCTATATATATATATATATATATATATATATATGTTCATTCATGAAATCTAGCACCCGTACACTCTGGTACGGCCAATACGCTAGGGGCTTAAGCATACCCCATAATACGGCGTGAGAAGTCCGAACACTTTCGACAGTGCGGCACCCCAAACTTATAGCATTATATGCATCAGCTCTGAATCATGTCTTGGGTCAATAGTTGGGTTTGCCCGGCTGCCATGTTTTGGTACCTTACGTTCCTCAATATCGGCTAAGGTAGCACTGGCAGAACTACTGCGATTGTGCCCCGGTTCTGCTGGGCTAAGCACCTCAGTAGAGAAAGCTAAAACTGACTATCATGATAAGGCGAGAGACTGGTCGCTGTTCGAGAGGTTTCAAGTCCCTAAAGACTTATGCCACTTAGAGCGAGGAGTCGGCCCTGTCCGGCTTAAGGCGTGTATTGCGCCCCGAATTCGGCCTTCCGAATACTAGGGGCTTCGCTGAAATTTAAAATTATAGAATTCTATGGCTAAGTGAGAGTGATAACGCATTATAGTCTGATTGCCTTGTTCGTTGTGCTGAGCACCTCCCTCGAAGGACCCAAAAATGGGAACAAGAGTGCTCAGGTTTATCCCGAACACCCCAGAACTCTTGGCGTGGGGGAAGAAGCCGACGACTAGCCATCTCTCAGATTTGATAAACAGCCGAACAGAAGGTAATGTTTTAAATTCAGACAAGCGTTGCATAGCGCATATGAACAAGTTTTCATAATACAGGATTACACGAGCAAGTTTATTCAAATATTACATCTTCCGCACACTCGTCCGCTACAAGACAGGCACCCTTCAGGACACCCTCATAGTACATCTCGGGGTGGCGATGCTCCTTGCCCTGCGGCGGCCCCTCCTTCACCAGCTTCACGGCGTCCATCTTAGCCCAGTGCACCTTCGCACGGGCGAAAGCTCGGCGTGCACTTCCGATGCAGATGGACCGCTTGATGACTTCCAGCTGTGGGCAGGCATCCACAAGCTGCCTCAGTAGGCCGAAGTAGCTGTTAGGAAGAGCGTCTCCAGGCCACATCCGGACTATAAAGCCCTTCATGGCCTGTTCGGCCGCCTTGTGCAGCTCGACTAGTTGCTTCAGCTGGTCACTCAGAGGCATCGGGTGTTCGGTCCCAGTATACTGAGACCAGAATAGCTTCTCTGTTGAGCTTCCCTCCTCGGCCTAGTAAAATTGTGTGGCATCCGACACGCTGTGGGGCAAATCTGCGAATGCTCCTAGAGAGCTCCGGATTCAGGTAAGTAACAAGTAATTTACTTTCACGTGCTTGCTTTGCATATAGAATGCCTTACCCGCAGCAATCTTCTTCATCGCATCAATCTCATGGAGAGCCTTTTGGGCTTCAGCCTTGGCACTCTTTGCACTCTCAAGGGCCGCGGCAAGCTCGGACTCTCGCGTCTTCAAGTCAAGCTCCAACGCCTCATGCTTCGTCACAAGAGCGTGGAGCTCTTGCTGCACCTCGTCCACCCGTGCCTCTTATTTTTCCCGCTCAGTGCGCTCCTAGGCCGCTTTGTTTTCGGCCTTGGATAGCGCTTGCTTCAGGGTTGCCACTTCGGTCGTGGCCCCTGGCAGATTAAAGATGATCATGTCACTTTGCAATTGCATCACTTATATATATATGCACATATGTACAGACTAGGTATTACTTACCTTTGTTCTCCTCGAGCTGCCTCTTGGCAAGGCCGAGCTCTTTGTTGGACCCTTCGAGGTCCTGCTTCAATACGGCGACCTCCGCAGTTAGTGCGGCAGATGCCAGCAGTGAAGCCTCCATACACATATAGACATACTTATATTAGACTCCTGCAGATATTAGTTGATCCTCTATTCGGCTTTTCTTTTTTAACACTAAACAGAGCATCAGGGGCTACTGTCTATGCGGTAATATTTTTCCTATATTTCAAATACTTACCTCAAAGCCTGTTAGAACGCTGGCATAGGCTTCAGTCAGTCCGCTCTTGGCGGACTGAACCTTCTGGATCACCGCACTCATAATAGTGCGGTGCTCTTCGTCGATGGAAGCGTTGCGAAGCGCTCCCAGCAGATTGTCCGGTGCCCCTGGATGGGCAGAGGTCACCGGCACAAGCGTCTTACCCCTTTTGGAAGGAGGCCGCCTCCCCGAGTCCGGAACCACTGGGGGTTCCGGCGCGGTGTCCGGAACCAGATGTACAAAACTTACCGGATTCGCAGGGCGCTTCGCGCTTAGCCCGCGGTCCTCGGTGAGAGGGGGAGGGACCACGGCGCCCTTGAACAGCACCCTCCAGATTTCCTTGTGCATCGTGTCGAAGAGCTTGCTCAGAGTCTGGTGCTGGGCCGGTTCGAACTCCCACAAGTTGAAATCTTGTTGTTGACACGGGAGGATCCGGCGGAAGAGCATGACCTGGACTATGTTGACAAGCTTGAGCTTCTTGCTTGTCATCTTCCGGATACATTTTTGGAGTCCGTCCAGCTCCACCGATGAACCCCAGGATAGGCCCTTCTCTTTCCAGGAGGTGAGCTGCATGGGGATTCCGGATTGAAACTCGGGGGCCACCACCCAGTTGGTGTCGCGTGGCTCGGTGATGTAGAACCACGCCGATTGCCACCCCTTTATGGTCTCCACAAAGGAGCCTTCAAGCCATGTAACATTGGGCATCTTGCCCACCATGGCTCCGCCGCATTCCGCTTGTTGGCCTCCCACCACCTTCGGCTTGATATTGAAGGTCTTTAACCATAGGCCGAAGTGGGGCCGGATGCGGAGGAAAGCCTCACACACGATGATGAACGCCGAAATGTTGAGGATGAAGTTCGGGGCCAGATCATGGAAGTCCAGCCCGTAGTAGAACATGAGACCGCGGACGAACGGATGGAGGGGAAACTCCAGTCCACGGAGGAAGTGGTGGAGGAAAACTACCCTCTCGTGAGGTTCCGGGGTAGGAACGATCTGCCCGCGTCGGGCAGCCGATACGCGATATTCGCGGCTAAGAATCCGGCTCCGCGCAACTTTTTGATGTGTCCCTCTGTGACGGAGGAAGCCATCCACTTGCTTCCCGCTCCGGACATGTTTGGAGAAGGTTGAGGAGAAGGATGTGGACTTGGGCATTGGAGCTCGAGTGCGCAAGAATGGATGAGCAAGGAGGAAGAAGGCGTGGGTAGAAAAAGGATAAACCTCATCCCTTTATAAGGGCAGCCAAAACAATGCACCCCCACTAGCCTGGTGAAACTCGCTTATCCCCCAAGCGCCGTAATTGATGGCGCAGTTGGGTTACCCACGACCGTATTGATGAGAATCCCGTAATAAGGGGGACACGATCTATGCTTTGACAAGACATGTCAAGAAACTGCCTCGCATTATGTGCGGGGCTAGTTAAAGAAAAATGGTTTGAATAATCACCGAGCCATGGCATGATGTCATGTTGCCGAAACGTGTCAGCTGATTAGATTTGTGGAAATATTATTCTCTCTACGATGGTATGTGGAACTTATTTTGTAGGGTTGGACACTATCCTTTTATTCGAAATCTTCTGTGGTGTACCCAGAGGAGGAACCCTACTTGCAAGGCCGAAGACAACACTGCGCGCCGGACTCATCGTCATTGAAGCCTAGTTCAGGGGCTACTGAGGGAGTCCTGGATTAGGGGGTATCTGGACAGCCGGATTATATCCTTTGGCCGGACTGTTGGACTATGAAGATACAAGATTGAAGACTTCATCTCGTGTCCGTATGGAACTCTACTTGGCGTGGAAGGCAAGCTAGGCAGTACAGATATGGATATCTCCTCCTTTGTAACCGACCTTGTGTAACCCTAGCCCCCTCCGGTGTCTATATAAACCGGAGGGTTTTAGTCCGTAGGATAACATACAATCATACCATAGGCTAGCTTCTAGGGTTTAGCCTGTCCGATCTCGTGGTAGATCAACTCTTGTAATACTCATATCATCAAGAATAAATCAAGTAGGACCTAGGGTTTACCTCCATCAAGAGGGCCCGAACCTGTGTAAAACATCGTGTCCCCTGCCTCCTGTTACCGTCCGCCTTAGACGCACAGTTCGGGACCCCCTACCCGAGACTACCGGTTTTGACACCAACAATGGGCTCTGGCATAGTTGAGTTTGTTGGGTGACCTCTTTCAGTAGTAGGCTACCAGATGTCAGGGATGTACGTGGTACTGTCTACCCATAGTAAAGAGTTAATGCTTCTGAAAGACTGTGTCTCGGTCATCTGTTTCTCAAACATAATGTAGTGCGAGAAATTCAACGGAGGAGATCGAGTCTTGTGGGGAAAAGTGCGCAAAGCTCTGTAGAGTGTACAAACTAATCATGATTAGCTGTGTCCTCGGTTATAGATATTTTGAGTATCTGGTACTCGAATTATTGATTTGATCTGATCATTTTACTAAATGAATTTGTTGGGTTATTAATATTATTTTGGGGTTGAGTTGGGGGTACCTTCTCAATAATGGCATAAACTTGGTAGTAAATAAAATTTATTCCTTTGTTGTAGGGAAAATTTATCTTTATGCAAAAATTAAACTTAGAGCCTCCACCAGCCAAATATGCATGTAATGATAGCCATTATTCAGCATTGCTCTACAGTGTGAAATTGCCAGTACATTCAATGTACTGACCTATATGGCTGCAATGTCTCATGTTGCAGGATGCTTACAACGAGTAAGTGATACATTAGGGTTACGATGTCTACACTCAACTTTGCCGTTGGTGTTAATGGAAAATCCATAACTTTGTTGTTACTTCCGCTATATGGATTGAGGTAATAGTATGTACGTTACTCTATACATGTGATTTACCTGTGTTATAAATCCTCGAGTACTGTGTGTGTTAGCATACCGATCTAGGGATGACACTTAAGCACAAAGACTTCGATCCATTAGGGTTGGGTCGCTACAAGATGGTATGAGAGCACATGTTAAATGTACGACGTGACCCTAGAAACTGGCAAGCCCATAGGAAAGATTTTCCCTAAAATTTATTTTCAAAAAGATCTTTTACCTCTCTTCCTTTCCGAGCTTTATCAAATATTCCCTTTTTGTTAGACTATACCCTTTCCCCTTTTGACCAAGCGAAGATTCGACTGATGTGACTACTCCAAGAAGTACAAGATATTGAACAACTAATACCACTTCGGAATAAATATGATTTTAATGTGCGTTATAATAATGGAAAGTACAACGGTTGAAGACTCCGAAGACTTGGAGAATTTTGAAGGCTCAGAAGAATTTCCAGATTGGTATGATCTAGGAAGGCTACCCTTATGGAACTCGTCAGACTAATGAAGTTGTCCATATCCGAGATCAAGATGTGTCGGAGAAAGACCGGAACATGGAGCATTAAAACTCAAATTTTTGTCAAAGAAAACCCTAAGGCAGGAGATATCAACTATGGAACGATAGCTCATTGACAATGACATGGGCATAAACACGATTATCCATGATGTCATCGCTCGCTTATGCTATTGTCACCGGGCTGAGTTAAGCATGCATTTCTTCAGAAGGATTGGATGACAAAAGGGCTAATGGAGCACCTATCAGCAAAAGATGAAGTTTTAACCTTAGCTGGTGTATCGCCAGGATCTAGAGTATTACATCAAGAATTTTAAGATGGACCTGCAGAAGCCGTATTTGACAAGGAAGCATTTTGTGAGGAACTCAGGACCCAGAAGCTAAAAGAAGCCAAGCTGGAGGAGCAAAACCTCAAGATACGGGAGATTCATCAGGAACTGAAGGACAGTAGGACCATGGTTCATGCCAGGGATGTTGAAACCCAGAAGTTTGGAACGCAAATCCAAAATATTAAGGGACATCACGAGAGACCTCGCATCAACAAGAGATGATCTGGGAAAAGAACTTGAGAAGGTCAAGCACGATCAGAAGAAGCCCATCGGAGACATGAACAAGACTTGAAGAATTTGGCGACTTTAAAGAATTATTAGAAGACAAAACCCCTGCTATATACTTACATTAGATGCGCCGATTGTGAGCTGACATTTGTTTGAAATTTTTCCGACAGCCACAAAATAAAATTTGTCTCTTTAAAACTTTTGTTTGTATTGTGTGTATCCCTCCCTATCTCTCTTATCTCACCCCAAAACTCTTGGAACCATTAGAGGATGAATGGAGATGAACTCATATTTTCTGGACCAATGACTCAATTAGAGACAGACCAATGGATTCAGAACATGGAAGATCACATGAAGAATAAAAGTATATCCGGAAAGGATATGGCCAGCATGCTCTTCAGTGCTTTGAAAGATGTGCTGCTACTTGAGGGAGGATGTACCAAACCATCAACAGATGAAAAGGAGTAACCACTTGGAAAGAATTTAAGTTCACTCTGCTAAATTCTCGGCTTGTGTCCCAGAAATTGATGCCTTATGGAAATGATATGAAGAAACCTTGTGCATGCAAGCTCTATGGAGAAATAGGACACAACCATAAGAACACAAGGATGAATGAACTCATTGTGAAGAAAGTCACCCAACTGAAGAATGCCCAACTAGGCAGATTACTTGTTTCTTGTGTGAAGGAACTACCCACTACCCCGCTCAGTGTCACATTTACCCCATGGTACAAAGAACCATCTAGCAGAAGAAAGAAGCAATGAAAGGAGACCTCATGGAAATTTTAGTAGAACCGGTGATGAAGGAGGAGGTGGAAGACACACCCAAAGAAGACCCAATTAAACCCTGCACCAAGTTATGCTATTCATATGGAGAAGAAGGACACATCTACCAGAATTGTCTGAATGGGGATCTGGTAGAATTCCCGACGAGGAAGTAGAGTATGACCCACAAGAGATAGAAGCCTTGATTAGAATAGAAAAGTCCAGGAAGAGAAATAGATTGGATTCCACCCAATTTCTACATAGAAGTACCTGAGTCATATCACTGGTTTCATGTGCAAAGATTCAGGGCATTACTTCAGCGGTTTCCCAAAAAGGAAGCTGAGGACCCAATGAGTCTATGTAATCACAAGGAAACCTCGAGACTCATCAGAAGTATTATGTTTCCGCTGTAATGAAGCAGGGCACTTTGCCAGAGATTGTCCCAATGAGGATTTGCGTGTTGAATAGTTGAGTTTTTGAGAAAGATAGTAGTAGTTGTGGGAACATTTCTTTGTGTATTCAGGTGTTTCGTTGAGCCATGTAATGAGAATTGCAGAAGATTGTAGTAATTTGATAATCGATAAAGTTAGCATCACTGGTACTGATTTGGATTTTATGAGTTTTTACTCTATGAAGAAAGATTTTGACCATTTTTGAGGATATGAGAAATATGGTCTACGGAAGAATTTGTGCATTTCAAGGTGGTAGTATCCTATGAGGACCCTTGACCCCTCGAAAAGATAATGATATTCCATGGAGTGGACTTCGGACAAACTAAGTACAAGTTCTGTCTCGATATGTGGGATACCCCAAGAATATGAAGGGATCAAGTACTATTGGAATATAAGGGAAGTATAATGTGGGTAATATGGAGCAATTGTAACTCCATGATGAGTCTGAGTAATCACGTCTTAGTTGGGTACCAAATGAAGGAAGAGAGACAATACAATTGGATGGATTTAAGAATCCTAAGAATCTGGATGTTGGAATAATGATCAGTTGCCCCCTAGGCTCCAAGACCTGCAAAGAAGCAAGCACACTCTTGCTGAAGGAAAAACCTTGGAAGAAGTTACATTTATAACAGATGATCTTATAGGAGTTTGTGGAGAGTTGTGAAGGAATGATAGATGTTTGTTTGGCTTGCAGAATCAATGGATTTATCCGAACTTGGTTCATCGACAAGAGAAATTCTGCAGTGCTTGTGAGGATGACCAAGTGTTTGAATATGAGATTCGCTAAACCATATATAAGGTAATGATTTGTGTGCGGGATGGATTGATCACCATACCGACTTACTCTTATCATTTGCCTTGATATGGGATGGTAAATCTGAGTGACTTACCCATAGTAGAGCAACGACGAATCCAAACCTTGTTTAAACCTTAGAATGGTATGACAATTTTCCCTTGTACAAGGCAGTTGTTGCCAACCGTAGGTTATATGGTGAGAATGGAGAGAAGGCCCATTTTCTGCAGGAGAAACCATAAATTGATGACCACCATGAGATATCGATAGTTGTTTTGTATTGGCGCCAGACCTGTCAGCTAAGAAGACCTAGTCTCGGAAGAACCTTACCAAGATGAAAGGACACAAGAATTGAGGAAAAAGGTTATGCCACTACCGGAAGGTCCCAGAGAAGAAATTATCCTGAAGATCTGAGAGGATCGACATTGTCAACGAAAAGGATGAAGTATATGAGATTTGATGGAACCGTAACCATGCTTTTAAGGGTGGTAGCACCCCAGACCCCTGTGACGATCGATGGATTTTGAGAAGGCCCCCGAACCTAACCTATTTCTTGCTAGCCTCTCCGAATCTCGAGGGCGATATTCATTTTAAGGGTGGTAGGTTTGTAACATCCCAAAATTCTAAATTTTGGAATGTTATATTAAATAAATAATTTTGTTTTGTTTGCTTGATTGTGGTGTGGTATGGTTGGTAGTGTGAAATTGAGTGCAATTTGAAACTTTTTGGAAGTTATGAGAGGGAATGAAATGACTTTACCAAACTTTCACCTTGCATTTTTGATCTCCATGAATTCAAATTCTTTTTCAAATACAAAACCCTAGAGTGAAGATGATATGACTTCTTCCATTTAAATTAATGAAAAGGGTTTTTGAAAATATTTGAATTTTATTTGGAAATATGTCAAATTCAGAAACTTTATGCAACTCAATGATTTTCAAGAGAGAAGATAAAATGACCTCTTCAAAACATATGAAATATGAGTTGGAAGTTTAAAAGAAATTAAATTTAAAGTCCCTATGAAATTATTTTCATTTTGGAGTTGTTTGGTTTTTATTCAAATCATTTTTCTCAATAAATAAATATATGGAAAATAGGGTAAAATGATTCCCTACAGTAGAAAATTGGAGAAAAATGGATTTGAAATCATTTTGATATTTTTTTAAATGATTTTGATGTGGTTTTATTGAACCAGTAGCACTCTTTGCTTTATTTCAATTTTTGTGGATTTTATTTGAGGCTAAAAAATGTTCATGTTGTAGGAAATCTTTTTCTGATAATTTTGATATATTATATGCCTATAGTATATTTTTATTTTATTTGGTTTAAATTGTTTTCTTCTCTATAAAAAATGTTTGTTAAAAAAATTCCAGGCCGCCGAACTGGGCCGGCCTAGCGCCCGCACCGCCTTACTCCTCCCATCGTAGTCCGTCGCGAGCACGAGCCGCCTCCGCTCGCCATGTCTGCCCCGGGCACCTTCGCCCCTTGCCCCTGCCTCAAGCCGCTGCCTCGTGCCTTCCCCCTATAAGTAGCCGCATCCCGCCGCCTCTCTCCTCCCCGTGTCTCGCCGCGCCGCTGCCACCGACAGCCATAGCCGTCGCCGCTTCGTCGCCAACACCGCGGTTTACCTCGACGCCGGAGCCACCGCCGCTGAACCCCACCGCTCGAACCGGTAAAACCACTGGTCCGGTTTATTTTTTTAGGGTTTTCCTTCGGTTTTTCTCAAAAACCGGTTTATTATTTAAGTTTAGATTATTTATTCAATGTTTGCTGGTTAGGTCTTCACAACAAATGAATTCATTATTTTAGTTTCTGTAGCGAACGTGCGTTCGTTAGCTTTTCTGTCTCGTAGCAAGGGATCCGTTTGTGATTACTTTACTTATAGATTAGCCCTTGATTTTCAATTTATCACAGCTTTTTGCTCGTTTGTCCAAATTCAACGAAACCAACGCCCACTTCTTCGTTATGATCCCCTCTATCGAGATAACCAACTTAAACATATTTTTTGAAAGTCTAAAATTTGGTTTCAAACAGATTTGAATTCAAACTTCTTTTGTTCATAACATGAGTTTCGTAACTCCGATTTAATTGATTCTTTTTGCATATCGAAGCTCTTGACCTAACCTTTCTGATAAGGCCAAATCCACCCAATTTTGGTACAGTTAGAAATTGTTTTCTGTTGGAAGAGTTAATTGCTTGTTTTCGAAGTTTCCGAGATCTTTTCTTTGATTCTTTTGCATGAGTGCTTATGTATGCAATTTCTTGCTCACGATAGATTGACCGGAGTGTCACGAGTAGAACTATCAGGAGTTACTAATGCGAATGATCTTCATCAACAGTACAAGGCAAGTTCACACTTTGATCATATCCCTTTATTACCAAGTTTTTATGCATTAGTCTCAACCCTCAAACATTGCATGAGTAGAATTGTGAACATCTGGTTATGGAAAGTAGTTGCTAAGGTAGAAACATATTGTCCTTTTATCAACCCTAGGAATTTATAGTATGATCATAATACTTTGCTATGCTTGTAGATTTGGATTGCTATGTGAGATTCATGAAAGTTGCAAGAGTTATATTAACTAAGGGAAACTTAAGGTGGCAACTTTAATACACATCTGGGTGGAATGGTGGGCACCCTGGGGATATACCAGTGGTTTTCCCGAACACCTGGGGATATAGAAGTGTTGTCCAAGGAGATCTCGGGGAAACCGTGTGATCACTCTATGGTTTGCTACCCAGGCTCAAAGGCATCATAAGATTATTCATGCTAGAAACTTCCGTGTGCAGCCACTAGCCATTATGGGCTCTGGCATAGTTGAGTATGTTGTGTGACCTCTTTCAATGGTAGGCTATCAGATGTAGGGGGTGTGGGTGGTACTGTCTACCCATAGTAAAGAGTTAATGCTTCTGAAAGACTATGCCTCGGTCATCTGTTTCTCAAACATCATGTAGTGCGAGAAATTCAATAGAGGAGATCGAGTCTTGTGGGGAAAAGTGCGCAAACATCTGCAGAGTGTACAAACTTATCATGATTAGTCGTGTCCCCGGTTATGGACATTTTGAGTATCTGGTACTTGAATTATTGATTTGATCTCATCACTTTACTTAATGAATTTATTGGGTTATTAATATTATTTTGGGATTGAGTTGGGGGTACCTTCTCAATAATGGCATAAACTTGGTAGTAAATAAAATTTCTTCCTTTGTTGTAGGGAAAAATTAGCTTTATGCAAAAATTAAACTTAGATCCTCCACCAGCCAAATATGCATGTAGTGATAGCCATTATTCAGCATTAATCTATAGTGTAAAATTGCCAGTACATTCAATGTACTGACCTATATGGCTGCAACGTCTCATGTTGCAGGATGCTTACGATGAGTAACTGATATGTTAGGGTTACGATGTCTACACTCAAATTTGACGTTGGTGTTAATGGGAAATCCACAGCTTTGTTGTTACTTCCGCCATATGGATTGAGGTAATACTATTTATGTTACTCTATACATATGATTTACCTCTATTATAAATCCTCGAGTACTGTGTGTCAGCATACCGATCCAGGGATGACACTTAAGCATGGAGACTTCAATCCATTTGGGTCGGGTCGCTACAAGCGCGTGCCCTAGGGGGTGGCGGCGCTCTCCACCCTTGTGGTGGCCTTGGCACTCTTGTCCGATATCTTTTTGTTCCAGTATTTTTTATATTTTCCAAAAATAATCTCCGTAAATTTTCAGGTCAATTGGACTCCATTTGATATTCCTTAGGACACCAAGGGACATGAAATTCCTCCCTCTTCCTCCATATATACAACTCTTAGGGCATCGTTTAGACTTTGAGTTTTGTTTAGATTAAAAGTTCGCCATAGCTGCAACTTCACGTACTTCATTTGTGTTCAACGACCAGACCAAGATGTCATAGAACCCCACTTGATCAATAAGGATTTCCTCTTTTATTCGCAATATGCAGATTGCAACTTCAGTTTCTTGCTTGTTCTTCGTTTGCTTGCAGGAAATAGACCTTTATGGTCAGGTTGATCGTGCTCTGGCATGGTAAATAACCTCTCGGAGTTGGTTTAGCGATTTCTAAGGCACAACATCCTCGCACATTCGTAGTTGGATCATCAAAGTATACTCCATAAAAACGATAGCCACCTTCTCATCGAAAGACGGGACACCTTTGCCTCTATCACATATGCAATCTGTTGAAGATTCTGCTCGGCCAGTGAGCATGGCCGATGAAGAAGAGTCAATATTTGGTATAGCAGATGAGTCAAAGGCGCCAAATGCCAAGGGCCCAACGGTAGGCCCATCGACCAACAAAAGAAAGAGATCCGAACAAAATGCAGATCAGCAAGAAGAAGATGCTCCGAAGAAAAAGGAAGGTGGCAGACAACCATATGCTAATTCAGCTCGGTATATCTCTCATGATAAGACTGATACTATTCCGGCTGAACCAGCCCAACACAAGAGAAGGCACTTGCAAAGATTTCGACGCCACTGGGTGCACAAGTGGTTCAACTATGAAATAGTTGGTCCTCGGTTTGCGAAGAACTTTGCTTTTCATCCTCCTTGGCCTGATTGTCGTGAAATTCATCTCATTCATGCAATTGATCCCCATGAGAGACCTCCGCCACCACCAATTGGTCTCATTCGTGCAAGTCATCTCTTCGGACACCCGACTCTTATCCTAACAAAAAGGCTAAGAGTGAGAAGAATGCGCTCAAAACAGCCAAGAAGGCTGAAAATAAAAGGGATCATGAAGAAAAAAATTGTCGCCTCCTCAAGGATGACGTTGAGAAGAAAAATGATGAAGGAAAATCTGAAGGTCGCTCTAAGCACAAACATGATCCCAGTGCAAGGAAAAAGAGCACACCGAAGAAGAGCTCGACGGAACCAACGGAAAGAAATGCAGAAAGCAATTCTTCAGATAAAGATGATCCACCACCACCACAAACAAGAGAGGAAACTGATGCCACTCTTAGTGAGCAAGTGAATATCACTACATCTAAAACATTGCCTTATCTTTGAACTCGTACAGTTCCAATAGCATCTCCGAAGAAGAGCATTATTCAGAGAAAAACTCCACCTACCACAGTCACTATGGTAGATCACGCGGATACAACCCCTCATCCTTAGGTGATAAACACACATGATCTGGTAGTTGATGCTCCTGTTAGCCCAAGCCAGGCGAACGAATTCCAAAGCCCAGAGTGAAGTAAATCAAGGCTCCATCTGCCAAGCAAAGTGCTCCTCAAGCTGATGATCCAAAAGAAAAAGCTATTAAGTTTGCTCCAAAGTTAATGCAGCCATTGGCCTCTATGGCACCAGCTCCAAAATTTCTAGTGCAAACTACACCAGTTGCACAGGTCGATGTCCAATCTGATCCTCCTCATTTTTATAATCAAGTATTTATCATGGAGCAACTTGACAAATTTGTGGAAAACCTATTCGATGGTGAAGTGGCATCTTTGCCAATCCCTCCTGAAGTCATTGCACACGCTTCTGATCATGTTTGACATATGCGAGAAGAATTTGTTGAAATTAGTTCCCTCACTGCCGAACTAAATGACTTTGATAGTCAGCTGAAAGTTGCATCTTCCAAGTTTTTCATCAAACAACTTGAAGAATCATACATGGATGTCAATCAGGCTTTAACTATCCTTCGCAATAGAAGATTGGGATTTAACTCAGACCTCGATAGCATGTTCGAAAGATATGACCTGACCATCAAGCACAAGCCACTGGCTATAATGATCTTTTCTAGGGACACATTGATCCAACTGCTCACCGGACACAGAAGAAGTGAAAGAAAATTGCAAAGAAGAATGCTCCTCCTCCTATGAAAGAAAAGTCTCTTAAAACTCAGCTTCGGACGGAAAAATCTCCTGAACCAACAATTCCTTTGCAACCCACTGTACAAGTCACTAATACACCTCCCTCGCCAAGGCCAACTGAACCAGTGCCTGTGGCATTCCCTGTTCATGATAATATTCCTTCTCAGCCACATGTCTCGGGAGAAGGTGAAATTCCTCTGTCTCAACATCAAGCTTCTCCTGCTCATGATGAACCAAATGTTTCGATTACTCCCTCTGCTTAATAGTCGACTCCCGAAGATAAACCTCAACAGACTCTAGTGCCTGATTCAACCTCAGAGCCACCTGTTAAAGAATCTGCTCCCTCTCAAATGAAAATTTAAATCAACACAGCGGCAAGAATATCAGATGATGGACGTTAGGATACAAATCAGTTTCTGCTTGTCATACTGACTCCGTAATACATGGAGACGAAGTGATTTCAGTCGAGGATGAACTAAAATATCCATTTCCTTGAGAAGAACTGCCGCTATTTAAGACTCGTGCTGGTGCCAAGGGACCGCTATTTAATCGAAATACACACCCTCAATTATTCCAAGAAAGTCCTTACAATGGGCCACACACATGTGAATCGCCTCGTTTCTGGACCTAAGAACAAGCCGTCTATTATTCTCGGATTCTCTATGACAGCAAGAAGATATTCCCTCATGAATTTCCTGATATCACTACTATGAAGAGTATTTGCTTTGATTAGCTGCTGCAAGATTTGGAAGATTTCTGCCTCACAAATGTGTTTGCATTCGAACATCCTTGGAACCGAGAGGAAATTCTTTAGTTCTATGCAACATTATACATCTCTAGTGAGAATCTGACAGTGATCATGGAATGGATGACCGATGGAAAACGTATGAAGTGCACCTCAAGGGATTTTGTTTGGCACTTTCATTTCCCACGTTTTGAGCAAGGTAAAACTAAAATCCGGGTGCACAAAATTGACGCCATTTCAGATGATATGTTTCGATGCACCATGGATAAGGAAAAGATTCATGACTACAATGGTCCTCCCAAGACAGAGCACTTAACCTTCGAGAATCAAACTCTCTATGATATGCTTACTTATACCATCTGCCCTCTGGCCAGGATGAATATTGACGATACAATCTCAGATGTTCTTCGAAATGCCATCTATGCCATCTCCGAGAAATATGTCTTTGATGTTGAGGATATGTTTCTACAAATTTTGAAAGATTTTGCTCAGTATCCGAAGACACTCAAAGTATATGCACCGTGGATTCAGAAAGTGGTTGATTAATCCATGAAAACTGAGTATTTGGCCAAGGATAGCCATAAAAGCTTCATTCCTCCAGTTCGGGACACCCCGCAAGTCATGCAAGATATTTCTTTGGGCAAATCATCTGAGTCAAGCCCTCAAGATTATCACAAGGGATTCGATGGATCACGTCCGCCTTAGCGCGACCGAATAGTTACTCACCAACCTCCAACTCAGCTTGAAGTCAGTTTGTGCACGCAACAACTATTGCTGAAGATCGACAAGAAATTAAAAGGAACACCTTGCTGCCGAGCTGAATGCCATCAACAACCGAACAAGAGTTACACATCTGATTTCCGTTGAGAACAAGAAAAGGCTCTGGAAACTACTTCGCAAGTTCTTTACGAAGAAGAAACTCCTCGATGCTGATCTCAAAGAGCTCTATGAGTACATTGACAAAGGCCTCTCAGTTGAAGATTATCAACCTCGCAATACTCCTCCACTTCATGTTCGAGATCCAACTACTGATCTATTGCATATTAAGCTTCGCAAGATAATTGAGGAATATGAAGCCACCTCATAGATTGAGAAACCAGCTGAAGGAAATGTGCTTTCTCGTATAACTCAAGTGGCCGATCCAAATATGCCTTCATCATCTCAGCCTCAAGTTGCCATTCCCGAAGGAGAATCTACTGCTGTTGACGACGAAGATCTGCTAGTCACTTCTGAATCAGAAACCTCCTTGGACAGTTCCTTAGGTGATGCCTTAGAGTGAATCAAGTTCACCGCTTCTACACTCATGTTTTTCGTCACCTTTTTGACACTAGTTGATGAAAGGGGGAGAATTACATCTAGTTTTGATAGATTTGCCTCTTTTGCTTTCCGTTGGTTTGGTTCCGTGTGAGATTTGGAACTTATGCCTTAAAGACTAATTGTGCTATGATGCAAAATTTATGTGATGTAATATTAATAACCCCACCTGCAACACCATTTCAATCGAAGCATTTGTTTTGTAGGTGGAATTTATTATCAAAAGTTATGAGTGACTACACTACAATCTTGATGGATTATATATCATGAATGCCAATAATTATATCGAATGATTGAAATCTCCACTATATAGTTCAATGAATTGCAAGGGAATTTTATCACATATCAGTTACCCGGCACACATATAGCGGGAGTATATTTCATCATCGAGCCAAGTAACGCTGATTCACTCTTGTTTGAATTACTTTTCACTTTTCTATCTTTACTTCGATGATTATCTGTTTTTTCAACAACCATCCAAAAAGGGGGAAATTGTTGGTGCAATGATAGGCCCCTTATGTTTTGGAGTTTGTTGACATAAACAGTATGGGACGTATGTGTTTGCTAGAGCACACAGGACAACAGGTCCCTGAAATCTCAAGGAGTTTGATGTAAATGAGGAAGATAATCTCGCCGTGTTGTAGCGAAGGTTATCACCGAAGAAAATGATAACAAGATTGACCCCTTAAAATTTGCTGAAGTGAGGCAATTGGTTCGGTGTTTGTCCAAGGAAAATGACTGCGTCCGAGGAGATTGAAGATGAAGTGAAGACGTAGCATTTATTTCGTCGTTCTTCTTCTCTTTATTGAGTCATAGGACCACCGTACTATTAAGAGGGGTGTAGCATTCGAAATTGTGATTCTTTGATGCTAAACCCAAATCCTATGAAAGTTGTGAGAGAAATCTCTTTGTGTTCTGAGAAAATACTTGCCAGCAAGAGACTGTGATCTTCTTCGCTGTGAGAGATTTGTTTCAGACCGAGGAGTTAGCATTACTTGTTCCTTAAGTAATGTTACTGCTGCTCCAAAATCTGACCATTGTAAACCTCTTGGTTGGCCATTGGCTGGACCATGTGCCAAAATGGTCATTTCCCATCCGGGGAGGCTGCGGCTATAAATAGCCACCCAACGACATCATTGTCCGGTGGCTGCTCCGTCTAATTCTGAGAAGATTGTTGAACAACCCCCTCTCTGAGAGATTTGAGTGTAAAATCCACTAAGAGAAAACCCCTAGAGATGAAGAATTAGATAGTGGTTCAGCATCACTCTAATATAAGTCTCGTACGCTCCGACTATTAGTCGTGAGAGCTGCAAACTCTCTAGACGGTTAGTTGTCAATTTCTTCAGAGACCAAGAGTGATTGTTGTTCTCGAAGAAGAAGTCTGGAAAAGTTCAGAGATCACCTCAAGTATCTACCACAAGTGATCGACATTAGTTGACGAACCAAATGTCAAGGAGAATGGGGTGAAGAGAGTTTATCTTCTGTGTTAAGTCACAACCACTCCAACCAGACATGGTCCTTATGCAGAAGGACGAACTGATCGAACCAATACGCTGTTGCCATCGAGCATCACTGGTTACCTCTAATACCCATGTTTATATTCGATATGATTTCCTTCGTGTTATTTGTCTCGATGCATGTTTAGTTTCCATTTGGTACTTAGTTATTTCTCGATGTAGTTTGTTTTTCATTCAATCTTCTACTGGGTTCCGAGAGTTTTGCATTTTCAAAGAAATTTTTAAAATCCATTCACCCCCTCTGGTAGACATACTTTGTTACTATAATCTTCCTCCTGAGCATCAGGCAGTTCAAGATTGTGATCTGCTGCTTCCACATAGCCAGTGACATTGAAGTTCACAGCTTCACCATGATGAACCCACCTAGTACATGTGACCGACATCCCATACAACTGTAGATGATTTTGCATAGTTGGTGGGGTCTGGAAATTGAATTCATACAACTGCTACATAGTCAGAGCACATCCGATTTTGGACCACCATACTCAAATCTGATAAAGTTCATGAAGTTTTCAATGCCCTCGACATACTGAGGCGAGAATATTCAAGCATAAGTTATCCACGTCTTGTCCATTTGTTAGAGATACAAATTAGTTCTTCTACTAGATATTATGGGAAAAATGATATGTTTTTATAAAGTCTAAAAAAAATACCTAGGTCGATGTCTAAAGCTGTGGCAAGATATTTGGACAAGCATATCTAAGTAACGAAATATATGTAAAGATAATTGAGCAAACATATTGAGTGCTAAATTATGGCAAGCTATTTCGGCAATCAATGAGGCTGAGCATGCATCCATTGAAGGCCATCTCGACAACAAAGATTGAGTTTAAAATGGTGTCTAGCTATTTGACCTAACAAATTGGCTACTAGACCATGGCAATCTACTTCACAATACATACATGGTCCTAATATATGGCAGGATATTTTAGCAACTAATCGGGGGTGGTATGCCATCTCAGCAACGCAGACTGAGTGCAGAACAGGGCAAGGAAGCTTCTTAAGCAGAGCATATTGACTATGAACTATTTCGGCAATCAGTGAGATTAACAGCGTCTATCAACTAACATTTAGTGCTACTCCGACATGCAGGGGACCTCAATCTAGAATGCGCATGTCATAGGAGAAGCTGACCGCCGTGCGTCTCCACAAGAACATCGCTAGCAGTGGCGGCGCGGCTGGAGGACGACAGTCTACAAGAGTGTACTTGGGAGTGAGAGGATCATCGTGCGTCCCCTCAATGAACCGTGGTGCCGACATATTGGTGCGGCGGGAGGGCGGCTTTGGCGGAGCGAATGGAGTGGAGGGGGTGCGGGGGGAGGCGGTCTTGGGGAATATTATTAGCTAGTTGGCCGAAGGGCTGTTAAATTTGGGATTTTGGGGGAATTTTCGCGCGGTGGGCGAGATAGTTTGGCGCATGGTTAGTTTCTCCAAATGCGGTTCCATGTGTCAGTGAAGAGGCAAGCCGAAGCGTGTTCCAATTGTATGAGCGGTGTGTAGGACCGACCGTGTGATGGGTGCAATGCGACCGCGACAGGCGTGCTATGAGTGTACTGCCTTTTTCCATTTAAACTTGGTGCTTCACGCGATCCATCTGTACTAATCCTGACTAAAACGGTGTGGCCGGGTCTTTTCCCGCATGATATGTTGGGATGTTGGCTTGGTTGATTTTTTCAGGACTTTTTTAGGACATGGCTTAGTTGGTTTGACACACAGAGCGAGAGAAAGACGTGAAATACGTGAATGTGTAGTGGGCGTACTATTGGAGTGCCTAAGATAAATTGTGTATCTTTCCCTAATAATAAAATAGCGATTCCTTCTGGACGTCCGTCATGTTTTTTGCAAAAAACACCCTGCCTTTTCTGATAATTAACCCACAATCCATTGTTATGTCAAAACGAACCGTTTTCTTGTAGTTTACAGAAAACCCCCTAGATTTTACGTTAACTAAACCACAATCTAGAACTAAGTCACAGTGAATCTTTTTTTTGCAGTTTTACATAAACACCCGTGATATCTACAGTAATCACCCCGCAGTCTATGAAAATTAAATATAAGTTTTCAAATAACTATATCATTCAAACCGTAACTCCGATTTTAACATCTTATATATGGAATTTAATTAAACAAATATGTAGAATTTGAATATGGTGTTATCTTAACTGTTAAATATTTTAACAATGTTGTTTAGGATGAAATGTTAGTCAATGGCACATGATCCGTCTTTATTCCGTACAGATGCGGATCCATAGTGCAACATGTAAAATTGAACATTAATAATTGGGAAAGACTATAATCCTTGGGCATGTTGTACTTGCACCAGATTCTCTCGTAGTACATGTTTCATGAGATAAGACCTTACATACGTACATTTTGTTTGCAAAATCCACGCATGTACTTACCATCGGACTACACTTCTTTTGTAGTAAATACACAAACAATTTTATAGGATGTACACACTTATCATATTCATGAACATCAGAAGTACATGAATTTTTATTTCAAAATATTTGAACTATTCGTGTGATAGTCATGAATGTTCATAGTGGATAAATACAATCTTAATTTGTGTTCCATCCGTTGAATGTGATGGTGATACATGTAGGATTTCTTGAATAAACCTATTTTATGGATGCGGCCTCCTAAGTGTCAAACGACACCACAAAGGTGCTTCCTGAGTGTGGTTGTAGGTGCTTGCCATCAATATGACGAGTCCGGATCAAAATTGAGCGGAAATGGTAGCAGCTTAGATAAATTTTTTTACTCCGCGTTGCAATGCACGAGCACGTTTGCTAGTGTAAACCCTATGTGTTTATTTACTTCACATGTTAGCTTTGTCTTGGGTCAAACCTTCTAAATTTAGACAAGGTTTATACACACAAAAACAACGACAAGCACAATACCAAGTTAATATGATTAGAATCATCATTCAATATATCACATAGAATATATCTTACTATTATTGTGAGACTTCATATACACTGGACAAGATTCAAGCAAACATGGTATATTTTCATTACATTTCGAACTTTTAGGACAAAAAAAAGAAAATAAACCCGACCATAAACCTATCCTACAGTGGTGACCGACGTCCACTTTCCTTTTACTTCTGCATCGGCAACAATGTCTCCATCTTCCATCTCCATGAATGGTGGTGGGGTTCGAAACCCATGAAGTGAAGGTGCGGTCTCCAGCGAGGAAGGGTAGAACATGGGAGACAGACCAGCCAGTTGGCACACCATGCCATGCCGCCTCCCATGCCCTACTCATCCTCAGAGGAGTCCTTGACCTTGGCGGTGCTTGTGGATGTGAGGTTGATGATGATGGAAGTGGATGGTCCGTCCCTGTTCACCTGCCACATGCACCACCGAACATTGGACGACGACAAGTAGGACGCGTGGCTAGCGGTGCTCTTGTCACCGGCTGCCAGTGCGGCCACCACTTGTGTGGCCGCGTCCCTGTACGGCTACGTTGGCATTGCCTTGTGAGCGGCGAGTTAAGAAATGGTGACAACCTCAGGCCTCGTCCCCGAAGACAAGTTCTCCTGCAGCATTCCCGCTCGCGGTCACGGTTGATGTGTTGCCAGGTAGGAGGATGCGCTTTAGTGTGGACTTTAGCTGGGTGTTGCCGCTTTAACTAGCACATTCCAATGAGTCTAAGCATCCGGATGTGTCAATGAGTCGCCAGAGTTGGTTTCTTGGGCAGTGAGCCTACTTAATGACGGCATACGGACAAATGCCATGAATGCAGGCAACTCGCGATGGCTGGGAATGCACGTGCATGAGGGATGAGGGTTTTTTGTGGGCCAGGGTTGTCCATTGTGGGCGTGGCAATGTTGGAGATGCCCTTTGCTCACATGCGATCCCACATGTCATTGAAAAAGCAAGACGACCCATGTTCACTTGGGTCAGTAGCATGCCGGACCGACCGTCTCAAGGTGCGACTTGAATGCGACACATGTGCTGTCAGTGTACTGCCTTTTCATTTTGAATTGTAAACCTGAAACTTGTACTACTAGAGCATAACACCGAAGGCATATATGAAGTTGGCACCACACCTCTAGCAAGCCTAGTACTACATATGTCCTGGTTTATTGGTCATCATTGTATTTTATGCCAAATTTTGACCAAATATGTAACTAATAAAATGTTAATGCATGTAAACAAAAATTATATTGTTGGAATCGTATTTGAACCTAGTTTTCAATTATATATGCATGAACATTTCATTAGTTAAATTTATGGTCAAAATTTGGCATAAAATACAATGAGGGCCAATCAACAAGGACAGAGGTAGTAGCCCACATGTACAATAGTTATTCATACTAGCATAAGTACCATTATAATAAGTGTACCACCCTTTAAGCATAACACTTGATTAAGTAGCCGAAAGATGTGTGTTGCCCTTTGAATGGATTTGAGGTGTGCTAAGTGGTACTTAATCATCCAACTACTTAATCAAGTGTGCGACATACGCCCATTTCTCAAAATAGGGAAGGGAGATTCAGACACTTGATTAAGCACCTCACCTCTACCACATATGCCCGTCTCCATGTTGTGTCCTAGCTAGCTCATTGCTCTTCTCATCGTGCACACGTAGCCTTGTGGCACCGACCGCCTCAAGTGAAGCATGAGGAAAAGAAAGAGGAAACTCGAGGCCGTTTGGCTCTAAGGAACGACGAGGCAGCTCGGGGAAGCAGAGGTAGACGAGCAGAGGAAGCGGAGGGGATGGACACGCTATCGAGCGCCACCTGAGGTGGAGAAGAAAACAAGGACGCCGTTGATTTGAAGGCTCCAACTTTGATTCCTTTGGCAGGGAAGGCAAGCAGACTGGTCTGAAGCTAACTAGCATGGTCTCAGGTCCCGGGGATGCAGTTTCCATGCTAGAACACTCCACGAACGGATCATAGCGCGCGCGCACTTCGGCACCCTGTGCATCCTCGATGAGCTGGGTGTTCATCTACTTGTCGTGCCATAGCGGTAGCGCCACGTTTGGCACCCTGAAGCCAAGCATGTCCAGCGATGATGAGCGTGTCGCTCACCGCGGTCGCCGTGTCCAGAGGTGGTGTGGGAGCTGCGCCACATTGCTGGCCTCCACGACCCACATGAATGGTTGTCGGTGGTGAGGAGGTCATGGGCCAGCTTCTCCATTGGACTAGTCTTTGCCATGGCATCTTGACAGCTGGTCCCCACTTGTCGGTTTCCCTATTTCCCCGGCCAAATTCCAGCATTATTGCTCCGCATTACGCGTTAGGCGCAAAACTGGTGGTTTTGTGCCCAGTCAAATGTGGTAAAGCACCAAGTTCTTACCCTAGCCCCAATTGTGGTGGTTTTGGGTAAATAACTCTATTTATTTGCTAATTAATGGCATTGCATGCAATAAGCTGACCACCGCATGTCGTGTTAGTTAGTCTAAAGTCTTTAAAAAAATACACCCCTCGCGTCTCTTATTAGTTGATTCCTTTGTTCATGTCAAAACATAAAAAAATGAAGTAGGAGTTAATGCACCATGCCTAAGTGTTTTGGGATTTATTTGGATATCGTAAGGTAACTTATGCATTGGTATGGAGGGAGTATGTAAGTAACTTGGAAAAATAGTAGTTACTTAGGTCGGTTTTTTGAGCCGCCCAAGTATAATCATGTGGCTTTGCTTCTTTCTCACTCCTCTCCAACCCTCTTCTCCAACGATCATGTCGCCCTCTGGTCGACTCCATCCTCCTGCATGCCTCATTTGAATATTCTACCGAGTGTCATTCACATGTGGGCCTAGACCATGCATGTATTTCAAATGTCGTAATTTGTCTGACATCCATACACACAAACGGTTCATTTAAAGTTTCACGTTGCCTCCACTACCTGTCGCTTCACACTTAGTTTTGAAATCCCATTCGGTTCATGACTAGACAAATCTTGATGAGATTGATAGATGTTGAGAGATCGAGTGTGTGTCTGCAAGGAGATAAATGTTTGGTGTGTTCCTATGATATAAATGATCGTGTGGTGTGGAGAGAAGGCAGGGGGTGTTTCCGTGTGCGCGCCTCAATTGTGTACCATCTAGCTATGGATCGATTTAAAGAGGACTAGGGTTGGTCCGAAGATGGACCGATCGAGAGAGGGGTAGAGAGAAAGATGAATGTATGCTTAAAAAGATAGATGAAAGGCTTGGTTAAAATTAATGCATGCTAGAGTGACCTAGGTGTGTGTCGAAGAGCGACTTGACAAGCAAGATACAATCCCGATACTTCGAGAGATCGATTATGTGTGACACGCACAAAGAGGAAGAGAGTTGGTATGTCTGTGTGTGCACGCGAGAGAGAGAGAGAGGGAGAGAGAGAGACCCGGAGATGAAACCGAGAGAGATCGAGTGGGTGCAAGTGTGAAACAGAGAGACGGTGCGTCAAAGAAAAAAATGTTTTATGCATAAGAAGACACATGGTGTTTGAATCCCTAAAAAAAGTTTCAAAAATTAGAATTCAACCTAAGGCGGGTTCAAAATTTTGAACCGGTGATCATAACATGATAAAATCATATAAAAGGGGCATTTAGTATTCGTTTCACTTTTGAACGTACAATATACTCCGTCAGATCCTTTATAGTTTACATATAAGTTTTGTGTGTAGTCAAAGTATCTACTTTGATCAAACACATGAATGCTTGTTCTCGTGCATGCTCTTCCTACTAGGATTTCACCACGTATAGCCAGTCCAATAGTAAATTTTTTTGAATCTCCCTGTCCAATAGTAGTAGGAGTAGTAGTACTAGTGGAGTATTGACAACATCTGGAGCAGAGTATGGAGTGGTCCTAGAGGTTTACTAACACTCGGCCGACCTCACACTCTCAAAAAAATTCTTGGAATCTATGCTACAATCCCCCATCTAGCCATCTACGTCTCTCTTCTAAATTCAGCCAACGCGGGCGGGGGAGAGGGAAGGATGTCTGACTCCAAGGGGGAGGGAGGGGGAAAGTTTAGCTACCATCGGTCTGCTCTCAACTGCGGTCCCACAAGCTTGTTCCTTTCGGTGAGTGACGTGCAGGGTCCATCATGCCGGGGTGCAACGCGAACGCGACAAGAGTGATATACATTGTCTGTTCCTTATGAACTTGCATACTTCAAGTACTCCTTTTTCTAAATACTATACAAACGCAATAGTCCATACATACACGCATACACTCACCCCTATGAATGCACACATGCACACCCTACCCCTATGAGCACCTTCAATAGACTAAGCCGACATATCATCTTGAGATTTACAAAGACACCGCCTCTTCATCGACAGGAACGGTGGGGAGATCTGGAAGTCTGCCACATGAAACTCCAAAACTTCGGTCCCATCCCACTCCACAACTCTCCTCGCTCCAGCCATCTGGCTTTGCAAACTCCACACAGTCAAAACCGATTCAGTCAGAACCACTATTCACATCGGAACCTTCACTGCTCAGCCTACGCTAGCCACTTGTCAGCCGATCACCACTACCCCAAAACCACACCTCTTCTCCAGCCCATTCTCCCACCTTTCGATCCCCTAGACCAAATCAGCCGTCCCCTAGTTCGCCGGAAAGCCATGGTGCGCTGCAAGAACACATACAATATGTTTACGTCGGAGTGTCGTGCAAAAATCACGGGGGCGGTCGGTGCCACAGACCTCCGTTCCCAAGCTCCTTTTATGGCGGTCCAATCCCCGAGTCCTGTAGAGCTGAGCTCCAAGGAGGAGGAAGCTGATCCAATGTTCATGGCGGAAGTCATGGCGCAGAAGGCCCCCGATGCATATGAGACGATGGACGTTGACCTCGTGATAGCGCCCGGATCCCCTATGGTGCAGGCTGACTAGTGGTTCAACCAGGGAATCCTAAAGGAGCACCGGGAGGTGGAGGCTCTACTAGACGTGGAGCACGTCAATGCTACTGCCATCGAGGCCCTCCTGCAGGTGGAACCGGATGTCATGGACGTAAACCGCGCGATGGAGGCTCAACTTGACGTGGAGCGTGTAACACCCCGGATGTAATTTACCTTATATGTACTCCAACTCTTGCCGTTTCCGACGCTAAGTTATTTTATTTTCCTCGGGTTCGGGTTTTTGTCTCCGTGTGTTGTTGCCATTGTCATGCATCTCATATCATGTCATCATGTGCATTGCATTTGCATACGTGTTCGTCTCATGCCTCCGAGCATTTTCCCCGTTGTCCGTTTTGCATTCCGGCGCTTCTATCTCCTCCGGTGGTCCTTTCTACCTCTTTTCGTGTGTGGGGGTTAAACATTTCCAGATTGGACCGAGACTTGCCAAGCGGCCTTGTTTTACTACCGGTAGACCGCCTGTCAAGTTTCGTGTCATTTGGACTTCGTTTGATACTCCAACAGTTAACCGAGGGACCGAGAAGGCCTCGTGTGTGTTGCAGCCCAACACCCTTCCAATTTGGCGCAAAACCCACCAAAACCCTCTCCATCATCTAGAGCGTTCGATCACAATCGCGTGGACGCAAACCGCACCTCATTTGGAGCCTCCTAGCTCCCTCTACCTATATAGAGGCCTCCTTCCCCCAAAATCCGGACGAAACCCTAACCTCCACATCCCCTCGCGCCGCCAGACGAATTTTCGCCGGACGGACGTGTCTGGTCCGCCCGCCAGCACCACGTGGTGCCTCCCTATTCCCCGAGACGCCGTACCCACTTCACCGCGCCGCCACCCGCGCGCCGGCCCGCTCGCCCCGCGTAGGGCCCCCGCGGGCCCGAAGCTCCGCGCCGCCCAGGGCGCCCGAGCCGCCGCCGTCCTCTTCCTCCAAGGCGCCCGGTCGCTGGTCGCCTCCACCTCGACGCCGCCGCACCTCTGCCGCCCGCCAGGTCGCCGCCCCACCTCGCGGACAGCCGCGCCCGAGGCCCCTTCCTCGATGTCGCGCCGTCCCGGCCTCAGATCCGGCGGCCCCGCCCCCCCCCCCCATTTCGGCCGGCCTCCTCCTCTCCGGCGTGCTCCGCGGCAGCTCCGGCGAACCTCGAACTGCGTGCGCGCCCAGATCCGGATCGGTGCTACAGTGAAACCCTAGGGGTTGACCTCGTTATTTTCCTAAGTCTGCATATTTATTTGCGTTTTTATCATGTCGTAACTCCGCATCCATAACTCCGTTTTGCGTGTGTAGCATATCAGAATGTTCGCCTCAGAGAGTATATCATTTAATCTCATTGCATCCTTTTCATTTAAGCTCATCTTGATGCCTGAAATGCTGTTGGAAGAGGGCTATATGGTTAAATTGTCAGATATGTTTCTTCAAATAGCTCTTTGTCATTTTTGCCATGATTAATGTGTGCACGATATGCTCCTGAGCTCTACATGTGTTTTGTTATATGCCATGCCATCTTTACAGAGGTGTTTACCATGTATTTGTGTGATATGTGTGGTAACTAGCACAAGCTTGCAAAGTAGTGCATTCGTTAATGCTGATTTCAGGGACTTAGAATTTCTCTAAGTCCTCGATCTGATTTTGTCAATATGCCATATATTCATGTTGTTTCTTAGTGATCCGTGCCTCTTTTGAGGATGATAAGTAAGGATGATTTGTTAATATTGTGGTGCTCTATCCAACCATTTCTTTGTTTGTATTATGGAGAAACCTAGCTTGAGTCAATCGATCTCTACTTTTGCTATTCCGTGAATCCTGGCAGATTGTTAACTTGTTAGCGATTTTGCCGAGGATGTTGTTATTGGTCCGTGGATGCTATGTTGTTGTTCTTGCCAGGTCTAGCTTCTACGATATGTATTCTTCATGGGTGTATGATTAGTTTGTCATGCCATGCTATGTAGTGAGTGCATCGAGCTCATAAACATGCCTACTTGTTAACAGATTTGCATGCTCCAGTTTTTCACTACGTCTGTAATCTGATTATGTTTCTGCCATGTTCACATGCTTGCAATTGTATTTTCTGATCCCTTTTGGCTCAAGGTCGCTAAGGGACTTTTGTTAAGCGCTTTCAGTAGCTTCATGTCATGCCTTACTTTGCCATGTCAAGTTCCTGTAACATATAGTTTTCATTCTCCAAAGTGTGCTTCCTGATGTTAAATTCCAGACTTGTGTTAATTTCACCAAGTCTGAAACATGTTTATCGTTTGCATTTTTGCCATGCTTGTTTGAACCTGTTAATGGATGAATTGGACGTAGCTCAGTGTTCATCTTTTGTCAAGCATCATGAGTGGATCCCTGCCATGTATTTTGTTATCATGTTTGAGTGTTGTAGCATAATTATCTTGATGAATTTAGATGGCTACTTGCTGTTTATCGCAAACCGGTGCCATATTTGTTTTGCTTGCCATTTCCAAACCGTGCATCCAATTCCGGTGATCTTTATATCGATTTCCACCGAAATCACCTCACCTTTCCAGTGGCACTCTTGGATTTCCATGTTGAGTCCAGGTTCAATCATTCCTTGCCAAATCTTGCATATGCATCACATATCGCATCCCGCATAGCATACCATGTTTGCATCATGTTGTTCGAGCTTTGCACGTTGTTGATTGTGTTCCTTTTGCTTGTTTGTATTGTTTGGGTAGATCCGGGAGACGACTTCGCTAACGAGGAGCCCGTTGAGTTTGCTTACGAGGATCAAGTCAACTCCGACAACTTTGAAGGCAAGATGATCATACCCTCGAAATCACTTCTATCTTTGCTTGCTAGATGCTCGCTCTTTTGCTATGCCTATGCTTCGATGCCTACCACTTGCTTACCATGCCTCCCAAATTGCCATGTCAAACCTCTATCCCACCATGTCCTAGAAAACCGTTGATTGGCTATGTTACTGCTTTGCTCAGCCCCTCTTATGGCGTTGCTAGTTGAAGGTGAAGTTTGGAGATCGTTCCTTGTTCGAACATTGTTTATTGTTGGGATATCACTATATTATCTTGTTATCTTAATGCATCTATATATTTGGTAAAGGGTGGAAGGCTCGGCCTTTTTCCTAGTGTTTTGTTCCCCTCTTGCCGCCTAGTTTTCGTCATATCGGTGTTATGTTCCCAGTTTTTGCGTTCCTTACGCGGTTGGGTGATAATGGGAACCCCTTGACAGTTCGCCTTGAATAAAACTCCTCCAGCAATGCCCAACCTTGGTTTTACCATTTGCCACCTAGCCTCTTTTTCCCTTGGGTTTTCGAAGCCCAAGGCTCATCTTTATTTAAACCCCCCCGGGCCAGTGCTCCTCTGAGTGTTGGTCCAAACTAGAGCCCCTTGCAGCGCCGCCTCAGGGAAACTCAAGGGCTGGTTTCAGTTGTACGGATTGCTTATCCGAGTGTGCCCTGAGAACGAGATATGTGCAGCTCCTATCGGGATTTGTCGGCACATTCGGGCGGTGTTGCTGGATTTGTTTTACCACTGTCGAAGTTGTCTTGTAGAACCGGGATACCGAGTCTGATCGGAATGTCTCGGGAGAAGGATTATCCTTCATTGACCATGAGAGCTTGTGATGGGCTAAGTTGGGACTCCCCTGCAGGGATTTGAACTTTCGAAAGCCGTGCCCGCTGTTATGGGCAGATAGGAATTTGTTAATGTCTGATTGTAGATAACTTGAACCTTAACTTAATTAAAATGAATCAACTACGTGTGTAACCGTGATGATCTCTTCTCGGCGGAGTCCGGGAAGTGAACACGGTGTTGGAGTAATGTTTGACGTAGGTTGTTCTATAGTTCTTCGTTCGTGCTTTGCCTTCTCTTCTCGCTCGCTTTTGTGAATAGGTTAGCCACCATATAAGCTAGTCGCTTGCTGCAGCTCCACATATTACCTTGCCTTACCTATAAGCTTAAATAGTCTTGATCGCGAGGGTGCGAGATTGCTGAGTCCCCGTGACTCACAAATTACTTCCAAACCAGATGCAGGGACCGATGATTCCGTTCCAGATGATGCGCTTGAGCTCAAGTGGGAGTTCGACGAAGACTCACGCCGTTATTATGTGTCTTCCCCTGATGATCAGTAGTGGTGCCCAGTTGGGGCGATCGTGACCATGTCGCTTGTTAGGGTTGATCTTTTATTTTGGTACCGTAGTCGGACCATGAGTGTATTGGATGATTGTAATGTTATTCATGTATTTGTGTGACGTGGCGAGTGTAAGCCAACTATGTACCTTTTCCCCTATTATCTTTTTACATGGGTTGTTGTGAAGATTACCTTACTTGCGACATTGCTTTCAATGCGGTTACGCCTCTAAGTCGTGCTTCGACACGTAGGAGATATAGCCGCATCGAGGGTGTTACAAGTTGGTAATCAGAGCCTTCCCCGACCTTAGGAGCCCCCCTGCTTGATCGAATTAGCTGACATTGTTGAGTCTAGAAAAATGTTTTGAGTCATTTAGGAATTATATATCGGAGAGTTTAGGAATTCTTTTTACTCCCCAATCCCTTCATCACTCTGGTAAGGCATCCTGACGTAGAGTTTTGACTCTTCTCTTCTCAAATTTCACTAAAAAAAATTTAGGATCACGCAGGTATCTTGGAATCATTCCGATCGATTTGTGATGAGAACACTGTTCTTGGTTCCTCCTGTCATTTAGGGGTTGTGGCAGTGTCCCGGGGAGTTGAGCTCCGAGGTGTTGTTGTCACAATTTTATCGTTGTAGTTCTGGAATACCTGAGTTTAGTTTCGCCGACATCGAAAATCTCTTTTATACAGTTGTTGGTTAGATAACCTCGACGCCACCCAGTACTGGGGCGGGAGTTCGGGAGTATTGCCATAACTTGTATAACGGATGCTTTTCGAAGGTTGAGGTAGATGATTTCGGAAGTTTTTTCTCGGTTATGTGTTGAAGGATGGATACAGCTGGATGTAGGATTTGCTAGATTTGGGTGAAATATTATGCTTCCCCTGTATCCCCAACACCTGATTGCATAACCGGAAAGGTTCGGGAGTTTCATAGGTGGGAATTCTTGTAGCTCTAGTTCTTCTTCCACGGATATTTGGTTTGAGATTGGGTGATCCTTACCGAGTATTCGTTCTTGTTCCGTACCTTGTTGATTTTATTCTTCTACATCAATTCTAAGTGGCTTCTCAATTTATAGATATGTGACCATTTCAATTGGAATGCATTCGTTCATTTTGTTCGGATGTGAAGACTATATGTTGCAATTTCAACCCATTTGATTCAGCTTCAATATTTATCTGTCAATGTGCTAATGGATGTCAACCTGTTCAGGATGGCTCCTCCAACGCGCACGACTCCGAATCCTGATCCGCCACCACCATGTAACACCCTCGATGCGACTATAGCTCCCACGTGTCGAGGCACGACTTAGAGACATAATCGCATTGAAGGCATATGTCGCAAGTTAGGCAATCTTCACAACATCCCATGTAATATAGATAATAAAAGGAGAGATAACATAGTTGTCTTACACTCGCCACATCAATCAAGTAGATAAATAACATTACATTATCAAAACACTCATGGCCCGACTACGGCACCATAATAAAAGATAACCCAACATGCGACACAGTCCCGATCACCCCCAACTGGGCACCACTACTGATCATTAGGAAAAGAAACATAGTATTGTTGAGAGTCCTCGTCGAACTCCCACTTGAGCTCAAGCGCGTCTCCTGGAGTGGAATCATCAGGCCCTGCATCTGGTGTAATAGTAATCTGTGAGCCACAGGGGCTCAGCAATCTCGCACCCTCGCGATCAAGACTATTTAAGCTTATAGGTAAGGCAAGGTAAAAGTATATGTGGAGCTGCAGCAAGCGACTAGCAAATATGGTGGCTAACTTATTCGGAAAAGAGAGCGAGAAGAGGAGGCAAAGCGCGAGCGAGAAACTAGAGAACAACCTACGCAAACATTACTCCAACACCGTGTCCACTTCCCGGACTCCGCCGAGAAGAGTCCATCACGGTAACACACTCAGTTGATTCATTTTAATTAAGTTAAGGTTCAAGTTATCTACAACCGGACATTAACAAATTCCCATCTGCCCATAACCGCGGGCACAACTTTTGAAAGTTCAAATCCCTGCAGGGGAGTCCCAACTTAGCCCATGACAAGCTCTCACGGTCAACGAAGGAATAGACTTCCTCCCAAGACATTCCGATCAGACTCGGTATCTCGGTTCTTCAAGACACTTCGACAGGTTAAAACAAGACCAGCAACACCGCCTGAATGTGCCGACAAATCCTGATAGGAGCTGCACATATCTCTTTCTCAGGGCACACTCAGATGAACACTACGTACAACTAGAACCAACCGTCGAGTTGCCCCGAGGTAGCGCTGCAAGTGGCTCTATTTGGACCAACACTCAGAGGAGCACTGGCCCGGGGGGGTTTAAAATAAGATGACCCTCAGGCTCCGAAAACCCAAGGGAAAAAAAGAGGCTAGGCGGAAAATGGTAAAACCAAGGTTGGGTATTGCTGAAAAGCTTTAATCAAGGCGAACTATCAAGGGTTCCCATTGTAACCCAACCGCGTAAGGAACGCAAAATCCGGGAACATAACACCGATATGATGGAAACTAGGATGGCAAGCGTGGAACAAAACACTAGGCGAGAGGCCGAGCCTTCCACCCTTTACCAAGTATATAGATGCATTAAGATAACAAGATAATATAATGATATCCCAACAAGTAAATAAAAGATCCAACAAGGAACGGGCTCCAATCTTCACCTGCAACTAGCAACGCTATAAGAGGGGCTGAGCAAAGCGGTAACATAGCCAATCAACGGTTTTCTAGGACAAGGTGGGTTAGAGGTTTGACATGGCAATTTGAGAGGCTTGAAAGCAAGTGGTAGGCATCATGGCATTGGCATAGCAAAAGAGCGAGCAATCTAGCATAGCAAAGATAGTAGTGATTTCGAGGGTATGATCATCTTGCCTGCACAGTTGTAAGAGTTGACTGGATCCTCGAAAGAAAACACAACGGGCTCCTCGTTAGCAAACTCGTCTCTCGGCTCTACCCTAACAAGACAAACAAGCAACAAGGACACAATCAACGACGTGCAAAGATCAAACAATATGATGCAAAGATGATACGCTATGCGGGATGTGATGCGGGATGCATATGCAAGATGTGACAAGGAATGCATGAACCTGTCCTCAACTTTGAAATCCAAGTGTGCCACTGGAAAGATGAGATGAAATTTCTTGAAAACGATATAAAGAACGTCGCAATCGGAGTTACGGTTTGGAAATGGCAAGCAAATCAAATATGACACCGGTCTGCGGTTTACAGCAAGTAGCCATCTAAATGCAATGAGATGAACATGCTACAGCACCCAAGCATAACAAAAAAATATATGGCAGGGATGCATTCAAGATGCTTAACAAAAGTCTAGCACTGATCTACGGCCAATTCATCCATTATCAGGTTCAAACAAGCATGGCAAAAATGCATATGGCAAACAGATCTAGACTTAGTGAAATTAACACTTGTCTGGAATTTCAGATCAGGTAGCCCTCTTCGGAGCAACAAAACTATATGCTACAGGACCTGAAAATGGCAAAAGTAAAGCATGGCATGGAGCTACTCAAAGATCTTAACAAAAGTCCCTTAGTGACCTTGAGCCAAAAGGGATCAGAAAATAGAATTGCAAGCATGTGAACATAGCAAAAACATAACCAGATCACAGACTTAGTGAAAACTGGAGCATGCTGAAACATAACTCAAGTAGGCATGTTTACGAGCTCGATGCACTCACTACGGTCCAAGTCATGACCAACTAAGCATACAACTATCAAGAACACACAAAATTCAAGCTAGACATGGCAAGAACAATAGCATAGCATGCACGGATCAACTACAACATCATCGGCAAAATTGCAAACAAGTTGACAATCTGCCCAGATTCACAAAGTAGCAAAAGTAGAGCTCAATTGGCTCAAGCTAGGTTGCTCCATAATTTCAAAGAGAGACATGGATGGATAGATCACTACAAGATTAACAAAACATCCTTACTGATCATCCTCAAAAGAGGCACGGATCACCAGGAAACAACATGAACATATGGCCATATGAGATAAACAGCTCAAGGACTTCGTAGAATTGCTAAGACCCTGAAAACAGAATTACCAAGTGCACCACTTTGCAAGCTTGTGCTAGACACCACACACATCACAAAAATACTTGGGTTGCACCTCTGGAAAGAAGACAAAACCCTTAACAAAACATATGTAGAACATCAGGGCATATCATGCACACATTAATCATTGCAAAAATGACAAAAACCTAAATGGTGTAGCAGATCTGACAATTATCTCAAGTAGCCCTCTTCTAACAGCATTTCGGGCAACAAGATGAACTCAAATGAAAATGATGCAATGGAATGAAATGATGTACTCTCCGAGATGAACATTTCGATATGCTATATGCCAAAAACGGAGTTACGGATGTGGAGATACAAGGCTATGAACAGGAGCACTTGGGCTAGGAAAAACCGGGGACTTGGTGAAAAAAACAACCTCTCTCAGATCTAGGGTTTTCACGGAATCCGAGGCGTGGTCGGGGCACTGTTCACCAGCGGGAAGGGAGCTCGTCGGAGTTGGCGTGATGGCGGGGAGGCGGCGGGGCGAGGCCGGTGGCCGGAGCCGGCGTTGACGGCGGGGAGGCGGCGGAGGAAGGCTTCGGTGGACGCGGCGGGGTCGCCGGGCGCCGAGCTCGCCGGCGCGGTGAAGCTAGGCGGCGGCTGGAGTGCGGTGGAGGCGACGGCGTCGCGCGCGCGGTCGGGCGGTGCGGAGGGGGGATGGCGGCGGCCGAGGCTTCGGGCCGCGGGGGCCGGCGTTGGGCCGCGCGGGCCTCGGCGGCGGTGGGTTTGGCGGCGCTGATGTGGCAGGCGGCGAGTGGCTGGCGGCGGTGTGTCCGGCGTGGTGCGGACAATGTCCGGCCGCGCGGAGACGATTTTTAGGGTTTCGGGGGGGAAGGAGAAGAAGATTTTCGGGGGATCTTTATATAGGCATAGGAGGAGCTAGGAGATTCCAAATGAGGTGCAGTTTTCGGCCACGCGATCGTGATCGAACGATCTAGATGATGGAGAAGGCTTAGGTGGGTTTTGGCCCAAATTGGAGGGGTGTTGGGCTGCAACACACACGAGGCCTTCTTGGTCCGTCGGTTATCCGTTGGAGTATCAAACGAAGTCCAAATGATACGAAACTTGACAGGCGGTCTACTGGTAGTAAACCAAGGCCGCTTGGCAAGTCTTGGTCCAATCCGGAAATGCTTAATCCCCACACACGAAAGAAAGCTAGAAATGACCACCGGAGGAGAACGAAGCGCCGAAATGCAAAACGGACAACGGGGAAAATGCTCGAATGCATGAGTTGAACACGTATGCAAATGCAATCACATGATGACATGATATGAGATGCATGACAACTATAACAACACACGGAGACAAAAACCCGAACCCGAGAAAATAAATTAACTTAACGCCGGAAACAGCTAGAGTTGGAGTACAAATTGGGAAAGTTACATCCAGGGTGTTACAACACTCCACCACTACGAAAGGATCTCGTCCCGAGATCTAGGACTGAAAGAACGTCAGGTACTCAGAACGGAGGTGGTCCTCGCGTTCCCAGGTAGCTTCACGGTCGGAATGGTGTGACCACTTGACTTTGAGAAATTTGATTGACTTATTGTGAGTCTTGCGTTCAGTCTCTTCAAGAATAGCAACTGGGTGCTCACGATATGAGAGATCTTCTTGGAGCTCAATGTCCTCGAAGTTGACAGTGCGGTCAGGCGTCTTGAAGCACTTTCGGAGCTGAGAGACATGGAACACGTCATGAACATTTGCAAAGTTTGAAGGAAGCTCGAGTTGATAGGCGAGGTCGCCTCTCTTGCTGACAATCTTGAAAGGTCCCACGTATCTAGGGGCAAGCTTCCCTTTGATACCGAAGCGACGAGTACCTTTCATAGGAGAGACGTAGAGGTAAACATGATCTCCGATCTCGAAAGCCAAATCACGATGCTTACTATCATAGTAGCTCTTCTAACGGGATTGGGCTGCTTTGAGGTTATCACGAATGACTTTGCACATTTCCTCTGCCTCTGTGATTAAGTCATTACCCAAAAGCTGACGTTCACCGGTTTCAGACCAGTTGAGAGGGGTACGGCACTTCCTGCCATACAGAATTTGAAAAGGGGCCTTGCCAAAACTTGCTTGAAAACTGTTGTTGTAGGAGAATTCGGCATAAGGAAGACAATCCTCCCACTTCATGCCGAAGGAGATCACACAAGCCCTGAGCATATCTTCAAGAATCTGGTTGACACGCTCGACTTGACTGCTAGTTTGAGGATGGAAAGCTGTGATGAAGCGGAAATTAGTGCCCATGGCCTTCTGAAAAGAATCCCAAAACTTTGATGTAAAGATGCTACCACGGTCTGAAGAGATCACTTGTGGAATACCGTGTAGAGAGACAATACGAGAGGTATAGAGTTCCGCCAATTGAGCTGCAGTGATCGACTCTTTGATAGACAGAAAGTGAGCCACTTTGGTGAGTTTGTCGATTACAACGAATATAGCATCATTGCCACGCTTGGACTTTGGAAACCTAGTCACGAAGTCCATTTCAATATGGTCAAACTTCCATTATGGAATGGAAAGAGGTTGGAGGAGACCTGCTGGCCTTTGGTGTTCTGCCTTCACTCTTCTGCAGACATCACATTCATTCACGAATAGAGAAATCCCGCGCTTCATTCGAGTCCACCAATAAGCCTGCTTGAGGTCCTGATACATCTTCGTGCTCCCAGGGTGGATGGAGAGGAGAGAATTGTGAGCCTCGTTCATGATCACTTTACGAAGTTCACCTTTGGGTACAACAATACGATCCTCGAAGAAGAGAGTGTCCTTGTCATCAAGGCGGTAGCACTTGTACTTGGGTTGACTCTTGGCAATCCCAATCTTCACCTTTTTCACCATAGCATCAAGAAGCTGAGCTTGGCGAATCTGGTCTTCTAAGGTAGGAGAGACTTGAAGGTTCGCGAGGAAACATTGAGGAACAACTTGCAGATTAAGTTTGCGGAAAGCTTCACAAAGCTCGGGTTGATAAGGCTTGAGAATCAGACTGTTGCAATAAGCCTTTCTGCTCAATGCGTCAGCAATCACATTGGCCTTGCCTGGAGTATACTCGATACTCGGATTATACTCCTGAATCATTTTGACCCATCGAGTTTGCCTGAGGTTGAGATTAGGCTGAGTAAAGATGTACTTGAGACTCTTGTGATCAGTGAAAATGTCCACTTTTCTTCCTGATAAGAGATGTCTCCAAGTCAAAAGAGCATGCACAACTGCCGCCAACTCAAGATCATGAGTGGGGTAGTTCTTCTCATTGGGCTTCAACTGGCGAGAGGTATAAGCAACAACTTTCTTCTCTTGCATCAATACTGTGCCAAGACCTTGGAGAGAGGCATCACAAAAGACCTCGTACGGCTTGGATTCATCAGGCGGAGTGAGAACTGGAGCAGTGATCAATTTCTCTTTCAAAGTGTTGAAAGCAATGTCACACTCCGGAGACCAAATGTACTTGACGTGCTTCTAGAGAAGATTTGAGAGAGGCTTTGCGATCTTAGAAAAGTTTTCAACGAATCTTCGGCAATAGCTTGTGAGACCGAGGAAGCTACGGAGTTGCTCCACGTTCTGAGGAGGTTCCCAATTCGCAATTGCAGACACCTTCTCAGGATTAACGGCAATGCCCTTGGCACAGATGATATGACCAAGATAAAGAACCTCATCGAGCCAAAATTCACACTTGGAGAACTTGGCGTAGAACTGGTGTTCTCTGAGCTTATCAAGAACCAAACGCAAGTGCTTGGCATGATCTTCCTTGTTCTTCGAGAAAACCAGAATGTCGTCGAGATAGACCAAAATGAAGTCATTGGTGTAGGCGTTGAAGATGAAGTTCATCATGCGAGAGAACATCGAAGGAGCGTTGATGAGGCCAAAAGACATGACAGTGTATTCATATGAACCATAGCTTGTCCTGAAAGCCGTCTTGGGAATATTTTGCTCACGGATTCGAATCTAATGATAACCCATACGAAGATCAAGCTTGGAGAATACTTGGGCACCTTTGAGTTGTTCGAACAGCTCGTTGATGTTGGGAAGTGGGTATTTGTTCTTGATGGTCTTCTTGTTCAATGGACGGTAATCAACACAACATCGGTCCGTTCCATCCTTCTTCTTCACAAAAAGAACACCACAACCCCACGGAGAAGAACTAGGCCGGATGAGACCCATTTTCTCTTGAATATCGAGTTGCTTCTTCAGCTCCTTCAACTCTTCAGGACCGAGCTTGTAAGGATGTTTGCACATAGGTTCCGTGCCAGGCTCAAGATCAATAACAAATTCAATTGGCCGGTGCGGAGGCATTCCTGGAAGCTCTTCTGGAAAGACGTCTTGATATTCTCAAACGACTGGAATCTGCGAGATGGCATCGAGTTCACCCTTCTCAATGAGAGAAAACAGACAGATAGTATCATCACGAGCGGCAAAGACAATTACATCCTCAGACGAATGAGTCAATTGAATCTGCCTGGCTGCACAATCAAGCTGAGCCTTGTGCTTAGAAAGCCAATCCATTCCGAGAATAAGATCAATATCCGAGTTACCAAGAACCACCGGAGAAGAGAGAAACTTGTAATCGCCCAACGTGATAGAGACATCCGGGACACAATTGTTAGAAGTCATTTGCTTGCCCGGAGACACAATCTTCAACGGAACAGGAATCCTTTCGGTCACAAAATCATGCTTGGCCACAAATGGTGTTGAAATAAAAGAAAGCGATGCACCAGTGTCAAAAAGAACTTTTGCAGGAACATCGTTAACATGAAGGTTACCCATGATCACATCTGGCGAGTCCTCTGCCTGAGCTGCGTTCAGCAAATTGACCTTGGTGTGCTTCGGGTTATGCTTGACCACAGCTGTACTTGCCGATCTGACAGGAGGAGGAGGAAGACGCCTCTGGTTGAAACACTTGTTGGCATAGTGACCCTTCTGTTGGCACTTTTTGCACGTAACCTCTGAAAGCGGACGGTGATACGGAGCACTCGATCTTGGAGGTTGAGACGAAGTCTTGTTCTGAAAGCCAGGGTTGGGTGGGTGGGAAGAACCACCGCCACCTTTGCTCTTCTGCTGATACGGCTGACGGAATGGAGGAGGAGGAAGCCAATACTTCTACTGCTAGGCCACTTGAGTAGAGGAAGGAGGAGTAGCATCTCTGACTCACTTCTTGGAAGCATCACACCTCAATTGAGCAGCCTCTTGCTTCAACGCCATGTTGTAGAACTCATCGTACCTCAAGGGCTCAAAGAGAACAAGAGCGAGCTGGATTTCTTCTCTGAGACCACCCCTGAACTGGTATATCATGCTCTTCTCATCAGGTACGTCCTGCTTGGTAAAGTGGGCGAGCTTCTGGAACAACTTGTTGTAGTCATAGACAGACAAAGAGCCTTGCTTCAGGTTGCAGAATTCATCACGCTTGCTTTCAACCACGCTCTGAGGGATATGATGAGCTCGGAAATCTTTACGGAATTCATCCCAAGTGATAACATGTCCACCTCTGGAGTGCTTGTACTGTTGGAACCATTCTGCAGCTTGATCTTTGAGTTGGAAGGAAGCGAACTTAACAAAGTCCTCAGGCCTGACGTTACTGCACTCGAAATGCTTGCACAGATCCACAAGCCAATCGTCAGCATCGGTTGCCTCAACACAATTTCTGAAAGTCTTTGGCCCGTTAGCAAGGAACTGGTTGAGTGTAGCAAAGTGATTCTGATTGTTGCCTTGGTTCCCTTGATTGCCTTGATTGCGCTCTTGAAGAATTTGCAATGATCAACTGTGTGTTTGCATTGGTTGCGGCCATCACAGCTTGCCATGCCTCCGGAGGAGGTGGAGGTGGTGGCGGATCAGGATTCGGAGTCGTGCGCATTGGAGGAGCCATCCTGAAGAGGTTGACCACCATTAGCACATTTATAGACAAATATTGAAGCTGAATCCAATGGAATGAAAATTGCAACATATATTCTTCACATCCGAACAAAATGAACCAATGCATTCCTCTTGAAATGGTCACATTTCCATAAATTGATAAGCCACGTAGAATTAAGGTAGAGAAATAAATCAACAAGGTACGGATCAAGAATGAATAATCGGTAAGAAATCCCAATCTCAAACCAATATCCGTGGAAGAAGGGCTAGATCTACAAGAATTCCCACCTATGAAACTCCCGAACCTTTCCGGTTATGCAATCAGGTGTTGGGGATACAGGGGAAGCATAATATCTCACCCAAACTAGCAAATCCTACATCCAGCTGTATCCATCCTTCAACACATAACCAAGAAACCTTCGGAAACCATCTACCTCAACCTTCGAAAAGCATCCGTTATACAAGTTATGGCGATACTCCCGAACTCCCGCCCCAGTACTGGGTGGCGTCGAGGCTATCTCACCAACGAATTGCATAAAAGAGATTTTCGATGTCGGCGTACTAAACTCAGGTATTCCAGAACTGCAACGATAAAATTATGATGACAACACCTCAGAGCTCAACTCCTCAGGACACTTCCACAAAACCCCTGACAGGAGGCACCAAGACAATGTTCTCATCATAAAACCATCGGAACGATTCCAAGATACCCGCATGATCCTAAGAAAAAATTTAGTGAAATTTGAGAAGAGAAGAGTCAAAACTCTACGTCAGGATGCCTTACCAGAGCGATGAGGAGACTGGGGAGTAAAAGAATTCCTAAACTCTCCGATATATAATTCCTAATGACTCAAAACATTTTTCTAGACACAACTCGGCCGCTAAAAAAATCAAGCAATGGGGCTCCTAAGGTCGGGGAAGGCTCTGATACCAACTTGTAACACCCTCGATGCGACTATAGCTCCCACAATTCGAGGCACGACTTAGAGACATAATCGCATTGAAGGCATATGTCGCAAGTTAGGCAATCTTCACAACATCCCATGTAATATAGATAATAAAAGGGGAGATAACATAGTTGGCTTACACTCGCCACGTCAATCAAGTACATAAATAACATTACATCATCCAAACACTCATGGCCCGACTACGGCGCCAAAATAAAAGATAACCCAACATGCGACACGGTCCCGATCACCCCAACTGGGCACCACTACTGATCATCAGGAAAAGAAACATAGTATCGTTGAGAGTCCTCGTCGAACTCCCACTTGAGCTCAAGCGCGTCACCTGGAGTGGAATCATCAGGCCCTGCATCTGGTGTAATAGTAATCTGTGAGCCACAGGGACTCAGCAATCTCGCACCCTCGCGATCAAGACTATTTAAGCTTATAGGTAAGGCAAGGTAAAATATATGTGGAGCTGCAGCAAGCGACTAGCAAATATGGTGGCTAACTTATTCGCAAAAGAGAGCGAGAAGAGGAGGCAAAGCGCGAGCGAGAAACTAGAGAACAACCTACGCAAACATTACTCCAACACCGTGTCCACTTCCCGGACTCCGCCGAGAAGAGGCCATCACGGTAACACACTCAGTTGATTCATTTTAATTAAGTTAAGGTTCAAGTTATCTACAACCGGACATTAACAAATTCCCATCTACCCATAACCGCGGGCACGGCTTTCGAAAGTTCAAATCCCTGCAGGGGAGTCCCAACTTAGCCCATGACAAGCTCTCACGGTCAACGAAGGAATAGACCTCCTCCCAAGACGTTCCGATCAGACTCGGTATCTCGGTTCTTCAAGACACTTCGACAGGTTAAAACAAGACTAGCAACACCGCCCGAATGTACCGACAAATCCCGATAGGAGCTGCACATATATCTTTCTCAGGGCACACTCAGATGAACACTACGTACAACTAGAACCAACCGTCGAGTTGCCCCGAGGTAGCGCTGCAAGTGGCTCTATTTGGACCAACACTCAGAGGAGCACTGGCCCGGGGGGGGGGGTTAAAATAAGATGACCCTCGGGCTCCGGAAACCCAAGGGAAAAAAAGAGGCTAGGTGGCAAATGGTAAAACCAAGGTTGGGCATTGCTGGAAAAGATTTAATCAAGGCGAACTATCAAGGGGTTCCCATTATAACCCAACCGCGTAAGGAACGCAAAATCCGGGAACATTACACCGATATGACGGAAACTAGGACGGCAAGAGTGGAACAAAACACTAGGCGAGAGGCCGAGCCTTCCACCCTTTACCAAGTATATAGATGCATTAAGATAACAAGATAATCTAATGATATCCCAACTAGTAAATAAAAGATCCAACAAGGGACGAGCTCCAATATTCACCTGCAACTAGCAATGCTATAAGAGGGGCTGAGCAAAGCGGTAACATAGCCAATCAACGGTTAGCTAGGACAAGGTGGATTAGAGGTTTGACATGGAAATTTGAGAGGCATGAGAGCAAGTGGTAGGCATCGTAGCATTGGCATAGCAAAAGAGCGAGCAATCTAGCATAGCAAAGATAGTAGTGATTTCGAGGGTATGATCATCTTGCCTGCACAGTTGTCAGAATTGACTGGATCCTCGAAAGCAAACTCAACGGGCTCCTCGTTAGCGAACTCGACTCCTGGCTCTACCCAAATAAGACAAACAAGCAACAAGGACACAATCAACCACGTGCAAAGATCAAACAATATGATGAAAAGATGATATGCTACGCGGGATGCGACGCGGGATGCATATGCAAGATGTGACAAGGAATGCATGAAATTGGCATCAACTTAGAAATCCAAGTGTGCCACTGGAAAGATGAGATGAAATCGCTTGAAAACGATATAAAGAACGCCGGAATCGGAGTTACGGTTTGGAAATGGCAAGCGATTCAAATATGACACCGGTCTGCGATTTACAGCAAGTAGCCATCTAAATGCAATGAGATGAACATGCTACAACACCCAAACATAACAACAAAATACATGGCAGGGATGCATTCAAGATGCTTAACAAAAGTCTAGCACTGAGGTACGACCAATTCATCCATTAACAGGTTCAAACAAGCATGGCAAAAATGCATATGGCAAACAGATCTCAGACTTAGTGAAATTAACACTTGTCTGGAATTTCAGATCAGGTAGCACTCTTCGGAGCAACAAAACTATATGCTACAGGACCTGAACATGGCAAAGTAAAGCATGGCATGGAGCTACTCAAAGAGCTTAACAAAAGTCCCTTAGTGACCTTGAGCCAAAAGGGATAAGAAAATACAATTTCAAGCATGTGAACATAGCCAGATCACAGACTTAGTGAAAACTGGAGCATGCTGAAACATAACTCAAGTAGGCATGTTTACGAGCTCGATGCACTCACTACGGTGCAAGTCATGACCAACTAAGCATACATCTATCAAGAAAACACAAAATTTAAGCTAGACAAGGCAAGAACAATAGCATAGCATGCACGGATCAACTACAACATCATCGGCAAAATTGCAAACAAGTTGACAATCTGCCCAGATTCACAAAGTAGCAAAGGTAGAGCTCGATTGGCTCAAGCTAGGGTACTCCATAATTGCAAACAAATACATGGATGGATAGAGCACTACAAGATTAACAAAACATCCTTACTGATCATCCTCAAAAGAGGCACGGATCACTAGGAAACAACATGAACATATGGTCATATGAGATAAACAGCTCAAGGACTTAGTAGTATTGCTAAGACCCTGAAAACAGAATTACCAAGTGCACCACTTTGCAAGCTTGTGCTAGACACCACACACATCACAAAAATACATGGGTTGCACCTCTGGAAAGATGACAAAACCCTTAACAAAACATATGTAGAACATCAGGGCATATCATGCACACATTAATCATGGCAAAAATGACAAAAACCTAAATGGAGTTGCAGATCTGACAATTATCTCAAGTAGCCCTCTTCTAATAGCATTTCGGGCAACTAGATGAACTCAAATGAAAATGATGCAATGGAATTAAATGATGTAATCTCTGAGATGAACATTTTGATATGCTATATGCCAAAAATGGAGTTACGGATGCGGAGATACAAGGCTATGAACAGGAGCACTTGGGCTAGGAAAAACCAGGGACTTAGTGAAAAAAAACCTCTCTCAAATCTAGGGTTTTCACGGAATCTGAGGCGCGGTCGGGGCACTGTTCACCGGCGGGGAGGGAGCTCGTCGAAGTCGGCGTGACGGCGGGGAGGCGGCGGGGTGAGGCCGGTGGCCGGAGCCGGCGTTGACGGCGGGGAGGCGGCGGCGGCAGGCTTCGGTGGAGGCGGCGGGGTCGCCGGGCGCCGAGCTCGCCGGCGCGGCAAAGCTAGGCGGCAGCCGAAGTGGGCGGCGGTGGCCGGCGCGCGGTGGAGGCGGCGGCGTCGCGGGCGTGGTCGGGCGGCGCGGAGGGAGGATGGCGGCGGCTGAGGCTTCGGGCCGCGCGGGACGGCGTTGGGCTGCGCGGGCCTCGGCGGCGGTGGGTTTGGCGGCGGTGACGTGGCAGGTGGTGAGTGGCTGGCGGCGGTGTGTCCGGCGCGGTGCAGACAACGTCCGGCCGTGCGGAGACGATTTTTAGGGTTTTCGGGGGGAAGGAGAAGGAGATTTTCGGGGGATCTTTATATAGGCATAGGAGGAGCTAGGAGAGTCCAAATGAGGTGCGGTTTTCGGCCACGCGATCGTGATCAAACGATCTAGATGATGGAGAAGGCTTAGGTGGGTTTTGCGCCAAATTGGAGGTTTGTTGGGCTGCAACACACACGAGGCCTTCTCGGTCCCTCGGTTAACCGTTGGAGTATCAAACGGAGTCCAAAAGATACGAAACTTGACAGGCGGTCTACCGGTAGTAAACCAAGGCCGCTTGGCAAGTCTCGGTCCAATCCGGAAATGCTTAGTCCCCAAACACGAAAGAAAGCTAGAAATGACCACCGGAGGAGAACGAAGCGCCGGAATGCAAAACGGACAACGGGGAAAATGCTCGAATGCATGAGATGAACACGTATGCAAAATGCAATACACATGATGACATGATATGAGATGCATGACAACGATAACAACACACGGAGACAAAAACCCGAACCCGAGAAAATAAATTAACTTAACGCCGGAAACGGCAAGAGTTGGAGTACAAATTGGGAAAGTTACATCCGGGGTGTTACACACCACCTCTACCTCCGGAGGCATGGCAAGCTGTGATGGCCGCTACCAATGCAAACACGCAGCTGATCACGCAACTTCTTCAAGAGCGCAACCAAGGGAACCAAGGCAACAATCAGAATCACTTTGCTACACTCAACCAGTTCCTTGCTAACCAGCCAAAGACCTTCAGCAATTGCGTTGAGGCAACTGACGCTGATGATTAGCTCGTGGACTTATGCAAGCATTTCGAGTGCAGTAATGTCAGGCCTGAGGACTTTGTCAAGTTCACTTCCTTCTAACTCAAAGACCAAGCTGCAGAATAGTTTCAGCAGTACAAAGATTCCAGAGGAGGCCATGTGATTACCTGGGATGAATTCCGTCAAAAATTCAAAGCTCATCATATTCCTCAGAGCGTGGTTGAAAGCAAGCGTGAGGAATTCCGCAACCTGAAGCAAGGCTCTATGTCTGTCTATGAGTACAACAAGATGTTTCATAAGCTCACCCATTTTGCCAAGCAGGACATCCCTGATGAGAAGAGCATGATATACCAGTTCAGGGGTGGTCTCAGAGAAGAAATCCAGCTAGCTCTTGTCCTCTTTGAGCCCAGGAGGTACGATGAGTTTTACAACATGGCATTGAAGCAAGAGACTGCTCAACTGAAGTGTGATGCTTCCAAGAAGCGAGTCAGAGATGCTACTCCTTCCTCAATTCAAGTCGCTAAGCAGCAGAAGTATTGGCTTCCTCCTCCTCCGTTCCGTCAGCCTTATCAGCAGAAGAGCAAAGGTGGCAGTGGATCTTCCCACCCACCCAACCCTGGTTTTCAGAACAAGACTTCGTCGCAAGCTCCAAGATCGAGTGCTCTGTATCACCATCCTCTTTCAGAGGTCATGTGCAACAAGTGCCAACAGAAGGGTCACTATGCCAACAAATGTTTCAATCAGAGGCATCTCCCTCCTCCTCCTGTGAGATCGGCAAGTACAGTTGTGGTCAATCATAACCCCAAGCACGCCAAGGTCAACATGGTGAATGCAGCTCAGGCAGAGGACTCGTCAGATGTCATCATGGGTAACCTTCTTGTTAACGATATTCCCGCAAGAGTTCTTTTTGACACTGGTGCATCGCATTGTTTCATCTCGAGACCTTTTGCATCTAAGCATGATTTTGTTACTCAAGTGTTGCCGAAACCGTTGGCTATTGTCTCTCCGGCCCGTCAAATGACATCTCGAGTATGCATTCTGGATGTTTCAATCACATTGGGTGACTATAAGTTCTTGTCCTCTCCAAATGTTCTTGGTGACTCGGATATTGATCTTATTCTCAGAATGGAATGGCTTTCTAAGCACAAGGCTCAGCTTGATTGTGCTGCCAAGCAGATTCAATTGACTCATTCGTCTGAGGATGTAATTGTCTTTGCCGCTCGTGATGATACCATCCGTCTGTTTTCTCTCAATGAGAAGGGTGAACTGGATGCCATCTCTCAAATTCCAGTCGTTTGCGAATATCAAGACGTCTTTCCAGAAGAGCTTCCAGGAATGCCTCCGCACCGGCCAGTTGAATTCGTCATCGATCTTGAGGTGGCATGGAACCTGTTTGCAAACGTCCTTACAAGCTTGGACCTGAAGAGTTGAAGGAGCTGAAGAAGCAACTCGATATTCAAGAGTGAATGGGTCTCATCCGACCTAGTTCTTCTCCGTGGGGTTGTGGAGTTCTTTTTGTGAAGAAGAAGGATGGAACGGACCGACTTGGTGTTGACTACCGTCCATTGAACAAGAAGACTATAAAGAACAAGTACCCACTTCCCAACATCAATGAGTTGTTTGAACAACTCAAAGGTGCTCAAGTATTCTTCAAGCTTGATCTCCGTATGGGTTATCACCAGATTCGAATTCGTGAGCAAGATATTCCCAAGACGGCTTTCAGAACAAGCTATGGTTCATATGAATACACTATCATGTCTTTTGGCCTCGTCAACGCTCCGCCTACTTTCTCTCGCATGATGAACTTCATGTTCAACGCTTACACAAATGACTTTGTCTTGGTCTATTTCGATAACATTTTGGTCTTTTCAAAGAAGAAGGAAGATCATGCCAAGCACTTGCGTTTGGGGCTCGATAAGCTCAGGGAATATCAGTTCTACCCCAAGTTCTCAAAGTGTGAGTTTTGGCTCGATGAGGTTCTCTATCTTGGGCATATCATCTCTACCAAGGGCATAGCGGTGAATCCTGAGAAGGTGTCTGCAATTGTGAATTGGGAACCACCTCAGAACGTGAAGCAACTACGCAGCTTCCTTGGTCTCGCAAGCTACTGTCGAAGGTTTGTTGAGAACTTTTCAAAGATCGCGAAGCCTCTTTCAAACCTTCTTCGGAAGCACGTGAAGTACGTTTGGTCCCCGAAAAGTGACATCGCTTTCAACACTTTGAAAGAGAAATTGGTCACTGCTCCAGTTCTGACTCCTCCTGATGAATCCAAACCGTTTGAGGTCTTCTGCGATGCCTCTCTTCAAGGTCTTGGTGCAGTGTTGAAGCCCAACGAGAAGAACTACCCCACTCATGACCTCGAGTTGGCGGCAGTTGTGCATGCTCTTTTGACTTGGAGACATCTCTTATTGGGAAGAAAAGTGGACATCTTCACTAACCACAAGAGTCTCAAGTACATCTTCACTTAGCCTAATCTCAACCTCAGGCAGACTCGTTGGGTCGAAATGATTCAAGTGTATAATCCGAGTATCGAGTATACTCCAGGCAAGGCCAATGTGATTGCTAACGCTTTGATCAGGAAGGCTTACTGCAGCAGTCTGATTATCAAGCCTTACGAACCCGAGCTTTGTGAAGCTTTCCGCAAACTCAATCTGCAAGTTGTTCCTCAAGGTTTCCTCGCCAACCTTCAAGTCTCTCCTACTTTGGAAGATCAGATTCGTGAGGCTCAACTTCTTGATGCTATGGTGAAGAAGGTGAAGATTGGGATTGCCAAGAGTCAACCCAAGTACAGGTGTTATCGCCTTGATGACAAGGATAATCTCTTCTTCGAGGATCGCATTGTTGTGCCTAAAGGTGACCTTCGTAAAGTTATTATGAATGAGGCTCACAATTCACTCCTCTCCATCCACCCTGGGAGTACGAAGATGTATCAGGACCTCAAGCAGGCTTATTGGTGGACTCGAATGAAGCGCGAGATTGCTCAGTTTGTGAATGAATGTGATGTCTGCAGAAGAGTGAAGGCAGAACACCAACGACCAGCTGGTCTCCTCCAACCTCTTTCCATTCTAGAATGGAAGTTTGACCACATTGAGATGGACTTCGTGACTGGGTTTCCAAATTCCAAGCATGGCAATGATGCTATATTTGTTTTCATAGACAAACTTACTAAAGTGGCTCACTTTATGCCTATCAAAGAGTCTATCACTGCAGCTCAATTGGCGGAGCTTTATACCTCTCGGATTATCTCTCTGCATGGCATTCCATAGTTGATCTCTTCAGACCGTGGCAGCATCTTTACCTCCAAGTTTGGGGATTCTTTTCAGAAGGTCATGGGCACCAACATCCGCTTCAGCACAACTTTCCATCCTCAAACTAGCGGTCAAGTCGAGCGTGTCAATCAGATTCTTGAAGATATGCTCAGGCCGTGTGTTATCTCTTTCGGTATGAAGTGGGAAGATTGTCTTCCATATGCCGAGTTTTCCTACAACAACAGTTTTCAAGCAAGTTCGGGCAAGGCCCCATTCGAAATTCTCTATGGCAGGAAGTGTCGTACTCCTCTCAACTGGTCAGAGACCGGTGAATGTCAACTTCTTGGAAATGACTTGATCACAGAGGTAGAGGCAATGTGCAAAGTCATTCGTTATAACCTCAAAGCAGCGCAATCGCGCCAGAAGAGCTACTATGATAGTAAGAATCGTGATTTGGCGTTCGAGATCGGAGACCATGTTTACCTCCGCGTCTCTCCTATGAAATGTACTCGTCACTTCGGTATCAAAGGAAAGCTTGCCCCTAGATACATGGGTCCTTTCAAAATCGTCAGCAAGAGAGGCGATCTCGCTTATCAACTTGAGCTTCCTCCCAACTTTGCAAATGTGCACGACGTGTTCCATGTCTCTTAGCTCCGCAAATGCTTCAAGACTCCTGACCGCACCGTCAACTTCGAAGACATTGATCTCCAAGAAGTCCTTTCTTATCGTGAGCACCCAGTTGCTATTCTTGAAGAGACTGAATGCAAGACTCGCATTAAGTCAATCAAATTCCTCAAAGTCAAGTGGTCACACCATTCCGACCGTGAAGCCACCTGGGAACGCGAGGATCACCTCCGTTCTGAGTACCCGGCATTTTTCCAGTCCTAGATCTTGGGACGAGATCCTTTCGTAGTGGTGGAGTGTTGCAACACCCCGGATGTAATCGCACTTTAGTATATACATTTCGGATTACATGGGAGTTAGAAACTGAAATTGAATATTCCATCGTTTGAGAATATATACATTCCGGATGTATATCTTACATGGGAGTTAGAAACTGAACAAAGTTTCACATTCTTACAATATCCTGAGGATAGACGTGTTGCCGCTGCTGTTTGTGAATTCACTAGTTTCGCTTCTGTTTGGTGGTCTAAACATTGTAGATTATATCATGATAATATTTCTGCTACTTGGGCTGCTTTGAAAACTTCTATGCGTACTCGTTTGTTTCCACCATATTATCAACGTGAATTACTTCAAAAACTGCGGCGTTTGAGACAAGGAAAAAATCTATAGAGTATTATCAGGAATTACAAACTGGCATGATTAGATGTGGTATTGTTGAGGATAATGAAGCTATGCTTGCATGTTTTATGGGTGGATTAAATAAAGAGAGTCAAACCATTTTAGAGATTAAGGAATATAACAATATCACTCGTTTATTCCATCTTGCTTGCAAAG